>NC_016088.4:24190908-24549915 GCF_000004515.6 Glycine max
CGTGTCAATATAAACTTAGAATAAGCTCTTAATTTAGCTTTTTTTCCTTCTAAAATAACATATTAATTTTTATTATATATATCTATTTATTTAAATTAAGTTACAATTTAATGATATTTAAATATTTTCATTCAAAAATAAAAATTTGTAGTCCACTTTTTTTTTTGCGGTAATTTATAATCAACTTATTTCATATAAAAATAATAATACCATCACTTCAATTTTTATAACCATTTTTATTTTTGAATCAAAGTAAATAATTAACTATAATTATAGCAACAAATCACCAATATATATATATATATATATATATATATATATATATATATATATATATATATATATATATATATATAAAGTAGTTGATTTTTTTTCTTATTAAATCATTTTACACTATCCTCTGTCATTAATATGACACGTCGATGTATTGATAAGATATTTAGCATTAATATATTTGGACCCAAAATTAATTTTAATCAATTTTCGCAATTAAAATTAAATCAATTAGCGCATCCTAAATTTATGACAATTTGTCTGATTTCAAATTATTTGCACATGATTTCATGGGAGATTTATGTCTAATTCTAATTCTAATTATTCTCATTAATACAAATAGCAAGCAGTTTGTGTGTTTTTTAGTCGTTTCACCATACCCTTTTTTAATTAAATATTTTTCTGCATTTCACAGGAGTTTTATAGACACGCAGAAGAAGAATTCACCTCCATCAGGCCATCCTCACGGTTGATTTTGACAAGTCCACGGGAAAGAGAAATGGCCTGGCGACATTTTCAAATTGTTTGCATCTATAATCTTTTTATACCTTTTTATCAAATTCAATGGATAAAAATAGTACTTACAAAATCACCAAATTGCAATCCAGTAAAGTCGTATGACATATTATATAGAACTTGAAATATTAAAACTTTTTTTCATTTTTTTTAAAAGTAAACCTTTTCTGTTAGGTTAGGTCTTGAAGAATAAAATAGATGAAAGCCTCTCATAGTTCTTCTATTTTTCTTCTCTCATTAGCACATGGTTCCAGCCTTAGCAGGATCCCTAATACAGGTAAATGAGTTTTGATTAATTTGATTCTAAGAAATTTTCCGATTTGTGTTATCTTCAAATTTTTCACCTTTTTTTTTTCTTTTAATTGTGTTTGTGGCAAATTTTTATTACTTACAATTTAAGGTGAGTTTCATTCTTCTTCTTCTTTTTTTCTTTCAACAGCAATAGCTGTGTTTGCTTGTGTGTGTGTTGTACATAAGTGCGATTTATGTTCTACATACATTGATTTGTGTTTTTTATTCTTGATTTCATGTTGGATTTTTGTCATGTTTGGATTTGCCTTATGTTTATTTTATCTAATCGTTTTTCTCTCTCTAAAAGTTGTAGCACTTACAAACATTGTATCATATATATAATTTTTATAATAACTTGTATCATATATAATAAACTCTCGGGATTTTTTCATGCAGAGACAAAGAGACAATATCAATGAGGAAAATGCATGCCTTATGAATACTCAAACCAAATTGCAATAAGGTTTACCTATTTAAACCCTTTTTATTTTAAGAATAGATGTTTTTTAAGTAAATACATTTTCATCCAGGACAAGTACATTGAAAAGGCGCATACATTAACTCCAGGGTGTGTAGTATCATGTTTTTGTTCATTTTAAAGTTTGGAGGTGATAATGAAATAAAAATTTGCTTTTGATTTCATGTTAGTTCTCTTTTTGCAGCAATAATCCGAGGAAGTTAATGCATTTAGTCTTTTATTATATATATATATATATATATATATATATATATATATATATATATATATATAAAGCTCGTGGGAAAGGTCCCAATATATCAATTTCTCCCCAAAGGAATGGTCATGGAGACACCAAGCTGTGTAATTAGTTTGCTGGTGCATGTGGTATGTCGGTGCATTTTTTATACTATTCACATTTTTGCACATAGTTGGTTGTGTCGGATAATAGTAGTCGACTCTTAGTATTTTTCTTGCTAGAGTTCTATGTTATGAATGTTGGTCACAACATCTTTTATGTATTTCAGCCATCACATATTCTACCTCTACTATTCTTAAGCATTTCAAGAGTGGTTGAGTGAATCCCCTCATGTAAAGATTGTTGTCTATTATTCAGAATTTGCACTACTACAAAAACTAGATTTAACATCGGGAGATTAACATTGATTTTCGACAAAACCGATGTTAACATAAACGTGGTGACATAATTGTAAATCATGTGCATCCGTTAACATTGGTTTTCTTAAAATCTAATGTTAACGAAGTGATGTTAACATCGATTCTTGTAAAATTGATGTTAACATTAATTTGTTAAATCGGTTTGGAAAAATCGATGTTAATGTCTCTTAGTTAACATCGGGTTTGAAGAAAACCGATGTTAACCTATGTTCGTTAACATTGGTTTTTTGAACATCGATGTTAACATATGATCAGTTAACATCAGTTTCTAGAAGAAAACCGATGTTAACGTTAACATCATTTTGTTAACATCGGTTTTGTATTGAAAATCGATGTTGGAATTACATTTTAACTTATATCATACACGACCTACATTGCTCGCGCTCTCTTCTTCTCCGTGTTCTGCATCTAAGCTTTCTCCATCGCGCTGACGACCATGACTGCTCGCTTTTTGTTGTCCATCGCCAACGTACCTAGGTACATTTCGTCTAAGCTTCATGTCTTCATTGTAACTTACCTGTGTTGTTATATTGAAAACCTAGGTCTGTTTCGGGAACTCGTGGTTAACCCAAGGACCTTTTTTGGTTTATGCTGCAAGGATTGAGGAACTCGTGACCTGAGGTACCAGGTAAGCTTCATGTCTTTGTGTCATTGTCACTGATCTCACTGCCAATCTTGTTGCCATTGTCACTGTTGGGTTCAAGGTAAGCTTTGTGCCTCCGCGTACGTGCTAAATTTGAGAAGCAATGCTACCTTTTTCTAACTCATGAGGGATACATAGACAATAATATATTTAGAAATGTTGCAGTAGTTTTGTTTGTTTCACTCGCTCAATTTTAATTCAAATAAATTTCTTTAGTACCAAATTACTACACTTTATTTCCATATGCTTCAAGCAAACATATACACCAACTTCTTTTATCAATTTAACTTTGGAAACAAATGTTGTCATTTGAAATAATCAACAAAAAATACATATGTGTACAACTGTATATTTTGCCAATATAAGTTATTGTTTTTCTTCATCAAGAACTCAGCATAAATTCTAGTTAATGCTGTTTGATTTATAGTTTTTAGTCATTGATTGATGAGTTTGATTTACAGGGTTGCTTCAGGAGCTCGGTTTAATCCAATCTAAACTATATTGAGGCATAACAAGTAACAGCTCTTAAAATATTTTTGTTTCAAAGGTTAGACACCTACCAAAAATTGCTAGTTTTTATCTTTTGTTTGAATGAAACATGATGATGGTATATATTTATGTAGGTCCTTGATGATGGTATATATTTATGTAGGTCCATGTGCTATATTTATGTAGGTCCATGTGATATATTTATGTAGAATTTTTTTTTTTTGCATGTATTGCCTAGGATTATTTGCTATCAAGATGGCAAAAGTTTTGACACTAGTTAAATGAAATCTTGTACTGGGATGAACTTGGCTCTAAGATTGTATTTAAATGAAATCTTGTATGTTGTGCTAAAGAGTATTCACTAACACCTAACTTCCTAACCCAACAAATATTTCTATTGTTACTCTATCCCCAACAGAGATTATAAATATAATCACTAAAGAGAAATACTTCAAAATTACAAAGATTATAAATCCAATCACCCTTTACTAGAGAAAGGAAGGAAAGAACACTTGTCGAATTGAAGGGATGATTACTAATGGGTAGAAGGGGTTATATAAGTATCCATTTCCTTCTTAGGACTTCTCCCAAAAACATTAAAGGAGCCATTTAAACATGTTCAATTGTTACATGTTCGTCCATGATCCCCCTCCCCTGATATAATTTTCAGAAAACACGAAAAGACCAATTTATTAGTTTAAACAGTATCTTGGTGACATTGTGGAATTGCTACATGTAGCATGAGATGTAAGATGGTTGGTAATAGTGAATGAGCTAGATTGATTATACTCTCTTTTCATAGCTTTGTATACTTGGTCTAAGCCTTTCTCAATTAACTCTAGTACTGTTTGTGGCATTGGTGGCATATTAATGTCGATTGAATGTTCCAATAGTCTTACCACTTCCCCTGTTGTTGGTCGCATAGAAACCTTATCTTGCATGCACCAAAATGCAAATTTTAGAGCTCTCGTTACCTTTTCTTCATCAACTGCCCCATTTAATATTTTATCTGCCACCTTAATTATTGACCCATTTGTCATCTCCTGCAATAACCAAACACTGTATTATCAGTATTTATCAAGCAGTTAGATATCTCAAGTTGACAATATATCAAATGTGCTTAGGAAGAGTGAAGTAACATTTTCTTCTTAAGGGGTTCTTTTCTTATGGTAATTGGTCCTCTCTATTGAGTAGAATGTATAGAGCTGCAGCCTATGCTGGGGTGACAAAGTATCCAACTTAATAAAGGATTAGACCATAGGCACATATACATGCAATTTTCTAGAAAATCATGTCTCTATCTTTACCAATGTTCTCTAGCCCAAACTGAATAAATTCATGTGTATATTTAATTATCTAGAATATCATTTCATATTCTGTCTAGAGAAATTTATTTGAAATAATTCATTTTATCCTACTAAAATGATATTCAATTTAATTTATTTTTCATTTTATTTTGGTTCTTTGTAAACCTTCAAGTAACTATTTTTGTTCTGCCATCTTGTAAGTCAATATAACATAATGAATTGAGCTTGGATGGCTTTTGACCTCTTTGAGCCATTTAATATTTTGACCTAAAATAAATAGCTGTTAACTTAATTTCAAATTGAAATATGCTGAAATTATAATAAATCTCAAGGACGAACTCATATAGACTAAGTTCTACTCACAGAAATGGAGCACAATGAATTAAAAATAAGCAAGAAAGTGAATAATCAGATTTGAATAGACAAATTCTCCTCTCCTTATGAAATCTGAGGTAGAGGTAGTTGTATTGGTTGGGATAGTATTGATTGTACTTTGGACACACAGAAGGTTCAGGTTAGGCCTGAAAAAGCCCTACAAGTTTAAACTCATAGGTGGGTGTTTTTTTTCTGCACTTTTGGAATTGCTTCCTGCATTCCAGAAGCAATGTGAAAAGTGCAAGAAACAATTGCCCATAGGCCTAGTATTAAAACTTAGCTTAATTGTAATTAGAAGAGACTACATAAGTAAGTGAAGGAAAGTTAGTTAGAGAGAGAAAAATATTTAGATATGATATACAAAGAAATAATGTGTGTGTGGGGGGAGGGGTAGGACACATTCTTTTATCGGCTTCTTAGCTTATAACTTGGTTGGGAGCAAACATTGCTCTTACATGATTGCAATACTTTTTTTTATATCTACTATCAATACAGATCTCCCTTTTACTAGATAGTAATTGATGAGTAGTTTACTACCATTATTTGTACATTGTTCATTGATTTTATTTCTACACTCTTTCAAGTTGGAGCATATAAGTTTTGTGAACCAACATTCTGGCATATGCCTCTGTAGTGGCTCCAACTTGTTGAATTCTCCTTCGAACTATGGTTTATGGATGTCCTGTTATATTTAGGTTAATTTCTTTCAGAAGTTTTGTCTTTAACAAGCTTTATCTTGAGTGGGTGTTAAAATATTATCATTTTTATTTATGTTTAAATTTTTTTTACATCAGTCCCTGTTAGGATCCAGTTGGAAGGTATAGGACTTGAGTCCCACATTGGAAGTATAGGATTCCAATTATAAAGACCTTGGACTCCCTAATTACAATAACTAACTTTTGTTGTGTGCTTCTCCCAAGTTTATTATCAATTGGTATTAGAGCTTTCCACCAAGTGTCTCATACAAAAAAATGGTGCAGGGTTGCACCAACATTGTAGTGTTTGCCTAGGACTAGTTAAAGGGCTAGTACACAACCAACCCATGTAGACCTTGGGCTCTCTAACTACAATAGCTGCAGGTTCATGTGTTGGACACTTAGCATATAGCTTTGTATGCCATATCACCCTATGAATGATCCCTGATTGTTGTAAAAAGGAAGTAAAAGATCCTTCATAAAGCTGTTGGTTCAACTTCTGACCCATCCAACATTTGGTATCCTAACTTGGGTGCCTTTCATCATGTTACTGTTAATGTTGAGAACATTTAGCAGTGTTCTGTCAAACAAAAGAAGGTTGAAGTCCAGTTGCACAAACCTTGTTGCAAAGAGAGGATCAACATAAGCATCCCCGTGATCTCAACCAGTTTAAAATCAGTTTTAAACCATTTTAAGTATCTGTATCAAATGAATGTACACTAAAATTGTAATGTTGTCAAAGAAAAAGGAAAAGTCACAAGTCCGGCTTCTAAATTTTAGATTTTCTTCAGCATACACTAACAATGTTGTTGATCCCATGATAAAATCAAACTTTGGCACACAACTCCAACTTCAATCTGTTTGAATCTGAGTAGCTATAATTAGGTAACCAATAAAGAGAAGTCTAAGTCCAACCAAATCTAGCTACTCCAAGTGCAGCATAGTTGTCTATAATCTAGGATAATGATATCAGCATATATATAATGCATGATAGCTGTCTATAAAGGAGTATAAGCTTTGTTAAAGCAAAAGTAATAGCCATGGACAACTACCCCCCAATGAAAACACCCAAAGTGGACTTAACCCTGGGTGTTTTCCCTAAAAAGGCCCCCAAAACAGCATCATACAGAAACTATATATGCATGCTTATCTATATGTTAATATGCACAAAGGCATTAGTGTATCCTCTCCCCAAAACCTTAAGGACTCAAAATCATGAGAAACAAATTACCTTAAGCAAGTTGCTAAGAAAATTAAAGCACTAGACCAGTCAAATACAATGGAAAAAATTATAACTTAACTATGAGTAGCTTGCAGCAAGTCCATTGGTGTTACTTCATGATATACCTACTTACCAATAAAATATTTAAATTGTAGGCACTATTTATCTAGTTCTTTGCACCATCATCACGACATTCATTGTTGGACACTATATTGTTCATCATCACAGGTATGAAAGTTTGCAATCAATTTTGATGCTTAATTTTGTTATGATTATTTTTGTATGTTGTATGTGATTAATGTACTTTGCTTTAGATACAACTTTTGTTCATAATGAGTGAACCCTAGATTCCCGTTTGAGACTGAATGTAATGATTCTTGCATACAGTTTGCATTAATCATTGTATTCAATCTTGAATTGTTCGTTTGGACAGTTTGGGGAGACTCATATTTTTATGGTAGATTCATGCGTTAAGGTTAACAATATTTTATTGAATTTGATGAAATTTCAGTACAATGCATTTCTAGTTGTTCTCTGAGTGCATACTTGATTATTGGCAAATTAATTTCACCAATTTCATGTCGTGTACTTGGAGACCAATGCAAAATGCTACCGAAATTTTGTCAAATTTAACAAAATAAAATTAACCTTGAGGTATGAAGCTACCATAAAAAAAGGTCTTCCTGAATAGGATAGGGCCACACCTATAATAAAAAAGTGAGATTTTCATGCATCGAAAAACTATGAGTATCACGGAGTTATTATTTAGATGGATCAAAGTTGGATGAATGAAAGTCGCATGAGCCTTGCATATAAGGAAGGCGTCGAAGAGTTCTTGCAATTTTCTTCAAAAAGAAGTCGACCGGATAAAGATCGAAAATATTATTGTCCTTGTATCAATTGTTTGAACGGAAGACGATAAATATTGGACAACATATGAGAGCATCTATTGTGTGACGGGATTAAGAAGAATTACATGACGTGGATATGGCATGGTGAATTGACAGACATGCAGAGTGGGTCCCAATCTGAACCGTTTGATGTAGAAATGGGAGATCGCTTGGAGGATATGATTCGTGACCTTGGCCAAGAGTCTTTTTAGCAAACACATGCCCCTATGTATGAAGGATTGCAAAGTGATTCAAAGAAGCCTTTGTATACGGGGTGCAAGATATGGGTGGAGTGACAAAAGCTTTAGTTCACTGCTTCAAGTAGTGCATGATCTGCTTCCAGAGGAAAATACGTTGCCTAAAAGTTACTATCAGGCCAACAAGATACTATGTTCGATGGGTATGGAGTATCAGAAGATTCATGCTTGCCTGAATGATTGCATACTATACATGCATGAATTTGAAGAAATGTCCAAATTCCCTAGGTGTGGGGCATCACGGTACAAAGTGAAGGATGATGAGGACTGCAGTTCTGATGAAAACTCAAAGAAGGGTCCTCCAACGAAGGTGTTGTGGTATCTTCCCATCATTCCAAGGTTTAAGCATCCTTTTGCTAATGGAGATGATGCAAAAGACCTTACCTGGCATGCAAATGGGAGAAACTCTGATGGAATGGTCTGTCATCCGGCTGATTACACCCAGTGGAAGAAGATTGATGGTTTATATCCGGATTTCGGCAAAGAGGCAAGAAATCTTAGGCTTGGACTAGCCAGTGATGGAATGAGTCCATATGGAAATTTAAGCACTCAACACAGTTCATGGCTAGTTCTACTAGTAATTTACAATTTGTCTCCTTGGTTGTGCATGAAACGAAAATACATGATGTTGTCTATGATGATATCGGGCCTAAGACAGCCAGGAAATGACATTGATGTTTATCTAAGTCCATTGATTGAAGACCTGACAAAGTTGTGGGACGAGGGGGTTTTAGTGTTTGATGGGTTTCACAAAGAGACTTTTCAAATGCGTGGAATGTTTTTTTGTACCATTAATGAATTTCCAACATATGGGAATCTGAGCGGTTACAGTGTTAAGGGTCATCATGCATGCCCCATCTGTGAAGAAAACATAAACTACATACAACTGAAACATGGTAGAAAAATAGTGTACACTAGGCATCGCCGTTTTCTGAAACCTCAACACCCTTATAGGCGATTGAAAAAAGCATTTAATGGAAGTCAAGAGCATGAAATTGCGCCGATACTGTTGACTGGTGAGCAGGTCTTCCAGCGGGTTCAACACCTGAATACTATATTTGGAAAGACCCAAAAGAAGGATAAAAGTAAGACTTGCATATGGAAGAAGGGGTCCATTTTCTTTGATCTTACGTACTGATATGATCTAGATATTAGACATTGTATTGATGTTATGCATGTGGAGAAAAATGTATCTGATAGTGTCATTGGATGCTCCTTGACATTCAAGGCAAGATGAAAGATGGTCAGAATACCCGTCAAGATCTAGCTGACATGGGTATACGATCACAGTTGCATCCAAGGTCTGATGGTAAAAAAATATACTTGCCTCCAGTTTGTCATACTTTGTCCAAAAAGGAGAAAATCAGTTTTTGTCAGTGTCTGCGCCAGGTCAAAGTCCCACAAGGATACTCTTCAAATATTAAGAGCCTTGTGTAGTTGAAAGAGCTTAAGCTGGCAGGGTTAAAGTCTCACGATTGTCACGTGGCCATACGAGACATTTTTCCTAACAAAGTCATGTTAGCCATAACTCGCTTGTGCTTTTTCTTTGATGCCATATGTAGCAAAGTCCTTGATCCTGTCAAGTTTGATGACCTGGAAAATGAGGCAGCAATTATACTGTGCCAGTTGGAGATGTATTTTCCTCCTGCTTTCTTTGATATCATGGTTCACTTAATTGTTCATCTGGTAAGAGAAATCAAATGTTGTGGTTTTGTTTATTTGCGGTGGATGTATCCGGTTGAGCGATACATGAAGATCTTAAAAGGGTATACCAAGAATTTACATCGTCCGGAAGCATCTATTGTTGAAAGGTACATTGCAGAAGAAACCATTGAATTTTGTTTAAAGTACATTGAAAAGGCTAAACATGTTGGACTTCCTGAGTCTTGCCATGACGACAGAGTGGGCGGTAAGGGTTCAAGAGGACTGCATGTTATCACTTCAAGTGTAGAAGATTTGTTACAAGCTCACTTGTATATGTTGAATAACAGTAATTAAGTTTTGCCATACATACTTCAGCATGAAGGTCAAACAAAGTAATCCAAAAATGTCAAAGAACTGGGTCTTGAAAAAGCATAACAAGACTTTCTTTGATTGGTTTAAAGATACAATCTTTGCTGATGAAAATACTTCTGAAACATTAAGAAAGCTAACAGATGGGCCTAAAAGAAATGTTATAACTTGGCAAGGATACGACATAAATAAGTATTCCTTTTATACAAAAGCACAAGACGAGAAAAGTACAATGCAAAACAGCAGGGTCACCCTAAGGGTTGAATCTCAACAGTTCGCAAGTGTACATGATGACAATCCCTATGTAGCTTCCATCCCTTACTTTGGGTTCATTGATGAAATTTGGGAGCTTAACTATGTCAAATTTACTATTTGTGTTTTCAAATGTAAATGGGTTGACAGCAACACCAGTGTGTGGATCGATGATGTACGATTTACGTTGGTAGACCTAAAGAAACTAGCTTACCACAATGACCCTTTCATCATGGCAGAACAAGCTAAACATGTATTTTATGTGCACGACCCTTGTGATGAAAGGTGGTTCGTGGTTCTACAAAGGAAAACAATTGGTGTTAATGTAGAAGATGATGATTCATACATTGATACTTATGTTAGTCCTTTGTCCACATAAATGACTCCTAACATCGTCAGAGAAGAAGAAGCTAACGACGTTCATGCTAATCATAATGATCATGATGAAGGAGAATTAATTAACATCGTCTAATGTAATTTTCTAATTATGTATTTCATTTCGGTACATTCATTTACATAACTGATTCGGTTTTTTGTTAATGTTAACTAACTCAAGTTTTTTTCTTTACAGGCCCAAGGCTACTCCACCTGCCACGCCTCCTCCTTCTCCTCCTCCTCCTCCTTCTCCTGCAGTAGCATTAGCGTCTTCTTCTACCTTGAAGTGGACAAGCAAAGACACACGGCTACGATCCTTGGCCACTAGACCACCAAGGGCAGAGAGACCGGTGGTCCACGTCAATCCTGCAACCAGGAAGGCCGACGATCCCTACAAGAAGAAATTAAGAACATATTTGGGGATTGTCGCTCGTGATAAGGTCGACGTGACATACAAGACTTGGAAGGAAGTCCTTGCTTCTCAGAAGGATTTGATATGGGAGGATATTCAGGTATTTTAGTTTTCATCTTTCATTTTCTTTATTAGCCAAAATTTATAATTTACTAACAATAAAACCTAATTTATTGTTTGTCAGGCTGAATTTGATATCCCTGAAGCTTCTGATGGTAGGACAAAGAAGAAAGTACTTCAGACTGTCAGTGAGCGGTGGAGACAGTTTAAATCTGATTTGACGAGGAAATGGGCACTTGTAGCCGAGAAGGACAGTGTGGACGACACTGTTTGTGAAAAATACGGCATTAGTAAGGAGAAATGGACCCAGTTTTGTCAAACCCGCAGAGAACCCTCGTGGCAGGTATGTACTTTGTCATTTTAATTGTTTTCCACTAAAAATTCAGTTCTTATAATACATTGTAGTAATCATTTTCATTAATGTTCGATTTTTGCAGGATGTGCAGAAAAAAGCACAGGCCATCCAGAAGCAAAACACCACCCTCCACGTGTTGTCTCGTGGGGGTTATGAATATTTAGAACATAAGCTGATAGTTGAGAAGACAAAGAAAAAACTGGAGGAAGCTACTCAATCTGTAAGCACTAACGGCATGATTGACCATCCATCTCCCATCAGACAACATGTGAAGTGGAAGATGACCCGCACCAAGAAAACTGGGAAGATGACGTCTGAGGCAGCAAAGGAAATTGCTGAGAAGATTGTAAGTCATTTTCAATTAAGAATTATAATTATCTTTGTTTATTCTATGAATGACTAAACAAATATATGTGTTCTGTATAGGATTCTTTGGAGGAGCAGGCGTCACCAGAACACCCTAGTCGTGTGCGTGCTAATGGAGCCGGTGTGACCATAAAGCAATACTTTAGATCGGCTCCACGAACCTCCACAGTTCTTCCTCCATGGCTCCCGAAGAACTCGAGCAGCTAACTCAACAAATCAGGGACCAGCTGGAGGAGTCGATCACAGAAAAAGTGACTTGGCAGTTGATGTTATCCTTCAGCCAGATGCAGTCTCAGTTGCAATCACAGATCCAATCACAGGGACTTGCACTGCATCCGAAGTCTGAGGTTGGTCCTTCAGCTGCTCGTGTCAGCATAAAGGGGAGTTGTGTTGATCCCTCAGTGGCCGATCCAAACACGGGTGACTCAGAAAAATGCGAGTTATACATTATAGAAAATTATTCCCGCCTGGTTGCCCTAGGAAGGGTTTATGAGGGATCCACAACGATTCACAACATCCCTTTGTTGCATGGCCAAGTGAAAGTTGGTGTTGAGGAGGTTAAAGATGCAGAGGCTCCCATTCCTGTACCCACTGACGAGGTTAAGTTAGTGGAGCAGACACTTAACACCTTTCTTGCTTGGCCGACACATCTCATGAAGCGTTTATCAAAATAGGTATTTTACTCTCACTATATGCTTCTTTTTTTAAATTGAATTATTCACTGTAATTAAATTAAGTTAATTAACTATGTTGGATAAACAGGCAGCTGTGTCTCCAGCAAAACCTCCAGATAGGCTGGATCATAAGGTCGATGATCCCCTATATTTGATGACATTGACCATCCCACAGCTTTTTTTGAAGTCTCTCCAGGTTATGTGGGATGCTACCGTGTTCGGGGTGTTTAATGAAGACTTCTCGTTGTAAATAAAGCACGAAGATCTCTCTGAAATTGCACACGGTGGTCAATGTCTCAGCATATCTGTTATACAGTTGTGGACTCTGTAAGTCAATTTAGATTATTGTTAATTACCTAAGTTATTGTTTTAAATTCATACATAATTAACTTTGTCTTAACAACAATAGGCTTCTGACTGAGACAAGTATACGAGCGGGGAATTTCGATGTGTATAGATTCCTCGAGCCACAGTCCATTCAGAGATCTGGGCAATCGCAATTTGAATCAGAAAGTTACATGAAGAGTTGGATGCAGAGTTCAAAACATGATGTCTACCTTGGAGCCTACCTGAATGGGTAAGTCAAACTGAACAACTGAATTCAAATAATGTATAATACTACAATAACCCATATTGGTCTCCACTGCAACGCACAGTGGCAAATGGTCGTCATTTTGCCTAAGGAAAATCTTGTTGTCTAGTTTTGTTCCTTGCATAACAGGCCAAACAACTACCTTAAAGGAATAATTAACAATTCAATGTTGTTTTTCAATTCATTTGCATTAGCATAACTCAACAACATCAAAATTTTAATGTTCCTTGTATTCAACAGTGCTTTGAAAGGACTCGATGATACTCCACAACCTAAATCCAAGGCTGGTGCTAGGTGGATTGTTGTTAAGGTACATGATTAAAATAAAACTTCTACTTATATATATTTTATGTGTGTGTACACTAATTGTAGTTAATGTTTAATATCCAAATTTCATTATCTATTTAGTGTAATAGACGAAAAGGAAGCACTGAGTGCGGCTATTACGTCATGCACTGGATGTCCATGATAATCTTAGAAACTTTCAGGAATAATTGGGAAACGGTAATTGTTTATTTCAAACAAAGTTGATTTTCTTATCATTGGTATTACATTATTAACTTATGTTTTATTTGATCATGCAGTATTTTAATGATGTTAGACCATTGGAAGCAGAGAGATTGAAGGCGCTTCGCATCCAGTGGGCACAATATCATCTCAAAGTTAGAAATCAAACTTAAGATGTTAGGGAACTATGTAACTTTAGGTTACTTAATTAGTTTACTAGCTTGCATTACATTTTTTACAATTGCTGTTTCATTTTAACATTGAATAATCTTTGTTGATAGTTATTAATAAATTATTTATTCATAGTTATCAATTGATTTTTTACAATTGATAGTTTACTAGCTAGCTTTCTGCTAAAACTTTTTTAAAAGCAGAATGCAAATTATATATGTTGTGCTGTGTGGTCTGATTTTAAATTTACAGGTTAAATTTTGGATTTTTGTAAAAACAGAGATAGTATTTTTTTTTAAAATTCCTAATAAAAACATCGATTTTTTACTTAAATTGATGTTAATGTTTGGAATTTAACATCGATTTTTATATAGAACTGATGTTAACATATACCTTAACATCAATTTTCAAGAAAATCGATGTTAAGGTATATGTTAACATCGGTTCTGTATAAAAATCGATGTGAACTGTCAACATTCATACATTTTTTTTGGTGTAATTCTTATTATATAACATCGGTTATTTAAATAACCGATGTTGTCAATTTTACGTTAACATCGATTTTAAAAAACCAATGTTAACGATAATACTTTCAACATCGATTAAAAACCAATGTAGAAAGTCATAAATAATCGATGTAAAAAACATATTTTCTAATAGTGTTGGTCGCCTGTCTTTGCAATTTCTACATTTCCTTTTGATCTTCTGGATTGATACCACTCTATATATATTCTAAGATAAGTGCCATCCAACTTTTTTTGTCTTTCTATCATCATGACAAATCTAGAAGCATGTATTGTTTGGCGAACAACATTCTCCATCCCCTCATGCTCCTTAATATTATACAGTTTTTGACAATAAGTCGGCTCCGACATTTTCTTCTCTTAGGATATAGGCAAATTCAAGTTTCTTGAATCTTCCAATGATTGCCCCAATTTTTCGACATATCATTGCAGGATCGCTTCTTTAACTTGGTATTCTTCATTCAAATGATTGACCATCAATTTGGAGTTGTCGAACACTTTTAGCTCCTCATTTTTATTTCTAGACCTGCAAGGCACGCCTCATTTTGCTTGGTTGGTTATGAGTGGGAACACTATTGTTAATGCTTGTTCAAGCATAACTCCTGGTGGGGATTCTAATAGGATTCTTGCCCCATATCTTGTCTCACTGGATGATCTATCAACAAACAGTGTCCAACGTAAATCCTCTAGCTTTTTCTCATCTTTGGTATATGTCATTTCAACTCTAAAGTCTGCTAAAACTTGGGCCTTGAGTGCTTGTCTCGGTTGATATTGTAAGCTATATTCTGACAACACAATTGCCTATGTCACTCTTCTTCCTACCAAGTTGAGAAAGTGCAGTATATGTCTGATCGGTTGATTGGTCTTTACTATGATTGGATGCACTTGAAAGTAAGGACATAATCTCTAAGCTGAAAGTACTAATGCTAGTATGACTTTCCCTACCTTTGGGTATTATAACTCGGCATTCTAAAGCATTCAACATATGAAGTATATTGATTTCTAAACCTTATTGTATCTTTGACCAGTGTTGCACTGATTGCTTCTTCAGCTATGGCTAAGTATAGGTACAATGTTTCTCTAAGATCCGAATTTGTCAACGTCAGTGGAGCAGATAATGTTTCTTTAAATTTTTGAAACGCAACTTCACATTCCTTTGTCCAACTGAACCTCCTACCCTTTTTCAAAATTTTAAAGAAAGGCAAGGCTCTTTTGCCTGACTTGGCCATGAATCTCGTCAATGACACTAGTCATCCATTCAACTTTTGAATATCTTTAACTACGTTCATGGTTTGCATTTCCAGTATAGCTCGACATTTTTCAGGATTTAACTTGATTTCTCTTTCTAATAGCATATAACCCAAGAACTTTCCTACAAACACCCTAAAAGAAATTTTTTTGGATTCAAGGGCATGTTATACTTTCCCAGCTGAGCAAGGGTTTCCGCCAAATCCGTTATGTGTTGTTCTTGGTGTTGCTTTTAACTATCATGTCATCTACATAGACCTCCAGGTTCTGACCTATCTGCTTTTCAAAAACTTTGTTCATCATCCTTTGGTATGTAGTGTCGTCATTCTTTAATCCAAAGGACATGACCTTGTAGCAATAGTTTGCTTTTTCTATCATGAAGGTTGTTTTCTCCTGGTCATTAGAGTGCAATCGTATTTGATTGTACCTTGAATAAGCATTCATGAAACTTAGATATTGGTAGTCAGAGGATCCGTCCACTAGTTTATCTATGTCAGGAAGCAGGTATGAATCCTTCAAACAATGCTTGTTCAAATCAATATATTCAACACACTTCTCCATTCTCGATCTATTTTTTTTAACTAGGACGACGTTGGCTAGCCAACTCATGTGCCTGATCACTCTGATGAACCTCGTTTCTTGTAGTTCCTTATTGTTCAATCTCTTCTAGTTGTTCGGGGTTTATTTTTCTCCTTCTCTAGCACATAGGTTTTACTAATGGATTTAGTAAAAGCTTGTGACAAAAGAAGTTTAGGTCCATGCCTTCCATATCTATCTATTTCCTAGCAAATATAATGGCATTTTCATTTAGAAAAGTGGATAAGGTTTCCATGGTTTCACTATCCAAGTTCGCTCCAATGGATAACATTTGTTCTTCTCTTTTTCTGACCTTGGAGATTCTGACAAATCCCTCCTGGTTTTGGCCTGGGTGCTCATTTCCCTTTCCTGATATCTTCTATGCAATCCAACTCAATGAGCATTACTGAGTTTTGGTTTTGGGTTCATAATTCATTTCCTCAAACTTACTTTTTCTTTTATACCTTAGTGACTCTTAATAACATTCATGAGATTTCTTATGGTCTCCTTTCAATGTTATGACCTTCATTTCATAATTTTGAGGAATTTCATGGCCAAATGAACCATTGAAATCACCGCTCTTGATGCATTCAAGGCTGGACTTCCCAATATGGCGTTGTAGGATGATTGTAGCTTTACCATAATGAATCAGACGACAATCGTTCTAGTTACTGGTGCATTTCCAAAGGTTATGTGTTACTTCACGTATCCTGATAGAGTTATGTGGTGACCAAAGAAACCTATGAGATCCTAGTTTTAAGGAAGCAACTCCAATGGTGAGATTCTGAGATTCCTAAAGAAATCATAAAAACATTATATCTGTAGAGTTGCTTATGTCTACCAGTTGAAATACAATAAATCACACTAGAAGGGAGGAGGGGGTGAATAATGTGTTAGTCAAAATATTAAAACCTTTTTGAAATGAGAGATGTTTATAATAAACAAGTTTATAAAACCCTTGTCCAGTGACTAAAAGTGGATTGTCATGCAATGATGTATAAAACTTATTTTTCAGTGAAAACCTTGTGAGAGGAATGTATCAACAATGGACTTTGAAATACTTT
The DNA here is from genome assembly GCF_000004515.6 of Glycine max. Taxonomy (NCBI): domain Eukaryota; kingdom Viridiplantae; phylum Streptophyta; class Magnoliopsida; order Fabales; family Fabaceae; genus Glycine; species Glycine max. Next base: position 24,208,191 of record NC_016088.4, read on the forward strand.
GACAAGCTAAAAAAGAGCATTAAAAATACTTTATTTTACACAGGTTCACTCAACTTGATCTACGTTCAGCTCTTCGTTACAAACCAGTAATGGGTTCCACTAATCAAACTTTACTACAACAAGTATTCTTTTCTGGCAATTCTGGCTTACAAGTATTCTCAAGGCTACTACTAGCACAACCCTTAGACTCCCCCTGAATCTAAGAACACCTAAGTATTGTTTTGTCACTAAGCCACTCTTGACTTTCACAAACAAAAATTTGATATAGAATCAAAGATTCTTTACAACACTCAAAGAGTGAACTTACAATGAAGTTTTAATCTCTCACAAATACTTTGTATATCATAAAGGATGGACTATCTTAAGCTCAGCGTATTTCTTAACAAATGATTTTCTTGTTTCTTGATTCACAACTTCTTGTTTTCCTATATGTGTTCATCTTCTTTTCTCCAATCCTTGATGTCATATTTATAGGTTGAGAGAAGCTCTTAAGTATCTTCGAAATTGAATAATATGATCGTTAAGCAGATTGATCTTGTTTCTTGGAATAAGCAAATTCTGTGTGTTTTTGTCTGGTATGATCAGAACTTTCCATATTTGTTATTCATAAATCAATATGACTATTAAACTCACAAAAGGAAATATAAGATTGATTCATAGATATATTCCTTTTAAATAGAATCATATAAACTGGCATAAATGAATAATTAAAATAAAATGCTCAATTCAATCCGTGTCTGGATGGACCAGACAAGTACTTCCTGCTTCTAGTAGACGAGGAATCCACTAATGGATAAGTCTCACCTAGTGTTGCTTCCAATTATCAAATTTGTTGACTTACATGAAACAAAATGGTTAACATAAATTTATATATTTGTTTTCATCAAAATCTTAAGAGATGTTTGGGTCGTCCACTGATAGATCATCCAATGTCTAACACCAGTAACCAATGTACCTCCTTGTTGTTTATAAAGCCTTTAACTAGTAGGGGACCATCATGATTTGGAATGATTGACATGTCCATGTCTATGAAAATGCCTTCTTTTAACCAACTTGTAATTTCTTCTGCCATGTGTGGTGGTTAAGACTTATCTCACGTGTCTTTTCTGAGCATTGTTCAAAGGACCCCCTCAGAGAATCCTCTTACTATGACATATATCACCTTGTGCTCTTGCTACAGGGAATTTGGCCTTCTCTCATGAGAATCGAGCTTATGCCTTAACTCAGATCCATCACGATGCATAGTTTGCACATGATTTTCCACTTTTCTTCAGTGTCCTATGACGATACCTCGGAGATCATTCTCTAGAATGTCCTTTCCTTTGGTTTTGATCAAGATTTCTTGACCTTTTTAGTTTCTCATCACTCATATCGAGACCAGAAGCTACCTCCCTATCCTTGACTAATCTTTTTTTTTCATTTCTGACTCTCTATGGTTTAGGAATGTCAAGACCGACATCCTTCAATTCCACATTCACGATTTCGTTCAATATTCTTCCTCGAGATGCATTCAAGGGAGTGTACTTGTCGTATTTTGACTTGACTTTGTAAGTTTATCATCTGGCTTAACTTGTTAAACACTTTTCGTCTGCATCGCACCTTTTTGTGCATTCTTATTTTCTGCAATTTTTAATTTTCCGACCTCTCTGATGTTTTCATAGTTGATGTACTTTTATACATTTTTCAGGAACTCTTACAAGGTGTTAGGTAGCATTTTTGAAATGGATATGAAGAAAGGAGATCCTTACCTCACACCGTCCTTAGCTAGCATCAATATGACTCCTACCTGTAGGTTGTCCACAACTCTCACTTCTTTATTAAATCATGAGATGTATCCTTTGAGCGGTTCCTCTAGCCCTTGTCAGAATAATTTTAAGTCGGTCTCCTTTAGTCTTTCTCTGCTAGTTTCAAAGGCGGGTCTAAATTTCTCCCTCAAATCGAGCCATGAATTGATGGATCTTGATGAAAGAGATTGACATCACTTCAATGTCGTAGATTTTAGCAACAATGGGAATTCACTTAACATTATTGATTCTGAAGCTCCTTTGTACGACAATGTCGATTCCAATGCTGACAAGTGATCATTTGGATCAAACAATTTGTCATATAATTCCATAGCCGAAAGTTGTCTCAACTATTTCAGGGCCTAGAGCTCCACTAAGTATTTTGAAAATGGCATGTTGAAAGGGATAACTTTATCAGAATCCACCCTTCCCACACATTTGTGGCAATAATGATCAAAGATTCTCTCTTTCTAGATTTTAGTGGAATCTGCGATTTCAATATGCTCAACTCGTTCTCCATATGTTTTTCTTCACCAGCATGTCTCCTTCATCTTCTACTGCCTTTGAATGTTCATTTTGTTCATCATCCTTTTTTGTTCACAGATTTATGATCAATTTTTGATGTTCTTCCAGCATTGTTTTTTGTTGTCTCAGCATCTCTACGAGCTCAGCTAATTGTGCACTTGTGAACGCTATGTTTCTCCTCCATCCTTGGAGAGTTCATGGCTTCCATCACAGGTGAAGAGTGTGCTCCTACTGCTGAAGCTTTTTTGTTTCACGAAAGATCCACGAACTATGGATCCTTTCATCCTAGAGATCTAGAATCAACGATTCTCAGAGATGACATCATTGTTATGGGGTAAAACATGATGTGTGATTTAGCTTGTGCAGCGTGAAGTAGGTTGAGAGAAAATTTAGAGAGAGAGAGAGAGAGAGATCTTTTAAGTCTCGTAGTATTGATTTGTATTATGATATTGTGATTACAAAATGTCTATTTAATTTATAGTGTTTGCCTACATGACGTTATCAGCTTAGGATGCACCAAAATGGGGATGGGGACATATATGGATACGAGGACGGGGACGGGAAATGACAAATCTAGAAATCCCAAGATAGGGTATGGCTAAGAAACAACAAAATTTCACGTATTGTTATTGAAAATTCTATTTAAACATTTTTCATTTATTTGCCTTTTTTAAAGAAGTTCATTTATTTGCTATTAATTTAACAGTAAATTATTTGTTAACGATCTATTTTAAACTTTGAAACCTATTTTATAAAGCTCATTAAATTATGTACACCATTTTTTTATTATAAATATAACAATAGCTGTAATATAGTTTCTTAATACTTGTTTGATGAATGACGATAAAAGACCATATTATTTGCATATATATAATTAAAGAAGCAAGACATATTTATGTCTTTCCTATCACAATCATAAGTAATGCTTGAGTTTGCGACTACCCTCTCAATAACCAACAACACACATAACATTCTTTTATTAATGAAATTTTTAAGTTGCATAATAACTACTATAACAACACACATGAGCATCGTCTAGCCTAAAAAAATATAGATAGCATCATAAATTACACATACGATAAATAAATCTCCATTATTATTTGATGTAATTATGTATGTATTATGAGTGGTTCATTAAAAAATAGAGTTGGTATGGGGGTGGATCTACATCCACCGCTTTTGCACCAAACTTATCAAGCTTGAACAATCACCATAGCCATGGGTCAATGATTGATTGGTAAAATTCTATTTTTCTTTTTTCCCCAGTTTTTCAAAAAGCAAAAAGAGTTGAACAGACCAATGAATAAGAATTCATATATTCAGAAAATTCCCTCTCCTTTAAGATAAAAGACGAGGATGCACTTTTGGTTTCCGTTTGGGGGCCTCACTTGTTCTTTTTCTCTACCCTTCACCCACCATTTTCTCTTCCATGCCCAAAATGCATGTCCTCTTTCTTTTTTTGTTTTTCCATTTTCATTTCGCTGAAACCCTTTCTACCCTAATCTTAGAGTACAATGCCCTGCTCTCTCCGTTCAGCCATTACCGACTCCTCACCACCCATTCTTTCTTCGTGGAACACCTTCATCCCTTACTACTCCTAGCTCGGTGTCATCTATGACAATCGTCGCCATGTCACCGCCCTCAACCTCATCAGCCTGGACCTCTTCCGCACGCTCTTTGCCGACATCGCCCACCTCCCATTCCTCTCCAACCTCTCCCTCGCTGCAAACAAGGTCTTCTACCCTATTGTTCCTTCTCTCTCCACCCTCTCTAGCCTCTGCTACCTCAACCTCTCCAACACTGTCTTCAAAGAAACCTTCCCCTTGGATTGTGGGGATGCGCGTGTAGCCGCTGTTGTCCCCACAAAATGAAGCCACCATCCCCGTCTTGGTCAGCCGTACCCAATAAGTCAAGGACGTCCCCTGGCTGTACTCGTCCTGTCCTCGTGCAGTACCAAAAATGGGGAAGACCACCTAACAGGTGTCCCCATGCTTCATAGTTTTCAGTCATGTGGCTTATCACTGCTATTTGCATTAAATATCCTATTTTGAAGGTTACATCGAGCTTGTCCAAAGTGGTTTCCCACTAGTTAGGGTGCCTCTTGCTTCGGTCGACTGCTTGGATTTATATCCTACTTATAGTCTTTAAGTTGTTTGCCATGTATTAGGTTGCACTCCACGTATTCATGACGTGTGAGGTTTATATTTACCTGAGGTTCATATTTACCCTTAAACAACTATCAACAATTGTCTTGCTAACAGATTCAAAAATAACTTGCTGGATGCCAAGAGTTACCATTTAGTTGCTTGGTAGAGGGCCCAGACTTTTGCCTCTGACGGAGAAGGGATCTTGTTCAAGAAGGTTTTCAGAGCACTAAGAAAATCAGCATTTGGTCCACGAATTCATATGCCGACACCTGAAGTTTAGGAGTCTTTGAAGATCGAAACATCAAGGTTACATTTGAGTGAGCCATTTGGTGGTGGTAGCCAACGAATTTGCTCCATATTCAATGAAGGGAGTTGTTGTTAAGTAGTAGACAGTTTGGCAAAGAGCCATTTAGAGAAGTGTTGTTACGAAAGAGTGATAGATATTTGACGCGAGAACATATAATCTAACGCTCAAGTCAGCAATAGATTTAGGTGGAGTGAGAATGAAATTGGAGTTAGTACATATCATTGTTTTGGAATGTTTTATATCATGTTTATGGCAAGAAAATCAATTATCTAGTAGTCATCGTGTGGAATGCGTGCTCCTACGTGGGGTGTCACACGTCAAATGTGAGTGCCTTCCTATGTTGGAAATAAGGCTTTTTATGTTTATGAAAAGTGTTTAGGAATATTGGAGACTTTGAATAGAAACTTGATAGGAAGGAGAATTCTTTATGGAGGAGAGAACTTTGTATTTTTGCTTGATACAAATGTGTAGGATTACATCTCTATTTATACTACTCTAAGGAGAACTATAGACACACTAATTCTAGAGAGTTCTCAACTCTAGAGATCCAAAGAGTATTCTAGAGAATATTAAAACCATAAGAAATATCTAGACACTCCAAACACTACAAGAATTCTCTAGAAACATGACCCATAATTACTTAAGCCCAAAATAACTAAGTCCAAGGAACCAAATAATTAATTTAGGCCCAAATCAAGTTTATATTTCAACATCCCCCCTTAAACTTGATTTGTGACTCCAAGCATACTCCTTAGCTTCACGAAAGTTTCCAACTTGAGTGTCTTTGTGAAAATGTCGGCAGCTTGATCTTGAGACATCACATACTTCAACTTTACCTCCTTCTTCTCAATGCATTCTCTTATGAAGTGGTAACGAGTGTCGATGTGCTTACTTCTTTCATGAAAGACTGGATTCTTTGCCAAAGCGAGTGCTGATTTATTGTCAACACCTATTTCCATAGGTTCTTCTTGTGGCATTTTTAACTCTTTCAACAAGTTCCTTAGCCAAATTGCATGACAAACACATGATGTGGCAGCGACATACTCAGCTTCACAAGTTGATAGTGTGACTATTGGTTGCTTCTTTGACATCCAAGTGAAAGCAGTATCTCCCATAAAGAACACAAAACCAGTAGTGCTCTTTCTATCATCCAAGTCTCCACTCCAATCGCTATCACTATAGCCAACAATGTTATAATTGTCAGAAGAGTAATAGTGCAAGCCAAAGTTTGTTGTACCTTTGATGTATCGAAGGATTCTCTTTGCCGCCTTGAAGTGAGTTGTGGTTGGAGCTTCCATGTAGCGACTTACTACTCCTACAACATAGAGAATATCCGGCCTTGTACATGTCAAGTAACGTAAACTTCCAACCAAACTTTTGTAAAGAGTTGGATCCATATTCTTTCCTTTTTCATGCTTGCTCAACTTGCTGCCACATTCCATCGGGGTGCCAAATGGATTGGCGTCTTCCATCTTGAACTTCTTAAGGATTTCTTTGGCATAGCCTTCTTGGGTGATGAAAATTCCTTTGTCTTCTTGATTTACTTCGATGCCAAGATAATATGCCATGAGCCCCATATCCGTCATCTCAAATTCATTTAACATATCTTTCTTGAACTCTTCGAACATGCTTGGATTGTTCCCTGTAAAGATCAAGTCATCTACATACAAACACACAATCAAAATATCTCTACTTTGCGCTTTGATATAGAGTGCATGCTCATATGGACACTTGATGAAATTCTTGTCTTGAAAGTACTTGTCGATTCGAACATTCCAAGCTCTCGGTGCTTGCTTGAGACCGTACAATGCCTTCTTCAACTTCAAGACTTTTTCTTCTTGCCCTTTTACTTCATAGCCCAGTGGTTGCTTAATATAGACTTCTTCTTTGAGAAAACCATTCAAGAAGGCTGACTTCACATCCATTTGATAGATCTTCCATTTATTTTGGGCTGCAAAAGAAATGATCAGTCTAATAGTTTCAAGACGAGCGACAGGAGCAAATACCTCATCATAGTCAATTCCTTGTCTTTGACTGTAGCCTTTAGCCACCAATCTTGCTTTGTATCTCTCCACTTCTCCTTTAGCATTCTTCTTTGCCTTGTACACCCATCTTACTCCAATTGCTTTGTGTCCTCGTGGAAGTGTAGTAAGTTCCCACGTATCATTCTTCGTGATTGACTTGATTTCTTCGTCCATGGCGTCTTTCCACTTTATGTTTTCCGCTGCTTCTTGATAGCTTAGAGGCTCACAATCACCAAAAAGACAAAAGAGGTTAATGTTGTTTAGGTTTGTGGTTACCTCATAAATCTCTTCAATGCTCCTTAGTCGCGGTGTCCTCTCACTTGAACTTGTTTCATCCAGCCTTGGTGTCGGTGAGGCAGGTGGTGTAATATGTTCCTCTATGATTGGTTGTTCAATTTCATCATCTTCTTCAAAATAAGGAAGAAAATCATACTTATCTTCTTGAACACTCCAATCCCAACAATCTTCTTCGTCGAACTCCACGTCGCGACTTATGACGATCTTTCTACTATTTGGATTATAGAGCTTGTATCCCTTGGATCTTGAGTCGTAACCCACAAACACGTACTTCTCACTTTTATCATCGAGCTTTGTCCTCTTTTCGTCTGGAACATGGGTATAGGCAATGCTTCCAAACACTTTGAGGTGAGAGATCCTGGGCTTCCTTCCACTCCATGCTTCTTGTGGTGTCTTCTCATGCACGCTTTTTGTTGGGGAACGGTTTGTTAGGTAAACTGCACATGCCACTGCTTCAGCCCAAAACTCCTTCGGCATCTTCTTGCTCTTGAGCATGCTTCGCACCATGTTAAGTATGGTCCGGTTCTTTCTCTCTGCTACTCCATTTTGTTGTGGCGATCTTGGCACTGTCAGTGGGCAACGGATTCCATGGTCTTCACAATATTTGTTGAACTTATTTGAAGTGAACTCTCCTCCTCGATCAGATCTCATGGCCTTGATGGAAAGACCACTTTCTTTCTCCACGAGGGCTTTGAACTTCTTAAAGTTTTCAAACACTTCTGATTTCTCCTTCAAGAAATAAACCCAGGTTTTTCTGGAATAATCATCAATAAAGAGGAGAAAGTACTTATTCTTACCAAATGAGTTGGGTTTGATTGGTCCACAGACATCGGTGTGTATGAGCTCTAGCGGCTTTGTTGCTCTTGTTGTTGATTCCTTTGGAAAACTTTTATGAAATTGCTTCCCAATTAGACATCCTTCGCAAAGTTGGTCTGGGTGGTTGATGCTAGGCAAGCCTCTCACCATCTCCTTCTTCGCTAAACGTTCTAGACCGTCGAAGTTGAGGTGCCCGAACCGTAGATGCCATAGCCACGAAGAGTCGGTATAGCAAGCCTTGAGACACTTTGCCACATCATTTTGAATGTTCAAGAGGAACATTCTATTCTTTGACATAGGCACCTTAGCAATCAAGTTATGTCTACAATCTCTTAAGAAAAGACTATGTTCTTTCAAATGGATGTCATAGCCTTTCTCTAATAATTGTCCCAAGCTCAAAATATTATTCTTCATGTTAGGCACATAGTAGACATTGGATATGAATTGATGACTCCCATTCTTCAAACGTATGAGAATTTTACCTTTGCCTTTGACTGGTATCTTTGAGTCGTCTCCAAATGAGACATCTCCAGTTGCCGCTTCATTGATCTCCACGAACATGCTTTTATCGCCGCACATGTGGTTGCTTGCGCCGGTGTCGAGGTACCACTTGTTTCTTTTCTCTTCAAATTTGTTTTGGCACGCGAGTAGCAAAGTTTCTTCTTCTCCGCCTTTTTCTTCTACAAAGTTAGCTTTCTCTTCAACCTTCTTCGAGAATCTACACTCGGATGCGTAGTGACCAATCTTGTTGCAATTGAAGCACTTGATTTGTGATTTGTCATACCTCGACCATGAATTTCCTCTTCCACGACCTCTTGTTACTTGTGGATTCCAACTTCTTTCTCCATTGTTGAATTTGTTGGAGTGGTTGTTGTAACCACCTCTTCCTTCTCCTCCATGTCCTCGTCCACGTCCACGATCTTGGCCGCGACCTCGTCTTCTTTGGCTCTTGTAATTTGCATAGTTTGCTTCCTTCACGTTGAGTTGTAGTAGTTGCTCCGTAGCCTCCTTTTGTTTAATTTTTCTCTTTTGTTTTTCTTCGTATGCTTGTAAGGAACCCATGAGTTGCTCAATAGTCATGGTCTTTAAATCCTTGTTTTCTTCAATGTTGGTAACAATGAAGTCAAAACTTGGATTTAAAGTTCGAAGTATTTTTTCCATGACCTTCACCTCATCAACATCTTCACCATTTCTTTTAAGTTGATTGACTACGGCCAATACTCGAGAAAAATAATCAGAAATTGACTCGGACTCCTCCACAAACAAACGCTCAAAGTCACCTCTAAGAGTTTGAAGACGAATCTTTTTTACCTGCTCAACTCCTTTGTTGCAAGTTTGAAGCTTATCCCATGCTTCTTTGGCCGTCGTTGCGTTGGATATCTTCTCAAATGTATCTTCATCCATTGATTGATAAATGAGAAAGAGAGCTTTCTTGTCTCTCTTTCTTGACTCCTTCAACGTCTCCTTTACACCTTGGCTTAGCGAGGCTTCATCTTGCTCCTCGAAGCCATTCTCTACGATATCCCACACATCTAGAGCTCCTAGTAGCGCCTTCATCTTGATACTCCAATTATCATAGTTGTTCTTTGTGAGCATCGGCATTTGGAAAGGAAAACTTCCATTCGCCATCTTTTGAGGATCTTGAAGCTCTGATACCACTTTGTTGGAAATAAGGCTTTTTATGTTTAGGAAAAGTGTTTAGGAATATTGGAGACTTTGAATAGAAACTTGATAGGAAGGAGAATTCTTTATGGAGGAGAGAACTTTGTATTTTTGCTTGATACAAATATGTAGGATTACATCTCTATTTATACTACTCTAAGGAGAACTCTAGACACACTAATTCTAGAGAGTTCTCAACTCTAGAGATCCAAAGAGTATTCTAGAGAATATTAAAACCATAAGAAATATCTAGACACTCCAAACACTACAAGAATTCTCTAGAAACATGACCCATAATTACTTAAGCCCAAAATAACTAAGTCCAAGGAACCAAATAATTAATTTAGGCCCAAATCAAGTTTATATTTCAACATCCTAGTCTATTGTGAGGGTTGTCACTCTAGACTGAGTTATATAGCTCTCAGGGTACATGATCAAGATGTGGTCGAATGCACGACCTCCATGATTCGAGTTATGTGAGTATCTTGGTTCACATGATACCGGGATTCCACTTCCAGAATAGTTGCCCCCAAGTTGATGACTTCTTTGTAGAAGCTGCTAACTTATATGGTGTGTCAATATGACTCAATTAACTTACTTGACTCTGCTCATAGTATACCAAGATTACATTTCCATAACAGTTTTCTCCGAGTCAGTAGCTTCTTTGTAGAAGTTATTAACTAATGAGATTCATCTTTGGTGATTTGGGTCATGCAAGTATCTTGATCCACTTGCTCATTGAGATTACCCTCCAAGAATAGTTGTCCCCAAGTCGGTGGTTTCTTTGTAGAAGTTATTGACTTATAAGATTCATCTCTGGTGATCCAGGTCATGCGAGTATCCTGATTCACTTGCTTATTGGGATTACTCTCCCAAAATAGTTGGCTTCTTTGTAGAAGTTGCCGACTTATGTGCCTTATCAAAGAAGGTTCTTATAGCATCAATATTTTTGCATTTACTTGTTGTTGTCGACTTTGACATATTCATCTTTGCAAGATGTCACAAAGTTTACCCTTTTAATCAACTGCGTAAATTCTTTTCATTTTCAGCTACCTGATGGTTATTGTTAGGCTCGAGGTGGTTTTTATAATTTGAAATTTGAATAAGCATGTTTCCCTTCTTGTTCGCCCATGTGTCATGGCAGGTACCCGCATCACAGAGCTATTTAAGTCCTTGTCACCCATTTCTTTTCCTTTTTCGCCTATTGAACTTCTGATCATTCTTTCCTCCTCTTTAAACCTTTTCTCCTTCCTTTGACTTCCCTATTCTGATTGCAACAAGTGTCATTCTGGTGGGCTAAAACTCCAATTTTCCGCATTATCAAAGTTTTCATCCTTCAAAGATACATCCTTTTTTTCCTTTTCCATACTCCTCCTATCTTAGTTTCATATGGTTTGTGTTAAAACCACTGTTGATAGGAGGCAAAGAGATAGTGGTTCTCAATCTTCCGCCGCCGGTGGCCCCATAAACGTTTGGGGTGCCACAGTTTGGTAATGTCAGGGGTCTTCCCCCCGTGGGCAGTAGCGTTGCCCACTATAGGTGGTTTCATTCTTCTTAGTCTGACCTTCGTTTTAGTCCCAAAGTTAGGCCTCAACTTGTACGTAAGGCTACTTTAGGAAAGAAGAGGAAGAAATCAAATAGGTCAGGCTATGTCGAGGGTCCCCTGCTTGTCATGTTCTAAATTTGTGGGAAAGAAGAAGTTGCTTAAATTCTATAGGGATCATCTTATAGAAATTGGGGTGGACCTTAGTCCTGAAAAGGTGTAGGAAGTAGCACAGAGCACGATGGATTTTCCATAATACATGGAATTTCCTTCCACTAAAAATTGCCCAGATGACACAAACAAAAGAAGACGCGTTACTCTTTCTAAGGAGGAATTTCTGGAGCTTCAAGCTGACTTGGCTGAGTGAGATAGGTGTCGACGCAACCCGAGAAGTTGTGAAGAGCATGTGGAAGTTGCTCAACAATTTCATTCATATAATGAAAATCATGCTCCTAATAGTGATTCTTTTTCTTTTGAAAGGGAAATTTGTTCCATCATGAGTGAAGGAGAAAGCAATACTTCAACAAACTTGATTGTCCTAGAAATTCCTCCTAAGATGGAATGGATTGGCGAAAGTGTATGGGGAACAAGGCCAATTTGCAATCCTAGTCACATGGACCAACTGAGAGCCATAGACCTCACCCGAGACGGTCAAGATCATGTATGGATCTTGACACCCCCCAACATGGATGACCGAATTTGTTCTCAAGGAACCACAAGTGATGATGTCGATCAACCCATAGATGAGGACATGTTGGAGTCGGATTATGAGGATCAATGGGAAGAAGCATGCAACTACGTACTCTAATGGCGAGGACGACATTGCAAATAATAACCCATTTCCAATGTATTGTAGAAAAGTTTGATCTCATGTTGTAACCTACTGACAATCTAGTTTGAAGAATGTAAATAATACTTTTCAAACTCATTTTGTATGAAGGGAACCACTTTTTTAAGGCATATAAGGTATCAATAAAAACAATTTTCTCCATTGCACATGGGTCAAATTTAAGAAAACTTTTGAAATTGAAATACGGTGAATTGGTACATTCCATACATCGCTAAAAATATTAAATGTATCCTGCCTAGGTTAGCTTATCCTGCCTAGGTTAGCTTTGCTATTCTTAGCCGGTCCCAAGCCCGGATAAAAGGAGAGGGTTGTGTTAGGCTTTCGACAGCCAACGTAAAACTTTGTCGAATCTCTATGACATAGATCAATTACGTAATAATGTGAATGCTAGGTCGTTGTCCGGAAGCAACGCGCTGTATGGCTCGAGTACAGTGTCAAAAGAGCAAGGGCCGCTGCATCGCCGCCCGGATGTAGTGAAAAGTATGCAAGGGTTCCCACATTTTCGTGAACGGGTGTGGGTAAAGAAGCTAGTTCATGACAGGAGGATTCGCTTTGGTACATGGAATATAGGCACACTTACTGGAAAATCTATGGAAATAGTGGATGTTATGGTGAGGAGGAAGATCAATTTTATGTGCCTACAAGAAACTAAGTGGACAGGTGAAAAAGCGAAAGAATTAGACAACTCGGGATTTAAGCTGTGGTATACGGGAAAAATCAGATCAAGAAATGGGGTAGGGATTATTGTGGACAAGGAGTGGAAGAAGGATGTCGTGGATGTAAGAAGAGTAGGAGATTGTATCATAGCCTTAAAATTGGTAGTGGGACAGGACACCTTTAATGTTATTAGTGGGTACGCACCTCAGGTTGGGTTAGCATAACACTTTAAGGTAAAATTTTGGGAGGATCTAGAAGGGGTACTTCAGGATATACCCCAAGGTGAGAAAGTTTTCCTAGGAGGGGATCTCAATGGACATGTAGGTAGCGTGGCTAGAGGTTTTGAGGGGGTGCATGGGGGTTTTGGCCTAGGGGAGATGAATGGGGAGGGTAAATCCATCTTGGAGTTTTCGGAGGCTTTGGATCTTTCTATAGCCAATACATGGTTTAAGAAAAGAGAGGAACATCTTATCACTTACAAAAGTGGAGGGACATGTTCTCAGATAGATTTCTTCCTTATCAGGAAGTCTGATAGGAAGTATTGCTTGAACTGTAAAGTTATCCCAGGATAGAGCTTGACTACCCAACATAGAGTTTTGGTTATGGATGTAAGAATTAGAGATAGGGCAAAGAGAAGAAGTCCTATGGTAGCACCAAGGATCAAATGGTGGCACTTGAAGGGTGAGAAACAAGGAATCTTCCAACAAAAGATATGGGAGGGATGGTGTGGACAATCACAAGGAAGTGCAAATGATCTGTGGAACAAGATGTCCCAAGAGATTATTAAAGTGGCTAAAGAGACGTTGGGTGAATCTAGAGGTTTTGGACCTAGGGGTAAAGAATCGTGGTGGTGGAATGAAAGTGTTCAGAGCAAAGTTAGAGTAAAAAAAGAGTGTTTCAAGGAGTGGTCTAGGTGTAGAAATTCTGAAACTTGGGATAAGTATAAGATAGCTAGAAATGAAACCAAAAAGGCGGTGAGTGAGGCAAGAGCCCAAGCTTTTGACGGACTATACCAAGCTCTAGGAACCAGGGACGGAGAAAGATCTATATATAGGCTTGCTAAGGGTAGAGAGAGGAAGACTAGAGATCTGGATCAAGTAAAGTGTGTTAAGGATGAAGAAGGCAAAGTCTTAGTGCATGAAAAAGATATCAAGGAAAGGTGGAAGGCGTATTTCCACAACTTATTTAATGATGGATATGGATATGACTCTAGCAGTCTAGACACAAGAGAAGAGGACCGGAACTATAAGTACTATCGCCGGATTCAGAAACAGGAAGTAAAGGAAGCGTTGAAAAGAATGAGTAACGGTAAGGCGGTGGGGCCAAACAACATACCTATTGAAGTGTGGAAAACTCTTGGAGATAGAGGTCTTGAGTGGCTCACCAAACTCTTTAATGAAATTATGAGGTCAAAACGCATGCTGGAGGAATGGAGGAGAAGCACGTTAGTGCCAATCTATAAGAACAAGGGGGATATACAAAATTGTGCAAATTATAGGGGAATCAAGCTCATGAGTCATACCATGAAATTATGGGAAAGAGTGTTAGGACACAGGGTGGAGAGTCAGACGATTTTCCCATCACAATTGGTTTGCATCAAGGGTCAACCCTTAGCCCCTACCTTTTTACCTTAATTCTGGATGTCCTCACGGAACAAATCCAAGAGATAGCGCCGAGATGCATGCTTTTTGCAGATGACATAGTCCTCCTTGGAGAGTCGAGGGAGGAGTTGAATGAGAGGTTGGAAACTTGGAGACGAGCTCTAGAAACACATGGCTTTCGCCTAAGCAGAAACAAATCGGAGTATATGGAATGTAAGTTCAACAAAAGAAGGAGGGTTTCTAACTCAGAGGTGAAAATAGGAGACCATATTATCCCTCAAGTCACACGGTTTAAATATCTTGGGTCTGTAATACAGGATGATGGAGAAATTGAAGGGGATGTGAATCATCGCATTCAAGCAGGATGGATGAAATGGAGAAAAGCATCGGGGGTGTTATGTGATGCAAAGGTACCGATCAAGCTAAAGGGAAAGTTTTATCGGACTGCGGTAAGACCGGCGATTTTGTACGGAACAGAATGTTGGGCGGTCAAGAGCCAACATGAGAATAAAGTAGGTGTAGCGGAGATGAGGATGTTGCGGTGGATGTGTGGTAAGACTCGACAGGATAAAATTAGAAACGAAGCTATTAGAGAGAGGGTTGGAGTAGCGCCTATTGTAGAGAAGATGGTGGAAAATAGACTTAGGTGGTTTGGGCATGTAGAGAGAAGACCGGTAGACTCTGTAGTGAGGAGAGTAGACCAGATGGAGAGAAGGCAAACAATTTGAGGCAGAGGAAAACCCAAAAAGACTATAAGAGAGGTTATCAAAAAGGATCTCGAACTTAATGATTTGGATAGAAGTATGGTACTTGATAGAACATTATGGCGGAAGTTGATCCATGTAGCCGACCCCACCTAATGGGATAAGGCGTTGTTGTTGTTGTTGTATACTTTTTAACCATGTAATCTATTTTTGAACACCATTTTTACATAATTGAAAAAAAAAAAGATACTATGTTCAGTCAGGTTTCTCCTAACAACACATGAAACTTTGGACAAGCATAACTCCTTTGATCCTCAACCTTTTTAAGTGTTTCTTGTCTCAAAACTATATCCCCATGTGTTTTCTTTGCGTCTCCACAAATGGAATTTAATTTCATTCACCTCAGACAAAGTCATCACAAAAATACTAACACATGTTCGGACAAAAACGTACCAGACAACATTTTTTTTTTTTTGCTTTCAACTATCATAGATTCTCATTCAATCAACTCATATCAGAAATGAATCACCAAAATAAAACTTCCAGTAGGATATATATCTCAAATGAACATATAAATTTTCACAAAAAGTTATAAACAACTCATAAAAATACAAAATCAAATACTAGACATAACTTTGTCACGTTTTTCACATGATTTTAGAGGCTGTGTTCTTCAATTAACCCTAAGAAGAATCCTAAATAAACTATGTTCTTTGTATAACTTTGTCATGTTCTTGGTATGGTTTCTCGAAGGGGTAATTGGTTGAAGTGGTACATGCTTGATACCTTTTAAATAAAATCTCAAACATGAAACTTGTGGATGGAAAAAATTCCTACTATGAGTCAAGTACATCACGCTGTAGAAATAAAATAAAATAAAAGTAATTTTAAAGAAATAGGATGATAATGGACTAATGGGCATGGAATCTCCAAACACAAAAACTGCATGGAGTCGGCAAAACTGCATTCACACATCACACTAAAACTACAGAACATGAAAACAGCTTCATCACCTAAAGTTTATCTATTAAAAATTTATGTAAATGTTATATGTTATGATATTGCAAATAATTTTATGTTTCTAAACGCAGGATTTGAAACAAACGTTGTCGTGTAATTGAAGCTCTTTTGTTCTTAGACTGCCCAATTATGCTCTGGCCTTTTCCATCTGGGAGGACATAATTTTTTTTTCACATTAGGATGTTTATTTTTTTAGTCTCTCAAATAAAATTTGCATCTTTTATTTCAGTAAATTTTTAAAAAAATCTTTTTAGTCCTTCAAATTCTAACAAAAAGGATTAAAAAATTCTAATTTGAGAAACTAAAATCAATAATATTTATTTGGATGATTAAAAAAACAGGTATAATTTGAGGATTTAAAAAACATAGCTAAACCTTCATTTTTTTAAGATATAACGTGTATTTTTATTTATATTTTTTTTAAAATCACATGTATTTATTTTTATAAAACAGAAATCACGTGTATTTATTTTTATAGGAGGTAAGTTTGTTCAAACTAAATATTATGAGACAACACTTATTGGAACAACCAATGTCAATTTATGTACGCTCTCGGTGGTTTATTCCTGGCATATTAATAATAATGTAATAGCTGCATTAGGTAAGCTTTCAATAAAGCACCCTGGATGACCACATGGAGTCTTTCATGCTTTAGAAATTGAAAATGGTCTTTCTTTAATTATTCTTAATGGTCATCAGTCATCAGAATTCACGAAACAATGCTGACGTCTTTTGATTTCTTTGGTTTACTTACTTCTTCACGTGGGTTTGGGTATTAGGGGTTCTATTATTGTTTCTTTATCAGTAAAAATTATTTACTGGTGATCGGTTGTGTCAAAGTGATGCTCCAGTTTAGGTTTCTTAAAAAAAAAAAAGGATGCTAGTTTGATAGTGAAAATTAACTTCAATTAATAATTGACGTTTGGGTACTTATTTTATGAAATTTTAAAGGAAAAACACTTATTTTAACTAAAAAAGCATTTATGGTAACTTTTTAGATGTTTGGGTAAACTTTTAAAAACAAGCAGAAGTGAAAAATAAGCTAAAGGTTGCTGAGAAGTTACTTGGAGTTGTTTCTCAAAATAATTAGCAACTGTTGAAGCGGAAATAAAAAACACAGAGGTGTGGTTTTTATGAAATTTTTTGATAAAATTGTTTATGGTTAAGTTTTAGATGTCACCCAATACCCCTGGACTTGAACCACAGAGAGAAATCTTTCACTCATGACCTAACAACGTTGGTGCTTCTCTTCTTTGCATCTTCTTCGATCCCAATGGTGGTTTTCTCTTCGGTTCAAGTTTGCTAATATTTCTTATTTCTCTATTAATTGTTCGATTTCTACTGATGCTCTCTTCTTCTTGTTATTATTTGAGTTTACGATTCAGTCTTTATTGTTGTTGGGAGAAAATGTTGAATTAGTTGTTTTTTTTTTATTTTCATTTTAAATCTGCCTCATCATCCCTTAAACTCTCATCCTATTTTTTGTCGTAAAGCACTTTTCATAATTGTAACCAAACATAAAACTGTTTTTGCTCTTATAAGAACCACTTATAAACAAACTTATCCAATAGTAGAACAGACTTTAATTTTCATACATTAGTATTGTTATATTTTTTTACCAATTAAAAATTATTTTAAATATAATTTTTAAAAGTAATTATTATAAAAAAGATATTACATTTCATAATTCATTACTAGTGACAGTATAAATAACTATTACATTGTAAATACATTCTATTTAAATATTATTAAAAAGAGTTTAATTTGGATGTTAGTGACACTTTTATAATGTTTAATGATTAGAAATATTCCAAAAATAAATTTTAAAATAATTATTATAAAATTAATTTTTTAATTAAATAGCAAGTAGATGGTAATGTAAAAATATCTACATTATTATTAATATATTTTAATTATTAGATTAAAAAGAGATTAACTTTGATGCACTATCTATATCAATACATTAAAAATTATTTTATATGTAACTTTTAAAGTAATTATTAAATAATTAATAATTTTTCATTATATGGTCATACATAACGATACGTGTATAGGGCAATACCGAGATAGATTACTATATTTTAATAGCATTAGAAAATGCCATATATTTGGTATAAAAATGTAATATACTAATAAAAATATTAAACCATTTCATTATCTCTATTAATACAATATTATTTAATAAAAATAAATTAATTAGTATAGATATTGTGATTTGGGCTAATAATATCTATAAACTATTTACTCACAAAAAAAGTAGTATAAACTATTTTGAGAACAAGGATTAATGAAGCATTTAATGTTGAGATATTTAAATTTAAAATTTACTGGGCAGCCAATTTTACTTATATTTTTTTAAGGGAATCCAGTTTTACTTGTTAGTTATAATATTTATTCTTAACAAAGTTATAGTATATTAGTATTTATTGAATATAATATACAATTAAATTATATTATTTTAATAAATATTATATTTATTAAATATAACGAATATATAATATATGTTTATTAAATATATATTCATATTGTATTAATTATTGTCGTCTCTGTTCAACATAGCTAATTAAATTTTACATTTAAAATAATTAATAAATATAATATGTAATGAACATCATTTGAGTTATATTTATAAATATTTAATTATATCATTAATTTGATTGTATATTATATTGAATAAAAAATATAACTGATATATTATAACAAATTGACTGACCAATAACATATTAATTATATTATTTATTTGATATATTGCTTAATCATATTAATTAATATTATTTGATCAATAATATATATATATATATATATATATATATATATATATATATATATATATATATATATATATATATATAATCATTACCATCTAGCATGTGAATCAAATGACGTAATTGTCTCAACTTAATCAAAGGCTTCAAGTTTGAGCCTTAGGTATATAGTTGCAGTAAATATTCAAAGAGAGTTTTTCACCTACAATGATCTCATCTCATTCGAACAATATTACTTTCAGTAGAAGAAGCTACTCTTGTTTCTTGGTTTATATAAATAAAAAAAACATATATTGTATCATTATTATTTTCAATAGGTAGATATTAAATCTCCAACTTTTGAAAGGTTTTTTCGTTAAAAGAAAATAGTTATTACTCAACATTTAGTTAAAATATACATGGGCCAAACTTGCTTGTTTATAAAAAGATTGAATTTGAGGTCATTATTGGTTCATTCAAAGACATTATTAGTTATAAGTGTCTAGATAAAATATCAAGTTAAAGGTTTAAATATAGTTTTCATATACCTCTAATATATCATATTTTGATTTTATTATCTAAATTTCATATTTCTTTTGATTTTACCATCCGGAATTTTTATATGTTTGATTTTAGTATATGTCGTTGGTCAAAATCTGTTAAGTCATGACATGACAAGTTAATGGAGTGTCACATTGTAACATTATGCTTTTTGTAATTATTTTTTATGACTGACACGTGTGGACTTTGAGGGATAAGAAAAAGAGTGGGTGAGCTTAGGAAGCGATGGGTGTGAATAGAAAAAAGAAGAAAAGTCATATATTCCATTTTATTAACTGAAAACTAAACTGTAGTACAAAATACTCTTATTTCACTATCTTCTTTCTCTCCAAGAAAACCCTTCATTGTAGAGCTTGAGGCTTTGATTCTCCTTGCCCAAGGAACCTTGTAAGTGTGCTTCCTCTGAGTTGTGGACTGAATTCAGTAATAAGAGACCTTTCTCTTTCCCCTCTCATCCTCCACTTTCATTTTCCTCCATAAACACTTTTCAAAGCTTCATAAAAGTGTTCATTTTCAAGGTTTTAATGTATTTTATGTTGGTTTTGAGGTCTAGGGTGGTGTGAATGAAATAAAACTACTGTAAGAGTGGGAGAAAGATTGCATCTTGGACCCAAAGTCCCTTCCTTGCTTCCTTTCTTCATCTAAAAGCAAGTTTCACGAGTTTGATAGGTAAGGGAAGCTTAAACCATCTTTAATCTTAAGTTTTATGGGTTTAATCATTATTTTTAGTTGTTAGAATGTGTTTTAATTCGATGTTCATGGTTGGAAATGGATTGAGACTCATTAAAGGGACAAAATATGCAAAAAAATCGTGATTATGCAAACTTGTGGCGCTTAAGTGCAATAGGGGAAACATTATTGTTAGAGGCTGATGCTTTTGTAAAACCTACGCTTAAACGGGGGAGACAAGGGCACCCTTTTGCTGAGATTCAATCTAGTGTTCAATCTTAAATGCATTGATATGCTGGTGAATCTTAAATGAAATTGATTGAGGTGATTTCTTGTTATTTATCATGAAATTCACATACATGTGTTGAGATTTGGTGTTTGATTATGAAAACTTATTTGAAAAGTCTCATGATGCTTAGGTAAGCTATGTGAGAGTTCATGATTGGTGAGAATGATATGAATGATGAATTGATGCAGAATTGAACAAGATGTGAATGATGAGTTGATGATGAGTTGAATGACATATGCATAATGAATTGAATTATGTGCAATGAGTTAAATTGATGATGAAATAAATTATATTGATGAGGGTGGACAAATTTATTAATGATGTGATTTGATTTTGGATTTGTATGATCATAACATACATGTATTGATGAATGACATTGCATTTGAGTAAGCGCATCAGTTGGGGGTGCTAAGAAGGCCCTCAACCTAATGTCGGAGGATGGTAGTGGTGGCTAATGGTAAAAGGGCAAATAGAATGGATGGGTGGGGGAATCACTAAATAGGTTAAGATCATTGCAAGCCTTACTAGAGGTAAGCCACTACCCATGCTCATTCATTTTCAATAAAATCACACTTCCACCACAAGGTTAATTTGAGTCTCTCTGAATCGTCAAGGTGTGACTATGTTATGGGATGTATTTTAGTTAATTGCTTAAGGTGAAATCTTTCGAGAGTAAAGAGTCAGCATGTCATAATATGATAGTTAACAAGTGCATTGATAATTGTGACTTAATGATGTGTTACTTTATGAGTTGCAATGGTATGTGATTGTTGGAAAAGTGAAGGATTTGTATATCTCTTTTAAAATGGTGATCTTACATTGTTTTCAATTACATGATGTTTCTTTTAAAATGAGCTTACCCTTGCATTTTCTATTGAATCGTGATGATTGTATCTTTGAAAGGGAACAAATTTTGATGTAGTTTCTGATGAGCATGTCACTTATGATTGATGTGGACTTGGTGGTGCTTAATTTAAGGATGAGATTTGATCCTTGGTCTTTTATTTATATTTTGTCTTAGCAGGGACCGCCTTAGGGTTTAGATATTTCATGGATCTATGTTGTATTTATTCCCTTAATGAAACCATATGTGTTGAGTTTGGAGATTTTTTTATGATGTTTTAATGATGTAGTGCCATAGGACACAAGTACCTTATGTTTTATAATTGGAAGACCCTTTTATACATGATATTTATATGACATGCTTGTATTTGAAAAAAAATTATAAATATTTTTATTAATTATACTAATTCAAGAGTTTTAAAAGGACTAAAGTAAATCTTTCTGCATTAAAGCCTTAGCATTTCATATAATGAAATCCGAGGTTGTTACACACATGATTAATACAAACATAAATCATCTTAAAAATACAAGCATACATTATCTTAAAATATTACTTGCAATAAACCATTTATAATAAATTACAATTAATCTTAACATAAAAGCAAATATGCATTATCTTAAAGATATTACTTGTAATAAATAATTTATAATAAATTACAATTAAATATATTTTCTACATGTTGCAAAAAATATAATAATTAAAATTGATAATTTCTAATAAATTCTAGTTAATTATAGTGTTAAGAGTGTCATTAATATTCTTTAATAACAACATTATACTAACATTATAATGTGCGGATGCGGGATAATATGTGGTACAATATTATCTTTACTTTTTTACAAACAATAATTAATATAAAGTGATAGTGGCTTGTCCCTTAATCAAATAATCCACGGTTTGAGTCATGATTGACCTTTGGATATTAAATAATAAATCGTATTAGGAGAAGAATACTCACTTTGACTTGTGTTTATGATTTTCGATAAAGATTTAATTACTACATCTGGTGGGGACTATTTCGTAACAATATCATAGTCATAAAAAAATAATATTAACTTTTTTATATAATATAATTTCTATTAATTAATCCTGGTTTAAATTACTCCGGTTAAAAGAAAATTTAATTGATTTACGTACTTTGATTTTTCTTTTTACTAAATTTCTATTAAACAAAAAATATATTAACGAATGTAAATCCAATGTCCAATCTTCAATATATAACATTTTTCAATAGTTGTCAATTTTACTAAAACTGTAAAAGAATTTAATTCCTTAAATCTCTATTTTTACAGGACTTTAATTAAGTAACACCTAGAAACCAATTGTATCAACAACTGCTAAAAGAATATGTCTACATGTAAAGAGCTAAAAAAAAGAGAAGAAAAGAATCTATCAAGATTAATGGACTACATTTACCTACGAATTGCTTGGTTTCTTCATAGTGTGTACAGAATATTGACAATGAAGCTCCTCCCAAAGACTATTAAATTCGTAGGTCCCGACCCATTCATAGTGTCTCTTTCTGCCTCTCTGGCTTGTTGTGCACTTGATTTTGACAAAAGGTTAATGTAGGAAGGAAAACTATGCCTATAGCTTGAAAATGACTTTCATATATATTTTCATTTTAGTAGCATTTTATTAGAGTTCTTTTTTCTTTCTTTTTTGAAAGATACTTTATACTCACTTTTCTTTTAATTTTAAAAGTTGTATATCTATCGCAATAAGTGTTATGTTATAATATTGTAGAATATTTTAGTGTAAATCATCATTTTATGAGTACTTTGTTATAACAGTAAAAAAAAAGTACTTTGTTATACTAATGTCTGTGACTATTGATATTACCAACTAGTTTCAAATTTCTACAATTATCTATAAACTAAAATATGACTTTATAAATAAAAATCTGACTATTAAATTTACGCGGTGTGGCACAAAATTGGTAATTGATGATACATACATGTATAATATAATTTTATTATTAATACCTATACCTTTTATATTTTAATAAAATATAAATATATAGTATAATTACCAACAGGTAACAAATGTAGTAATTGACAAGAGAACGGACGGACGCTGACTATTGGATTTCCGTCTCATGCATCTAACCAAATAGTCACAACAAAACAATGATTTGTATTTTCGTATTCCTCTAAGTCTTCGTTCACGTATTTTCTGAGAAGGTGGCAACTGAGAAGCCACTATTCCTATTCGTCTTCAAAACTTCACACGCCAACCGCGTTGAAGCTAGACTCGGCTCCTCTTAACATGCCCCACTCAACTAGATTCTTCTCTTCCAAGCAAACTCTTTGCATCAATCAACAACACCCAAAAATGAAAAGTATTAAAACCAAAAAATCTCTTTTGCAAAGGACATATTAGTCAATTGCCAACTGGTCTGCGTTCTCAAATATTACCATATAAAACCTCCATTCTCTCTGTCCCTCTCTCTCTCTCTCTCTCATAGTATCATATAAGAGTTCTCATATTCTCAATCTTATTACAAGCTTGTGCCTGCTTCTTTGTTCCCTAGGTTCGTACCTTACATTGCTGCTATTGACACAAGGGTGTGTTGTTTTGTTTTTATCGTTGAGAAGTAATTAAGGTACGTACAAATGGGTAAGAAGCTTGATGCTCTCCTTGGTAGAACCTTCAAGGTATCAAAGTTCAAGGCTATTGTTAACCTTGCCATCTCACGCCTAGCTGTTCTCAAGAACCAGCGCCAGGCTCGCCTTAGACATGCCCGTTCTGATGTCCTTGAACTCCTCCAACTTGGCCACCAAGAACGTGCTTCACTTCGAGTAAGATATTATACATGTTTGTTGTCTTGTCTCTCAAAGACAATTTTTAAAATTTAATTTATGTTCACTGATGGTGTAAACAAAATTATACTAGCAATCAATCAGAAATCATATAGCTGTACGACTTTTAACATATTTATTAAAAAAGTAAACAAACATATTATATATAAATTTGTAATTGGATGAGTCTTTTGCATAGACTATATTCTTATTTTTTTTTATCACACAATAACTGAAAACTGGTTTGTTTTGGACAGGTTGAGCATGTGATCAAGGATCAGAACATGTTGGATGTGTATGGCAGGATTGAAGGATACTTCAACCTCTTGATCGAAAGGGTCCACCTCATTGAGCAAGAGAGGTTGGTTTACTCTTGTAATTTTGTTTGGTGAAAGAATTGGTTTTCGTTTTTCTTTTTAAAATGATGGGTTTGGTATTCTTGTTACAGAGAATGTCCCGAGGAACTGAAGGAGGCAGCATCGGGATTGCTCTATGCAGCTTCAAGGTGTGGAGATTTTCCTGAGATTCAACAGATTCGTGTAATTTTGACATCACGGTTTGGCAAGGAGTTTGCTGCTCGATCTATTGAGTTGAGGAACAACTGTGGAGTCCATCCTCAGGTATGTATCTGATATGAGATTCAGCAATCTTTGTTATGTCTAATATTGTTGCCTTCCCAGTATTTTGTTTTGCCTGTTAGACTAGTTAAGAACTAGGATTTATCTACAAGCTAAAATGTGTGCAGAGAGCAGATAACTGTCTTATGATAATTTTTATCTGGTTGTTTATAGATGATACAGAAATTGTCAACAAAGATGCCAAGCCTGGAAAGCAGAATGAAGGTACTCAAAGACATTGCTTCTGAGAATGGTATTGTTCTGCAGCTCGAAGAAACTTCTGTTTCGGTTGAGGTATAACACCTGAGGCAGAAAAATTTGCAATTTCTTGTTTATATTTATATTTGAAAACCAACTACTTATGGGATCTGCTGTAAACTGTTCAGGAACAATCCAGTGTAGAAAAGCAAAACCAACATGAACCTGAGAAGAAGGAAGAGAATGTAAGCATTTTGCCTAGCAGGGGGAAAGATGAAAAGTTAATTGATTCCTATAAGGGAAGAAAAACGTACAAGGACGTAGCTGATGCAGCACAAGCAGCTTTTGAGTCAGCAGAATATGCTGCAGCTGCTGCAAGAGCAGCACTGGAACTCTCCCGATCTGAATCACATGATCCCGATGATCATGATAGCACAAGACTCCAACCAAGAAAAGTGGAGGAAGGACATGATGTGAGACCTCAAATGGAAGAAAAGGAAATCCTCAGTGAAACTCAAAGAGAAGATGAGTTAAAAAAGTCGAAAGACATTATAAGTTGCAATTCAACTGATGAGGTTTTGAAGGGGGCTACTGCCTTGGTGGATGGTGAAATTGAGGCTGATCCTTTGGAAAAGGAAGTGATTTTCGATGATAGTGATGATGAGAATGATAATAAACAGAATATAAATCAATCTTCTAAGCAGACATCTTCAGGGTATGGTGCTGGTATAGTAGTAAATACAGTGCCAGGATCCAAGATGCAGAATGCGCCTCAGTTGGATTTGCAGAAGAGGCCTATTTCAGTGAGGACTAGATGAATGAAAAATCACTGAGTATGAGTGGCATCTATCGAAGTTTCGCTTGGTTCTTTAAATTTTGTCTTATGGATTTGCCATCAGAATGTCAATATGTTTTTTCATTATTTAAATGATTAATTGGATTAGTTGGATGTAAAAATAGTGTCAGGGATTCTCCTCTTTATGCAATCACAACATAAAAGTAGGCACCCTCCAGACATGGACATGGGAAACAGATTGATATTTGATCAAACACAGAAATATGACTGCAGAAGAAACCTTAATAAACATAATGGAGATTCGAATCATGAATTGCCAAGCTAACTTTTGAATTGTGAATCATTTGTATTGAATCATAAGATTAGAGACAATAAAAATAACTTCAAATCTATTTTATAGATAATACATAGTGTTCAATGTAATAATTTAAAACTAAAAATAAATAAATTCAACTTAAGCATAAGGTCTCATGAAACAAAATTACTAGCTATATTTGAGTTTGTAAAGTCTCTATTTAAAAAAAAATTAAAAACAACAATGAAACCAAACAAAGTGCATGTATTGAATGAGTGACAAAAAAGTATTGAAATAATCAAATAGAATAAGTTCAAAAGTGCTCTTTCAATTCTGTTTAACAATTTAAGCTTATATTTTCAATTTCTTTCAAGAAAATTGGTGAAAGAAAAGTAAAGAAAGAAAAAAAAAATACCAAATTGAATTGTGTGATTTATATCAATAATAAAAGATTGCACCTATTCATTCATGCATCATAAGATTCGAAGTGGTTTGATATTCATCTTATGATACAAATTGATAGCTAACCAACTTGCATAATTTGAATCATAAATCGTAAGATTCTAATAGATACGAAACTTGAATATACCAGGAAAAGCATTGGTAAGATTCTTGAGGGGGGGAGCATGCAGGGTTCTAGAACATGGAATATAAGTGCTTTCTGCTTAGAGTTAGTTTTTTTTTCCTAGAATCTGTTTATGTCAATAATCATTCTTCAGGAGATACGAAGTTCAAGAATTACAATAATGTTTTGTGTCCTTGAAACATGAGCACTATAATAGTATGCAATGCAAAGAGGACCAATGCCTGTGCCCAAAGAGATATTAACAATAATATTGCATTGAGACTATGCTCCAGCCAGGCTCGTAAATTTAGGGAATAAACCCAAACTAAGTCAGAATTGTAAAAACTTAATACATAAGGCTATATGTAATTTGCAGTAATTTTCACTGAGGTCAGAACACCAAACAATCTGTACTCCTAATTTGTTGATTCCAATAAATACATCACTGCCCCCTAGGCCTCTTCTGA
The DNA here is from genome assembly GCF_000004515.6 of Glycine max. NCBI lineage: Eukaryota > Viridiplantae > Streptophyta > Magnoliopsida > Fabales > Fabaceae > Glycine > Glycine max. The sequence continues at coordinate 24,234,974 of NC_016088.4, forward strand.
CCCTGTTGAATCAGGTCATTGTATGACTGCAAACTCACCCCAACATCTTCTTCATCATATTCTATTCCAAGCTCCTCCTGCAAAGTGCAAACTAGTGTCAATATGATAACAGAAACATTAAAAATAACTAAATAAGATCTATGGTTGTGACAAGCCAAGAAAGAAACCTGAAATTCTTTGGGATCCTTAGGTGAGTTCTCAGTGAGGGTATCCCATAAATCCTTGAACATTCTTTTCCGCTTTCTCCACTGACCTATCATCTCTGACAACATATTCTCAACAGCCTTGCGTTCCTCTGGCTTCACCAGAGTAACACCTCCACGTAACTTGGTCAATTTATCCTCCATTTCTTGAACCTGAAGCAGAACATAAAGACGCAAATTATCTCAGCACAACCACCAATTCCCTTTCATGAAATTAAAACAAGCACACAAGCATCCACATCAGTTACCTCCAATCTAAGATTTACTTCTCTTTCAAAGATCTGTTCCAGTGTCAAATTTGATTGCAATGACTTAATTTCTGCACCAACAAGTTGCATCCATAAATAGCAAGATCAAGAGGTTTGTCCACAATAAAAATTCTCAACGGTTCCTAATGCACGAAAGCTAATATCCACAATAACCACATCAAATGACCTGGATTAGGTATAGTCAAGAATTCGTATAGCCGGTACAATTAGCAAATTGAAACCATTAGACAACGATCAGCCACTCAATCAAAATGGAATTACATCATTTTACGTGTATAAACCAAAAATTATAACTGAAAATGTTCTTTTTAGTCAAACAAACCCTTATCATTCTACCTCATAATATTACTTCCTAAGCGTCCAGATTGCATCTGAATTTGCTATTATAAGCAATTTCACGCACTCACACAGTCAGTTAATCGGAATCGTTTCAACAGACTTCTCAAATCTCAAATTCTGTTTAAGTTTGATAATATACCTGCTTCAACCTCACTAGTAGCCTTTTTCTGATCCTCTAGCTGCTTTTGAAGGTCAGCATTCTGTTTCTTCATGTGATTCAGCTCTTCAGTGTTGGGAATTTGAAACTGGTCTTGCCGCGCAAGGTATATCTTCTGCTTCCCAAACTCCTTGAACGAAATCCGCTTTCCATCGGCGAGTATGTCCAACGCTTTCTGAATCGCCGCTTTCTTAAGATTGAACTTTTGCAATGCATCCGCCACGTTCTGCGCATTCACCGGCCTATTTTGCTGGAAAAAAAAAAATTCAAAATCAAAACTGAAACAAACAACCATTCAACTCAGAATTGGGGCGTTTTGAATTTATAAGTTTAATTTCAATTTTGTTGCTGGTGTGGTACAGAATTGAAGTTAGCATGCATGATAATTGATGGCAAAGGGAGCAAAGGTGTGTCACGGGAGGTGAGTCGTGAGGCACGTGATTGGGAAAAGGGTTAGTTGCTAGTTACCTCGTTGACGAAGTTCAACACGATCGCTGCGAAATGAAAGAGAGACATGTTAGGTTAGTTAGGTTCTGAAAGAGAAACAGCGAAATGAGAGAGAGAGAGAGAGAGAGAGAGAGAGTGGTGAGGGTACCTTCGGCGCTATCGGATTTTGGAGCCATTGTTTGGATCGAAGGAAAATGGCGCGGGAAAAATTCAGGATCTCTCTTTTCTATTTTCCGCCAACGCAAACGAACGAGGATTGCCAGACACGGAAGAAAATGCCCATCTACGACACCGTTTGTGCGCATGAGAGAGAGAGAAAAAAAAAAGTACTTAAATAAATAGTTTTATGACTAAATTGTTTGAGCTTATTCTTTAAAATAAGTGTGTTTTTCTTAAGATAGAAGGGTTAATTAAGTTGTTTGTTATTAATTTTTTAAAAAATTTAATTTTTAGTCTTTAAATTTTTATTTCACTTATCAAGATTTTTTTTTTCATTAAGATTTTTAGTCTCTAAATTTTTATTTAATTATTGAAGGTAATTAAAATTTTAAAAATTTTAGTTATTAGTCAATGAACAAAATTTTAAATTGATTGTTTTTATTTATTTAATGATATTTCAAAAATTTAGTGACTAAAAATCTTATGAAAATAAGTTAAGGAACATTAACCAGTCAAACATAAGTTTATATACTAAAAATCTTAATGGAAAAAAGTTAAACAATCTTGACCAATCAAACAAAAGTTTAAAAATTAAAAATTAAATTATAAAAAATTTTAAGAACTAAAAAATTAGTTAACCCTAAATGAAATAAATAGTTTTTTGATATTCCTATATATTTGTTTAAATTGATTTTACTTAAATTAAATAGTTTTTTTATTAAAAAATACATATATAAAAAATTTAAATTTATTTTTTTTAAGTTTAAACAAACTAATCCTTAATTTTAATTAATATTTTTTTTTCTATTTTGATTTTTATATAATGGTTTTGTTTCATTTTAAAAATATTACTCCTTCAGTCCCTAGTTACAAAACTCTTTCAACTAATTTATATTCCTTAAAAAATAGTTAATTTAGTTAATCGCATTAAGTTTGTCAACTATTTGTACCATCACTTGAAGATCACCTTTTTTTTATTTTTTTATCCACTTAATTATTTTTTATTAATGTTTGGAGAAAGAATAATTAAGTAAGGGTATGTAGGAAAAAAAATAATTAATGCATCCATAAATTAGAAAATGATCTTATAAAAAGGTACAAACAAATTTTTTAAAATGATTTTATAATTAGGGACAAAGGGAGTAGTTTTTAGATTATTGAGAAAAAAATTGTTTTTTTTTTAAGTTTAAAGAAAAAGATTATTAATTTTAGCCTTTTATTCTTTTTTACTATCTTGTTTACAAAAAGTTTAAACAAGAAATTAGAGACTATTAAATTTGAAAAAAAAATTATATAGTACATCGGGAGAAATTACACACACAAAAAAAATGAGGACTTGTTGTGGGGACGAAAAAAAAAAGGAACTTTGAATTATTAAAATTTCACAATTATCCCTTAATTAATACTGATTTAACTAAAAAAGAATAGTTTTTTGGTCAAATAAAAAAGGTGTTCATTGCTAATAAATACCTTCCAATTCTTTTAGTAAATATATATTACCAATTCCTATATATATGGACCACCAGGGTTTCTCTTTCTTTGCATGTTCTTTGGGTGCTACTGGCTCATAGAATGAACCACCGAACGATGACAATGGCAAATTGACTCAACCAACGAAGACACCTTTTAGGGATAAAATGCTTGGAAATAAATTGTACTTACTAAACTAGTCATGCTGCATAGGTGAGTGGGGCTGCATCGTGGTGAGAAATCTGAGAGCACCACTTTAGCTCTCACTAGTTACCGAAGAGTCTGTCTCCTCTTTAAACGGAGGGGGTGTTTGATTTTGGGTCACTGTCACTTTGATTTCCTTCCTCCTGAATCTTCATTGCTTTTGTGCTTACGATTCCTTTTCTTCTTCATTCACCTTCTTTGATCCTTCGAGGTATTCTCTTTCTAATCATGTCTTCATTTTTGTCTGACTCCACCATTGGCATAGGTGGCAGTGATTTTAGGGGTTTGACTCTGCAACCCGTGATGGACCGAGAGGTTATTTCCATTGACGGTTCCTCCTTGAAGGATACTCATTGTGGTGCCTTTGACAACAAATCCTCTTCCTTAGAGAGGTTTAGGGCTTTGTGCCGTACTGGTGGAGGCACCTCTCGCCTCCACAAAAGGGCGTGGTCTTCCGCTGCTTCCTCGGCCAGGGAACCTGTCCTGATCACGTTGGGTCTCCCCCCTTCTGCTTTTTTGGGAGCAAGGAGAAACGGTGGGGATGTTAGGGCATCTCCCCGGGTGTGACGTAGTTATAACATTGGGTCGCCATAGTCCCCACCTATCGTTGCTAGCTATGAGTGGGTGAGAGATGATGTTCTGAAGTACAAGTCCTCCCTTACCTTTGCGGCGATTGTTGTTGATCTACAATGCCAGGTGTAACTGACAAACCTTGAGGACTCCTGCAAGATGGTCGTCTAGGCTTGTGGGAGTGATGACTTCCCTTTCTTGAGGGCTGCATCGGGCAATCTACCTTTCTTCTTCATGTACAAATGTCTATTTGAGGTCTTGGGTCTCGTTCTACCCTTGACTGCTTTTCAACGTGTTCTTCTTGAGCACTTAAGTGTGGCCCCTTCCTAACTCCAACCGAAAAGTTGGGCCATGGTGAGGACCTTTGAAATTTTATGCCCCTTCTTCAACATCTGGCCTAGTGTGCTGATCTTCTTGTTTTTATTCCAAATGTAGCTAACTGAAAAGATTGGTTGGGTCTCCTTGAACAGTGTGTCCAAGAAGCTATTTGAGTTTGACTCAAACGTCTTTCACTACTTCAAGGACCATTTCTTCATGGTCCTGGTTACTGATGTCGTGGCTGATGGTTTGCCACTTATGTTCAACAGGGATGAGGAACCCCACTTCCCATTCTATTGGCAATTTGACCCCACCAGGTTCAAGTCATTTGATGGGGATCTGTTGACACTTGTGGAGAGGGTCGACAAAGCTATTTTGGAATAGCTGTCGGCCTCGCTGGATGAACAGGCCATCTTGTCTCTTCCTTTGGTGAGCGATCCTCTCACTCCTTGGACGGTAAACATTTTATCTTGTCTTGCTTCCTTCTTTGTGTCAGAACTACGTTGTGACTTAAGTTGACATCTATTACGTTATTGTTCCTTGTTTTATAGGAATTATGGGTGATTTCTCTTGGAGGCCACTGGTGAAGTAGGTCAGTCTTGCTGGTGGGATCGTGACACCATTTGTTGTCCCTTTATTGCTAGAGAAGGGGGTTAACCTGATAGTGAGTTTGGCTTTGTTGCTATTGTTGCTGAGGTCGCCCCAATGCCTCTTCCTCTGTTTTGGCTAAGAGAAAGTGAGATGACGACTTTGGGTGTCGGGCTGCAAGAAGTTGAGTGCCCCTATAAGCCTTCATGCAGTGAGGCAAGCTACAGGGTTGATGCTTGGTTTGGGTCACCCTTCGAGTTTGCAAGATATGCCTCCAGCTCCGTTGATCATCGAGGCTCCTGCTCCTACTACTGTTGTTGTTACTCCTGCTCCTCCACCTCTTTTTGTTGTACCTGTTCAAGAGGTTACTCCCACAACTGGAGTTGATAAGTCAACTACTTTAGCTGGTTTTGTTGCGGGATCTTCGTCCATTGTTGCCACACCTTTGTTGAGTGTTGGTGTGGCGACCACTAGCGCTCCTTTGATGCCACCACCCCTTCTTTGGCTCCACCGATTCTTCCCTTTGCTGTGTTGGCAACATCATTGCCTTCCTCATCTTCTCGTCCCCATGTTTCTTTGGATCACCTGTACACTTCCAGCAATGATGATTCACTGTAGGGTGTGTCGCAACCTACCCTTCGGCGGGAGGGCGACGCGTGACTCGCGGGATGCGTGTTCCACGAAAGGAATACGCGCGGAGTAGCCACCAACGTTTATTTGAGGAAAACGTCGGAAAAACCGGAAAAGACGCGATCTACGAACTTTTAAGTGAAAGGTTCGGGAGTTGTATTTACGCGCGGGGAAGGTATTAGCACCCCACACGTCCGTCACAAGGGACGACAGCCTTTAATCGAATGTGCAAACATGACTTTGATTTTTACGTTCCCTTTTATGTCCTTATATCCTTTATACCCTTTTTATATTTTTTCTCTTTTTGTGGTCGACAAGGGTGTTTCCCTTTGCTCCTACGTATTCCTCAATTTGCGATGAGGAAATCAGACCTACGTAGTTCTTTCGGAACAAAGTGTTTGGTTAAGTTGTTTTTGTCTTTTTTGCAAAATATGTTTTTATTGAACAAAAGGTCATTTAAGGTGTTGGACCATTAAACGGTCTTTTGATTTTGAAAGGAGAGAAACGTTAAAGCGTTGGACCATTAACGATCTCTTGTTTTTGAAAGGAGAGAAACGTTAAGGCATTTGGACCATTAACGATCTCTTGGGGTGGTCGACAAAAGCGGGGCTTTTGCTCCTACGTATCCTCAATTGCGATGAGGAAATCAGACCTACGTAGTTCTTGCAAAAGCGGTAAAGTCACATGTTGATTTTATGCTTTTGAACGGTCCATGTTAACCGATAAAAGCAAAGAGGACCGTTTAAGGCGTTGGACCTTAAAACGGTTTTTAGTGATTTTCGGACAAAACTTGATTTGTGAGTCTATTTTAGTCTTAGTTTCACTTTGGTTATTAATCAATTCATTCAAGGAAACTTCCAAAGAAAAACGTCCGATTGATTTTTTTAATTTATTTTATTCAAAGATATTTTGATTATTTTATTATTATTTTTCAAGATATTTTGATTATTTTATTATTATTTTACTTTTTTTGGTTTAACCGAGGTTATAGCGTGAATGATCGGTTAGATTTCGTTTTAACAGTGATTAAACGAGATTACAACACAAATGATCGGTTGAAATTCATTTTATCATTTATTAGACGAGAAAACGACTTAAATAAATGGTTAAAGCACGTTAAAAACGGAAGAAAAGAAAACTGAAAGTAAACGAAATTAAAGTGAAAGTAGACAAAACAAGAAATGAATTGAAAGTCTCGAATTCGAAAACTTACCCGTTGAAGAACGAAGAACGAACGAAGAACGGATGAAGAACGGTGAAGAACGATGAAGAATTTCCACAGAATCGCTTACGGAAGCGTTTCAGAAGCGCCTCGGCTTAGATTTTCTTCACGGAAACGATTTTTCCAAGCAAATTCGAAAGAGAGAGAAGTGCCAAAGGGGCTGAACATTTTGAAACAGCTCCCCCCTCCCCTATTTATAGAAAAAAAGGGAGGTGCTTGCCGCCCAAAGACTTAATGAAGAAGATTTCTAAGCGCACCCGAATTACTAAGTTCACCCCCCTTTTCGTATTTTACGGAAAAGTTACGGAAGCCTTACGGAACTGTTTTCGAATTTGATTTTCATCTTTTTTCTTTTCCCTTTTACCAATGTTAAGTGGAATATGCTTACCCAAGGTTTTCGGAAATTTTACGGAAGTATTACGGAAGCTGCGGAAGCCCCGAAAACCATTTTTCAAAAACGTGGAGGAGCTTGCCGCCCAGTTGCTTCCTCCTTAAGCAACCCAACTTCCAAAATGTTCTGGAAGGGCCTAGATTTGAATTGCTATTTACACCCCTATCTTGATAAGTTCACCCCCCTTACCTTTTTTGGTGATTCTTTTTTCGTAAAGTTACGGAAACTTACGAATCTCGTAACGATACTTGTTTTCTTTCCGTAATGTTACGGAACCTTGCGGATTACATAATCATCCCCTTTTTGAATTACGGAATGTTACGGAATCTCACTTAATTATGCAACGATGCTTCCATTTGATTTCCGGTATGTCACGGAAACTTACGGATTGTGCATCAATGTATTTTTTTTGGTTTTTCGGCATGTCCTGGAATTTCACAAATTGCCCAATGATGGATGTCAAGCACCTCACAAGGACCAAAGAAAGGTCGCATGTCATCAAGCAAAGGTCCCCGGACGAAATTAGGGTATGACAGTTGCCCCTCTTTACTTGTCTTTTATTGGAGATAAAAGGAAAGTAAAGACAAGACACTAATTTCGTTCCTCTCGATTTGACGAGAGTCGCGGGTGACCATAAAATCTCCACATGCAAATGACTTGTTGTTCCCGGATTTTCACAAATTGCCTAATGATGGGTGCCAAGCACCTCACAAGGACCAAAGAAAGGTCGCATGTCATCAAGCAAAGGTCCCCGGACGAAAATTAGTGTATGACACTAATTTCGCTCCTCTCGGTTGACGAGAGTCGCGGGTGACCATGACTTGTCGTTCCTGGATTTTCACAAATTGCCTAATGATGGGTGCCAAGCACCTCACAAGGACCAAAGAAAGGTCGCATGTCATCAAGCAAAGGTCCCCGGACGAAAATTAGTGTATGACACTAATTTCGCTCCTCTCGGTTGACGAGAGTCGCGGGTGACCATGAAATTTCCGCATGTAAATGACTTGTTGTTCCCGGAGGAACAAAAGGTGCAGAAGACTATGTCAGCCTCTGCATGCTATCAAGCGTTCTGTCTTACAGATAGCAAAAGAATGTTTATACGGATAACCACTCGGGTATTTCCGCGTATCATTGGGCCCGCCGCCTCTGGATGATACAAGGGTGCAGAATGACCAAACTTGGTCTCTGCTTGTCATCGGGCCCGCCGCCTCTGGATGACAAAAGGGTGCGGATAACCGTAAGGTATCTCCGCGTATCATCGGGCCCGCCGCCTCTGGATGATACAAGGGTGCAGAATGACCAAACTTGGTCTCTGCTTGTCATCGGGCCCGCCGCCTCTGGATGACAAAAGGGTGTGGATAACCGTAAGGTATCTCCGCGTATCATCGGGCCCGCCGCCTCTGGATGATACAAGGGTGCAGAATGACCAAACTTGGTCTCTGCTTGTCATCGGGCCCGCCGCCTCTGGATGACAAAAGGGTGCGGATAACCGTAAGGTATCTCCGCGTATCATCGGGCCCGCCGCCTCTGGATGATACAAGGGTGCAGAATGACCAAACTTGGTCTCTGCTTGTCATCGGGCCCGCCGCCTCTGGATGACAAAAGGGTGCGGATAACCGTAAGGTATCTCCGCGTATCATCGGGCCCGCCGCCTCTGGATGATACAAGGGTGCAGAATGACCAAACTTGGTCTCTGCTTGTCATCGGGCCCGCCGCCTCTGGATGACAAAAGGGTGCGGATAACCGTAAGGTATCTCCGCGTATCATCGGGCCCGCCGCCTCTGGATGATACAAGGGTGCACGTCACATGACCTCAGGGTCAGTATGACAAAGATTATGGGGCGGCCGACAAAAGCAAGGCTCTTGCTCCTACGTATCCTCCAATGAGGAACTCAGACCTACGTAGTTCTAGATAACTTGTGAGACTTGAAAAGTCTCCATCGGAAGATGCTGACATCTCCGGAAAGGGCGCAGATGACCATATTGGCCTCTGCTCGTCAATCACACTTGGGGTGACTGAATGACGAGGTGCGGATAACCGTAAGGTGTCTCCGCGGGTTACCAGCTCTTGAGTCATGGCAACAAAAGGCGGTGTGGTCGACAAAAGCGAGGCTCTTGCTCCTACGTATCCTCCAATGAGGAACTCAGACCTACGTAGTTCTGGATAACTTGTGAGACTTGAAAAAGTCTCGGTGTTTTCTCCACTAAAATGCAAACATGCTTTAGCAAAGAGACAAATATTCCAACTGATTTAGAGCAACATATGCTTTTTTGAGTGAGAAACAATGCGTCTACCGGGGAAGGAGAGTCTGCTGATGAAATCTCCCATAACCATAAATGAGATCTTGGATCTTAGCATTTCGTTTCTAAATGACCATTTAGAGGAAACACTGGGTTCGACAAAAATAGAAGAAAATCACTCAAAGTGTATCAATCTCGCACAGGTAAGTGTTTCATCCTAATTCCGGACCATAGATATGTCATGACTTGACTTTGCAAATTATTTCCTATCAAATCAAAAATTACATGCGTGATCATGGATCAATAGGGCTTCCCTTGGGAATGGTTTTTTTTTTGGTGGTTTTTTTTTTTTCGGCTTTTGTGTGTTTTTGGCCTTTGATTTTTCTGGCTTTTTCTTTTTCCGTTTTTTTTTGTTTAGTGCGGGGCGAGAAAAAAAAAGTCGCTAGCGCACGGGATTTTGGTTGGTAATCAAAGGGAGAAGACCATTTTAGGTCGTGGTTTCCTTTCCTTCTTTTTTTGTTCATTTGGTGACAATTCTGTATTGTTCAGATATTGTCCGGTCCAAAGACCTCTCAGCACATTTCTTCTGGTTTCTTTGACCAGGAGCTTTCTTCTTTTTTACTTTCTCCCATTCTTTGGTTGGGAATTTTCTTTCTTTTCTTTTTTCTTTCTCCCACTCTTTGATTGGGAATTTCCTTTCTTTTTTTTTCTCTTTCTCCCACTCTTTGATTGGGAATTTCCACTTCCTTTTTTGCTTTCTCTTTGATTGGAAATTTCCTTTCCTTCTCTTTTTTTTTGCTTCCGAGGGTAAGGTTTATGGTGAGTCAGGATTTTGGCTCAAGGCTTGTAGAATGGCTAGACATGATACATGTCAGGGTTTGGTTTGGTTCAAGGATAAAAAGGGATGCCCCACATTATTTCCATGACACAAATGCAAAAATGATGATTTGGAAATTTTATGCAAAACTGGTTATGCATGCACCTATGCGGACACTCAAGTGTCAAATTTTTATGGTCATGTGATGCTAGGGCTCAGGATTCATTTCCTCTATTTTAAATCAACCCAATGTTTCCAAAATATGTTCTTTTATCAATTTGTGCATTCATCCGAGTCCATTTCGGGCGTCCGGGGAAATTTCACAGCATTCACCCTTCAGGTGTAGACACGTTTTTTCTTCAAAAATCGGTTATGATCAATGAATGAATTTTTTTTTTTTTTTTTAAAGAAAAGTTGGAAATCGTCTCTTTTCAAAAGCATGTCGGTTTTTAGCTAGACAACTTATTTTTCTTTTTTCTCCTTCTTTTTTTTTATCATTATCATTTGTTTATTTCTTTTTCTTGTTTGTTTTTTTTTCTCTTTTTTTTTTTTTGAGGTATTTTGCTACCTAAACATGTGCATATTTTTGTGAGGTATTTTTGCTATATACATGCATATCCAAGGTATCTTGCCACCTAAACATACATATATATGTTTTGTGAGGTATTTTTTTGCTACATACACACACATCTAAGGTATTTTTCTACCTAAACATACAAATATATATTTTGTGAAGTATTTTTTTGTTTACATACACGCACATCTAAGGTATCTCTCTACCTAAACATACATATATATATTTTGTGAAGTATTTTTTTGTTTACATACATGCATATCTAAGGTATCTTTCTACCTAAACATACATATATATATTTTGTGAAGTGTTTTTTTTGTTTACATACATGCATATCTAAGGTATTTTCACTACCTAAACATACATATATATATTTTGTGAGGTATGACTACCTTCCGAGCTTGCGCTTGTTTTATTTAAATCCCCAGGATCATGAGCAACTAGGTGCGTCCTACTATAAAAAGTGATCAAATAACAAGCATAGATTCAAAAGGTACTAGGTTGCCTCCTAGTAGCGCTTCTTTAACGTCTTTAGCTGGACGCCTTATGACTTGTCGGTCACTGACCTAGTACTTTGCTTACCTTTGGCTTTGGACTTGCTCGCCTATTGGTCGGCCATGTGGTGTAGGAAATACTCAAACCTTTTTGTGGATGAGCAGAGGTGAACTCTAGAGGTGATGGCGGTGCGTCTGTTGCCCACTGCCGGCCATCTCCAGGCTATTGTGGTGTTTCGCCCTGCGCCTGCCTGGAAACGCAGAACTTCTTGATGAAAGCTCGATTGGTAGGGGGGACCTGATGACCTTGCTGGGGGCGACAGGCACTCCCTAGAACTGACAGAGACCCGTATTTAGAGCTGGCAACTCCAAGACCCTGTTGGACTTCTTCGGGTCCACTGGGTGTCTTGCAGGCGCGATCCCTGCAAACAATAGATGAAATCAGAAATCAGTTGAGCGATGTGCATACTTACCTATGATGACGTGACCTTGCCGGGGGGGTACGGGCACCCTGTAGGACTGATAGAGGCCCGTAACCAGAGCTGGAAACCCCAGGGCCCTGTTTGACTTTTTCGGGTCCACTGGGTGTCTTTGTGGGTGCAATCCCTGCAAACAATAGATGGTATCAGAAATCAGTTGAACCATATGCATACTTACCCACGTCGGGACGACACAAACCAACTGATACTTTTGCAGGGGGAGATTGGCAATGCGGTCGCTGGGCAGAATGTTGCTAAGTAGTAATGTCATCTACATCTGTGTAAGAGTGGTCATGTTGGTGCGCATGATCCGCACTCGTCTCTTTGCAGCGGCACGGGTGAAATCTTGCCTCGGTATGCATAGTAGTTGTGTGATAGCCTCCCTTTCTGGTTGTGCTTGCACAGTTGGCCCTCCTCCAATATCAGGGGGTGGCCTAGGAACCGTTAAAAGGAAACTACTGGCCCCTTAACCGGGAGTGAAAGTCTCGGTTAAGCATTTAAGGATAGAGGACCTTAAATTCTCTTAAGGTGCGGATGTGGAGCACACTGAAAATGAGGACACGTAGCCCTCTAAAGGTGAGGGCGTGCAACCCTCTCAAGGCGAGGATGTATAGTCCTCTGGAGGTGAGGGCGTGTAGTCCTCTCAAGGTGAGGGCGTGCAGCCCTCTGTTGGCGAGGACGTGTAGTCCTCTAAAGGTGAAGGCGTGTCGCCCTCTGTTGGCGAGGACGTGTAGTCCTCTCAAGGCGAGGACGTGTAGTCCTCTCAACGGTGAGGGTAACTAGTACCCAAGGTGAGGGCGTGTAGCCCTCTCAAGGCGAGGACGTGTAGTCCTCTGGAGGTGAGGGCGTGCAGCCCTCTGATGGTGAGGACATGGAGTCCTCTAAAGGCGAGGACGTGTAGTCCTCTAAAGGTGAGGGCGTGTAGCCCTACGTTGGCGAGGACGTGTAGTCCTCTGAAGACCAGGGTACTAGTACCCGAGGGCCCATCCTTATGAGAAAGCAAGAGATCGACTCATCGAGAGAGCCGGTCATCCCAAATTCAAAAGATTTGGACATTTAGATGTAGGGAATCTATGTAGTTAACATGATTTTGAGGGATGCAAATGCATGCAACCTTTGTTGTGAAATTTGGGTAAATGCGGACTTTGTATGAAACAATGCAATGTAATGGAAAGTTGTACAATGTTCATGGCATTCTTTCCCTATTTTGTGATTTTGATTTTGATTTGATTTTTTTTTTTTTTTTTTTGGAAAACACAGATTGACTGCCCTTTTGAAAAAGGTGATAATTCATGCAACCTCATCCTATCTTTTTGCAAATCTCTTCGGGAACTCCCTCAGAGTGTATGTTCTTTTTGATTTAGTCACTTGACCATTTTGGAGTGACGGCAATGGAGTCGTTTGATGTTTAATCAATCCATTGAAATCCTAGGGTTTGTCCCTTTTTTTTTTGTTAAAAACATCGATGGGTGAGAACTTTTGATCGGCCCCTATGTTCACTTGAGGCTCATGCACGGTGCCCCTCATTGCCCCAGTGTAAGGCTTTGAGGTACCAATCGTTGTCTTTCGTCATGACCTTGTAGGAGGGAACCTATTGGGTGAGAACTTCTAATCTGCCCCTAGGTTCACTTGAGGCTCATGCACGATGCCCCTCATTGCCCCAGTGTAAGGCTTTGAGGTACCAATCGTTGTCTTGTTTTCATAGCCTCGTAGTGAGGAAGAATGAAAGAAGCAGTTGATTCTTGCAAAAAGAATTTCCCAAGGACGAGAAATAGTTGAAGGATTTTTTGATGGATTAAGTCAAATGGCTCCTATGTAGAAGCAAGATGTTTTGATGTCTTGATGATGCTAAAGGATCAAGTGCGTCTAAGTTTTATTCAAGACAAGAATCCAAGAAAGTCAAGATATATGATCAAGTTGATTTCTAGAATCTTTTGGAAGAAGTTTCCAAATTGAAAAAACAAAAGGTTTGACCAAAGAATTCTATCATTTCAAATTGAGATTTGCTCTCCGGTAATCGATTACCAGCAGCTGAAAATGTTTATAATAGTCACTAGAAATTTGAATTCAAAATTTATAATGTGTAATCGATTACACATGGATGGTAATTGATTACCAGCAATTTATTCAAATTTTAAAGCCTGTGATCTATTACACAAGTCTTGTAATCGATTACCAGAGGAGATTTTCAGAAAATAATTTCCAAGAGTCACATCTATTCAAATGGTTTATGAAAGGCCATCAAAGGTGACTTGGAAACACGAATTTAAAGAGATTTTTCATTGCCCACAAAGTTTATCCTCTCAAAAGATTAAGAGTTTTTCTGAACTGAACTGTCTTATCCTCTCAAAAAGATTCCTTGGTCCACCACTTGCATATTCAATAAGGAATTTTGATTGGTCTTCATTGTACAATCTATCCCTTTTAAGAGAGAATTCTTCTTCTCTTCTTCTTACTTCTGAAAAGGGATTAAGAGACTGAGAGTCTCTTATTGTAGAGGATTCTTGAACACAAGGGAAGGGTTGTCCCTGTGTGGTTCAGACTTTGTAAAAGGAGTTTTACAAAGAGAGTGGAAAATCTCAAGTGGGTTTCTTGAGGACTGGACGTAGGCGCGGGAAGTGGCCGAACCAGTATAAATCAAGTTTGCATTCCTCTCTTCCTTTAAACTTCTTTTATTGCTATTTATCTTTTGCTTTAAAGAAGTTTATTTTGATTTGTCTTTTGAGTAATTCATGTTAAGGGTGCATTGTTAATCCAAAAAGAAAGAGTGATAGTTCAATTGGGGAATAGTCTTTGCATCTTAATTCAACCCCCCTTTTTATTAAGGTAACTGAGGCCATTTGTCCAACATCCTATTCTTGACAACTCGCTTCTCTAAGAAGACAAACTTTCTGGAATGATAAAATGAAGTCACATGAACGTCTATATTTTTACTTGAAAACACAGTCAATCAAATGCCTTTTTATTTTTTTTTTATTTTGAAACTTATTTTTTTATTTTGAAACTTATTTGTTTTGAACTTTACTCGTTGTTTTACGGCACCCCCACCAACGTGCAAGATGAGTAATCTCTGATTGAACGGTCTTGGAAGTCAACACTCAGGAGCGCAGGTTGCTTGAGCAAACAGACCAATGGCTTACACCCACATTCCGGTGAAAGTTGAATAAGCAAACATGCGTTTGTGAGAGGATGAGGGACAAAGATATCAACTTTATCCATTTCATTTAACATTGTAGCTGTGGTTTACAATAATGGCATAAACTTGGAAACCCTGATGAGTCATTAGGGACACCTAACAACAGCTTTCAAAATTGCCCCATGTGTGGCATCTCTTGTCAATGTCAGGATTTACACGCAATTCTCCTCAAATTTCAGCCAGCCCGCATCAATTAGACATTGCACCTTACGCTTCAGAGCCCTACCATGCTCAATGGAACGCCCTGGGGCTTCTCCGTGACAAGCACACGTTGCGTTTGAGTCGTATTCTCAGAGAAATGGAGGTTGATGAACCTTGGCTAGGGTTATGGCTACCATTGAATTATCAAGTAGATATGGGATCAAGTTTAGCATATGACAACGGAATTTGGGGTGAACCCTACAGGCTTTTTGCTACAAAATTCCTTTTTGTTGGTGTTTTTTTTTTTTGGTTTGTGCTAAAGGTGGTCTTCGTCATTGGAAGTGCGGTAGATAGACTTTGTGGTTGATTTAGGGATGGCCTTTGTGGATAACTGGGTGGTGGGGTAAGGAGGAGGTTTGTTATTGACTGAGTAATGACATTGTTGGGTTTGGTGGGAAACTTGGCCGTATAGGAATGGCAGTCACAGCATGGGTTTCTCCCTCTTTCTCACCCTCTTCATTTGCCCCAGTTTTCTTAGTCGTCCTAGTAGGATGATCAAATTTGCCTCTTTTCGGACCCACATCGATCCTTTCACTGGCGAAGACCAAATCCGCAAAGCTTTGAGGGTGCGTAGCCCACCATCTTTTCATAGTAGAGTATCGATAATGTGTTTACCATCACGATCATCGTCTCCCTTTCCATCATTGGGGGTACCACCTGGGCCGCCAGATCCCTCCACCTTTTGGGCGTGTTCTTTGAAAGATCCGTCCCCCTTTTTGCAAATGTTCTGTAGTTGCATCCTATCCGGAACCATATCAAAATTGTACTGATACTGCCTAACAAAGGCAACCATTAGGTCCTTCCAAGAATGGACTCGGGAAGATTCCAAGTTAGTGTACCAGGTAACAGCTACCCCAGTAAGACTTTCTTGGAAGGAATGTATTAGCAATTCCTCATCTTTTGCGTATTCCCCCATCTTCTGACAATACATCTTTAGATGGTTCTTGGGACAAGTAGTCCCCTTGTACTTGTCAAGGTCCAGCACCTTGAACTTGGGAGGGGTGATGATATTGGGTTCTAGGAACAACTCTTTTAGGTTAGCAAAGGCATAATCTTCACCTCCTTCAATGGCCTTGAGCCTTTCCTCTAGATGATCCAACTTTCCCATTTCTGCCATAGCATGAGGGTTTTTACTTGTCGTGGAATGCAAGAGGTGTAGTTGTGGGTGATACTGAGGGCCTTCCAAAGGGTTTTGTAGGGGTATACCACCAACTGCTTGCCCTTCCGTGGCATATCCGAGGCAAGGCTCGAAGTCGGCTAGATTGTGGTGGGGAATTTCATGTGTCCCCCCCACGGTTTAAGAGACATGTGCATGATCAGTTTGGGGTTGTTGGCTCTCAATGGGTATAGGAGTGGAGTTATTGACATTCTTATTGGGAGTGTACGCCACTTTGGGTGGCGTATAGTTGAGAGGCAAGCCATATGGCGGGAAGGCGTGCTCGTTTTGAATTTGTACATTATGGGGGCTGCCCGTACTTCCTAAATCTTTGCCTACCATATCTGAGGTTGGATGATTCATTTGGTTGATGCCGGATGGGGACATCAGGTTCACCTTAGCAACAACGCTGGTAGCGGCAATTGCAACCACATTGGCTTCCATTATCTTCTTCACGCTCATCATGGCCTCCATCATTGTGGCCATTTGCTCTTTAATGGCCTCCATGTCGGCCTTCATCTTCTCTTGTATCTCCTCTACTTCACCCATTACTCTAGCTCTAGCACAAGTTCGGTGAGGACGCCGTAAAGCATGTTTTTTTTTTATAACAATGATTAAGTTCATTTTATTTTATTTTATTTTATTTTTCAAGGAAAGAATGCAATGAGCAATGCAACCAATGAAAAACATGGATGTATGCGAATGATGTACAGTTGAAGATTGCGAATTTTTACGCAAGATATGGGGTTGAATCAATTTAGATTTTCAACATGGTCCATGACATCTTTGTCAAGGTGAAAATGGAAGTAACAAGGACATCAACAATCCTAAATATGTTTGGCAGTAGACGAAGCAGTGATGTGACTCGATTCATCTTTTGCCCTAATTTTGCAAGACGGTTACTTCCATATTTTGACTTGATGAACCTTTTTATAAAAGCATGAGCTTGGTTCAACCCTATAATCCAAGGAATGGCAATTCTGATCGCCAATACTTCAACAACATCTCATAGGGATGAATGACTCGGGCATACTTTAAGCTATGCATGGAAAATGTAATTATGAAATTGAGATGCCCGAAGAAACATCCTTTCTTAGTTAAACATGCATTAGGTACCATGTTCAATCATTTTGTTTTTAAGTGAAATGGGTTTATGATCCCAACATGGTTGGCTCATGGTACCGAATATATGCAACTAAGAATGCAGCGTGAATTTTCGTACTTCCCTTTTTTTTTGTTTTTGTTTGTAGAGGAAAATACAAGGATCATGTATGAGCAAACAAAAAGTATGTTGAACGCATATGATGATGCAATGACTCATGCAAAATGTGAGGCTGGAATATGATAACGGACAAATGCAGGAACGATATGTTCATTATGATATTATGAAGAGATGCTTATGCGATGCATGATATGAATGCATTTTACGGACACGAGAGCCCGGAAAATTATCTCTTCTTACTTGCGCATTTGGGGGCGCAGTGCCCCATATGTACAATTAAGAAGGTGATATGGACCTTTCGGCTTCCCGTGACAAAGGACGAGACCAACATACAATGCATGATAGAGATAAAATGTGGGAGTGACTTGATTCGCACTGATTTTTGGAGTAAAAACGTGGGATAAACTCATTTTTTTCAAAAAGTTATAACTAGTCAAGATCTGAGCGACAATACAAACTTCCTAGCGGTTTCTAATCATATGGTCCATTAAGTCTATCATATGCTGACAATAGTTGAGAAGTCCGTGGATCTCCTCGGGGGCGGAGTAGGTGTCCGCCACTGCTTTGGCCTTGGCTAGCAATCGGGGAAGTTCTTGACTCCTGTTCAAAGTAAGAGCAAATCAGTCCGTCCACATTGTTGCCTCTTGGTGCAATGAATCAATTACCCTTTCCCTTTTCGACGCACGAGCGGTGACCTTGTAGCGGATAGACGGGCCTACCTTCTTGGAGAAAAAAGGTGTGAAACCAGCCACACATAGAGAGCCAGTGCCCAACAAACAATTCTTGCACTGCTCTTTTTACATCCCCGGTCAAACGTGTCATACATGGCCAAAATGGCGACGACCGGGCTTTCCTTGCCATGATGAAAGGCGAGGAAAGCGTCAATCGCTGCTAGGTCCACTAACCCTTCCATATTCGGAAAGAGGACAACTCCAAAGATAAAAAATGCCAAGATGTCAATAAAAGAAAGCCCATTCGCCTTGATTTTCCAAGGCCTTTGCCCTTTCCTCCAAACACTTCCTTGGTACTCCGACTACTCCATTTCTGTTTTGCTTTAGACGTTCCAACTCTTGTGCTGAGATTTTCACTACCTTGGCAACTCTTGTCGTGGAGGGATAGAACCCAAAGAAAAGATATGGCTTCCTTCCTCCCAGTTGGCATCCCAGGATTTCTTCCAACTCTTTCACAGTCGGCACTAGCTGGAAGTCCTCAAATGTGAAGCACCTTAGGGGCTGGTCATAATACTGGGAAAGGGATGCAATCGGTTCCATGGAGACTTCTACCCTAGCTAGGTCCCAAATCTTACCATAGGCTTTGCGAAAGGCTTGCCGTTGAAGTTGACCCATTAATTGCCCCAACTTTCGTAAACTGGTGACCTCTAAGCTCTTGATTTTGACTTGATAGAACCTCTTTTTAAGCGAAGGCTTTTGACTTGATCCCATGTTTTACTAAAGTGAAATAAAATCCAGTGCGAAACAAAACTCCTACATCTATCATGGGTGGAATGGATGAATGCATGAAGAAATGCATATGACACAGATGCAATTTACGAATACGGGAGCTCGAGAAATTGTTTCCTTCTTGGATACAACGTTTGGGCAGCATGGCACCCAACGTATGTTTTTTAAGAAGGCGACACGGACCCTCCGTCGGTTTGCTAAAGTGAGGGGATCAAAGACGAAACCCACGCATGATGCATATGCGAAAGGCACAACACGGGGATGTACATAGTACGACAATATTCACAAACAAATATAAGCAAAAGGGTATATGATACTTATGCATGGCAGTGAAAAAAATGGCACGCAGCGTGTTTGCTCCGTGCCCCTATTTAAAGGGACCTATAAGGGAGAGAGCTAACTAGGCTTTTAGTGATAACCCCCAAGGTAGTCATATCTCTCTTGATGGTTTCTAGAGGTATCATCCCCTTCGAAGAACATACTGCAGCAGTAGGGACTACTAGCAACAATATGTTTTCAAAGAGAAAAACTCTAGATGAGGGTTCACTGTAATCAAGCAAGTCGGAGACCTAGCATGATCACGGATTCACCTCCACTCCTTATGTTCCCACGAACCCGGGTATAGGGCCCTTTTTCAACTCACCGTGTGTGCAAATAGTGTTAGTGTTTGTGTGCATCAAATGAATAAATATTTACCTCATGCATACAAAAAAAATGCACTAAAAGCATCAAAGAGTTATATATACAAGAACATAATGAAGGAAAACCAACAAAGGGATAAGTCACGGTAAAACATTGCACAAGATTAAATGGCCTAACTCTCTAAAAACAGTCCCCAGTGGAGTCGCCAACTGTCGCAACCTACCCTTCGGCGGGAGGGCGACGCGTGACTCGCGGGATGCGTGTTCCACGAAAGGAATACGCGCGGAGTCGCCACCAACGTTTATTTGAGGAAAACGTCGGAAAAACCGGAAAAGACGCGATCTACGAACTTTTAAGTGAAAGGTTCGGGAGTTGTATTTACGCGCGGGGAAGGTATTAGCACCCCACACGTCCGTCACAAGGGACGACAGCCTTTAATCGAATGTGCAAACATGACTTTGATTTTTACGTTCCCTTTTATGTCCTTATATCCTTTATACCCTTTTTATATTTTTTCTCTTTTTGTGGTCGACAAGGGTGTTTCCCTTTGCTCCTACGTATTCCTCAATTTGCGATGAGGAAATCAGACCTACGTAGTTCTTTCGGAACAAAGTGTTTGGTTAAGTTGTTTTTGTCTTTTTTGCAAAATATGTTTTTATTGAACAAAAGGTCATTTATTATCTTTTTGCAAGATATATTTTGATTGAACAAAAAGGTCATTTAAGGTGTTGGACCATTAAATGATCTTTTGATTTTGAAAGGAGAGAAACGTTAAGGTGTTGGACCATTAACGATCTCTCGGGGTGATCGACAAAAGCGGGGCTTTTGCTCCTACGTATCCTCAATTGCGATGAGGAAATCAGACCTACGTAGTTCTTGCAAAAGCGGTAAAGTCACATGTTGATTTTATGCTTTTGAACGGTCCATGTTAACCGATAAAAGCAAAGAGGACCGTTTAAGGCGTTGGACCTTAAAACGGTTTTTAGTGATTTTCGGACAAAACTTGATTTGTGAGTCTATTTTAGTCTTAGTTTCACTTTGGTTATTAATCAATTCATTCAAGGAAACTTCCAAAGAAAAACGTCCGATTGATTTTTTTAATTTATTTTATTCAAAGATATTTTGATTATTTTATTATTATTTTTCAAGATATTTTGATTATTTTATTATTATTTTACTTTTTTTGGTTTAACCGAGGTTATAGTGTGAACGATCGGTTAGATTTCGTTTTAACAGTGATTAAACGAGATTACAACACAAATGATCGGTTGAAATTCATTTTATCATTTATTAGACGAGAAAACGGCTTAAATAAATGGTTAAAGCACGTTAAAAACGGAAGAAAAGAAAACTGAAAGTAAACGAAATTAAAGTGAAAGTAGACAAAACAAGAAATGAATTGAAAGTCTCGAATTCGAAAACTTACCCGTTGAAGAACGAAGAACGAACGAAGAACGGATGAAGAACGGTGAAGAACGATGAAGAATTTCCACAGAATCGCTTACGGAAGCGTTTCGGAAGCGCCTCGGCTTAGATTTTCTTCACGGAAACGATTTTTCCAAGCAAATTCGAAAGAGAGAGAAGTGCCAAAGGGGCTAAACATTTTGAAACAGCTCCCCCCTCCCCTATTTATAGAAAAAAAGGGAGGTGCTTGCCGCCCAAAGACTTAATGAAGAAGATTTCTAAGCGCACCCGAATTACTAAGTTCACCCCCCTTTTCGTATTTTACGGAAAAGTTACGGAAGCCTTACGGAACTGTTTTCGAATTTGATTTTCATCTTTTTTCTTTTCCCTTTTACCAATGTTAAGTGGAATATGCTTACCCAAGGTTTTCGGAAATTTTACGGAAGTATTACGGAAGCCGCGGAAGCCCCGAAAACCATTTTTCAAAAACGTGGAGGAGCTTGCCGCCCAGTTGCTTCCTCCTTAAGCAACCCAACTTCCAAAATGTTCTAGAAGGGCCTAGATTTGAATTGCTATTTACACCCCTATCTTGATAAGTTCACCCCTCTTACCTTTTTTGGTGATTCTTTTTTCGTAAAGTTACGGAAACTTACGAATCTCGTAACGATACTTGTTTTCTTTCCGTAATGTTACGGAACCTTGCGGATTACATAATCATCCCCTTTTTGACTTACGGAATGTTACGGAATCTCACTTAATTATGCAACGATGCTTCCATTTGATTTCCGGTATGTCACGGAAACTTACGGATTGTGCATCAATGTATTTTTTTTGGTTTTTCGGCATGTCCTGGAATTTCACAAATTGCCCAATGATGGATGTCAAGCACCTCACAAGGACCAAAGAAAGGTCGCATGTCATCAAGCAAAGGTCCCCGGACGAAATTAGGGTATGACAGGGTGCAAATCACAAACCAAAGCAAAAGACCCCTGTTGGCTTTGTGTCAGCCTTTGATAAAAACCTTATTCAGTTAGCTGGGGTGCAAAATGCTATGGACTTCACCAAAGTCTTCCTTCAGAGAAGTTTGATGATTTTGGAGGAGAACAAACATCGATACCAAGAGACTATGTGCAAGGTGGTGTCCTAGGAAGTAGAGGCTGCCAAGTGGAGGGCTACTGCTCGCACGGTTTGGAGATAGGAGCGCCCCAAGGTAGCTAATGCCATCGTTGCCTTTGCTGAAGCTGAGAGGTCAAACCACCAATTGTCTTCCAAAGTAGGTAGAGTCTTGGCCAAGTTGCTATGCATAAGGTTGGATGGTGATGAACTGTTTGCACGCCACAAGGGGTTGCAAGAAGAGAAAACGGATTTGGCTGGCAAGGTGGAACACATTGCGACAGAGAGGGACGAGCTTGCCAAGGTGGTTGCTGATTTAGAGGCCCTAGTGAAAGAGTCAGAGTCTAGGCTGGAGGAGTTCGAGCTATGGGTGGCCAAGAAGAGGGAGGTCTACAAAGAGCTTGAAGAGGAGCTGACAATGTATAAGAAGGAGGTTATGGAGCAGCATGAAAAGGGCTTTCAAAAGGCCGTCAGGCAGGCTGGGTTCTTTGCCAAGGACCTTGACTTGGGTCTTTTTGACCTATTCAAGGAAGTGAATGACGGTGTTTTGCTTGACGAGGAAGAAATTTCTACGAAGGAGGAGACTACTGATGAGGAGAAGGGTGCTGAGGAGCAAGGCAATGACGCCCAAGTTTAGGTTGCCTTCTTTTCTACGTTGTTGGATTTTGGCCGCATAGGCCTTGTAATGATGACAATTATTATTTCTCTTCAATGCACATGTTTTTCCTTTGTTGACGAATTTTGCACAGTATGTATGTCTTATGTGTTTGGCTTTGTTTATGCAATGCTTTGTTACTTGTGGTAGTATGAATTGGCTTTGTCAAGCAAGACCTTGTCGATATGGAGGTAAGACTTTCATGGTCTTGTGAAATAGAAAAGTAGATGACATGAAATCATCTCAAGTTTGATTTCAACCTGATTAAATGTCTTATCACTCAAGTAGTAGTGCTTCTTTTTCACTATGCAAAGTTTTTCCTTGGATACTTGTGAGCAGTTAGTGTGATTGGCACTTGGTTGAAGGTCTTATCAATCCGTCTAGTGATAGGTCATTTTGACCTTGATAGTTGTGAGGAGTTAGTATGACTTCCACCTGGTTGAAGGTCTTGCCTATTAGACAAGTGGCCTCAGATATCTTAAGAAGAGGGGGTTGAATTAAGATATCACAATCTTTTCTAAATTAAAATTCTATTTTGATTTTAACCCAAATCCCAAGATTTCTTTCAAAAAATGAACTCCTAAATAATTGTGCAAATTAATCTTACTGAATAGACACAATAAGCAATAAGCAATAAGCAATAAACAATAAAAGAGTTTAAGGGAAGAAAGATTGCAAACTCTGATTTATACTGGTTCGGCCACACCCTTGTGCCTACGTCCAGTCCCCAAGCAACCCGCTTGAGAGTTCCACTATCTTGCAAAATCCCTTTACAAGTTTTGAACCACACAAGGACAACCCTTCATTTGTGTTCAGATTTCTTTACAACAAGAGACCCTCGGTCTCTTAATCCCTTTTGAGAAATAGAATGAAGAGAATGTAACATCCTGGAAATTCTACCCGGAATTTTTGAAAACGATGTATTTTGAATGATTATATATATATATATATATATATATATATATATATATATATAAGTATTATTCAGTGTATATGTATAGATATGTTCTTGGTAGAAATAGGAATAGTGGGGGCAAGATATGCGGGTTGGACTAATTAAGGGAGAGAAATCCATAACTGGGAGGTTATGGGTTAATTCCTAATTAACTAGTTAAAAATCATCGTTTTGCGTGCGACTTAGAATTTAATGAAACCAACCTCTGAACCACGCTCGGGGTTTTATTCTGAGCGTTTTGATATACATATTGCTTGCTTTCGAAAACTGGCCCCGACGGACGCAGAGAAACACGAGAAACTGGAACCAGAGAAACGGCACGCAAACCGAGGCAGGATTTTAGCGTTTCAAAGGTCAGATTTTTCTCACTTTTGTGACTGAGTATGGGTCACAGTCAA
The DNA here is from genome assembly GCF_000004515.6 of Glycine max. Taxonomy (NCBI): domain Eukaryota; kingdom Viridiplantae; phylum Streptophyta; class Magnoliopsida; order Fabales; family Fabaceae; genus Glycine; species Glycine max. Next base: position 24,258,948 of record NC_016088.4, read on the forward strand.
AAAGAGAAAGTGGGCCCTTTTTGCTCCAATCAAATAGGGACATGTGGCAGAGCTTGAATAAAATAATAAGAAAAGAGGAAAAAGCCTTTTAAAAACCAAAAAGCAACTCTCTCTCTCTTCACTCAGCAGAAAACATTGCAGAAGCCTTCTCTCTCCCTCTCCCTCACGTTGCCTTTCTTCTCCCTCATTCTCCATTGAAGCTCCACACAAAGCTTCAACCTTTGGCCATCATTTCTGCCCCAAATCGTGAAAGGAGAGCATTTTCGGGGTCGTGAAGTGCGTGACTACGAGTGGGACTTCGAAAATCCAGGTTTGGGTGGACTTCTTTCTCTCTTAAATTTCGTGGGTATGGGGTTTTGGGAGATATGATGGGTGGTTTTGTTAGTTTTTTGCTGTGTGATGATTATTTGTGAAGGCATTTGCTGAAAACTTGTTGAAATTGCCATGTTTGGATGAGTTAGACATACTCATTCTGTTTTAGGGTTTTTGTGATGATGTTTGTGATGTTTATATGCTGAAATTGCTGATGGAAAACTGTTAGAGATGAAGGGTAGAACTAACCTAGGGTTAGAAAGTGAGAATGTGATGTTATGAGTGGAAAAAGAGTGAGACTTTGAGAGTTGGAAGGCTAAGTCTGAATTCTGTGGTAAATGGAGGTTAAAGTGAGTTAATACTAGCTTGAAATGTCATTTAGGACATGTGAGAAAGGTTAGGCTGAGCTAGAGAGAAAAACAAATGACCAAAGTGAACCAAGAGCCATTTCTAGGGCAAAATTGGGTGTTGAAGAGTCAAATTTTGATTTGGTGGAATTTTAGGTGTAAATCCAGTTTGGGCAAGTTTAGATTGATGTTATGGACTTGTGTGAGGTGAGAGTTTGCTTCAAATTTACCTCATTCTAAATTTCACCTTTCAAACCTAGAAAAGCCATTGAATGGAGGGGTGTTGGACACCTAGATTCTGTGTTGCTGTGCTTTAAAGCTTGAATTTGGTTTAGGCATGATTGATACATGATTTGGGACTTGTAGGAATTGATTTGGGCAAGATTGGATGAGAGGAAGTGTGATTTTCGAAATCTACACTTATGCAGAATTTTGCTGTCAAAATAGGTGCAGCAGGATTTTAGCTTGGTGCAGAAAATGCTTGTGTGTGGTTGGTTGTGGAAAGAGTAGTACAGAATGAGTTCTGGATGTTTGCTAGTAGATCCCAACGGTCAAAATGTAGGCTTATGCACTATAGACTTCCAATAAAATTTTGGAGTCGATCCAACGGTTAACGAATTGGATCGAAGGAATTGTTACTATGGTCTTTAAGTGAGAAAAGCTGTGATTTTGGTTGATGTGTTGAGCAGAGTTTTCTGCCTTTGCTCTGTTTTGCTTGGCTATGATAGCTTGTGCTGTTTGAATGTTGTTTTGCTTGGATGCTGTGGAAGCTTGGGAGGATTGATGGGGACCCGGTGTTGAGAGAAACGAGGATATGGGCTACGTGGGAGTACGTGAGCTCAGTTGGAGGTGGGCAACAGGGGATGGTGGGTTTATGCGCGCATTGTGGATGTGGAAAACTTGTTGTGCACCATCGCCCGACTGCCACCTAGTACCACATGTGATGGGTACCCCATAATCCTACAAGCTTGAGATGAGGAAGTGTCGAAGGGTGAAACTTCCTGCTTTTATTGTTGACCACAGAGTGGTACCTGGAGATATGTCGCGGGGGTCAGGAGACCTTGGGGACGTCAGGTGGGGTGCTATTGCCCAAAACCAAGCTTGACCAATCCCGACCCAACCCGGGCATAGTCGGTCAGTGAGAACCTGTGATGTACCTAAGCAGGCGAGCTCCTGGCAGTCAACAGATAAAAGGAACAAAGACCACAAAGCAAGGAGGCTTGTGGTAGCTGGCCAGCTGTGAAACTTGACTGATATGTGAGATATGGTCTCTGGTAATCGATTACCAAGGGTGGGTAATCGATTACAAGGCTTAAAAATGAAGACAGGAGGCTAAGATGGTCTCTGGTAATCGATTACCAAGGGGTGTAATCGATTACCAGGCTTGAAAACGAAGTCAGGAAGCTAAGGGAGCCTCTGGTAATCGATTACCAGCCTGTGTAATCGATTACACAGAGGGATGGGTCACTGGTAATCGATTACCAGGCATGTGTAATCGATTACACAGTGCTTTATGGCATATTTCATGTTCTGAGGCTGTGTAATTCAAGTTTAGCCTCTGGTAATCGATTACCAAGGCTGTGTAATCGATTACCAGAGATGGAAAGCCTTAAAATACCCCTTTTTATTGCATGTAGTGTTTATGAGACGCATCGTGTGCAGCACAGTTAGATTCTTGTGAAAGAGTCTACCCCTTTCTCTTCTTTCTTGTAGATCGTGATGGCGGCGCAGCTAATCCGTGATCGAGTAGAGATGGAGTGCCTAGAGGGAGCTTGGGAGACCCTCGAAGGCAACACGAGGTGCCGATTTCGGGGCACCATTCAATTCACGGCTACTTCTTTGGTGCATCCAGATGAACGTGCATGGACGCTTCAGCGCACTGTGGAGTGGATACTACCCACGCCTACACCATATCGTCTAGTGGAGCCCGTTCAAGTGATCGAGGTAACGTCATCCGAGGAAGACCCTGAGGAGGACCTGGAGGAGCTACCTCCTGAGCCTGCTGTGGATGCCCTTGACTTTCTAGAGGGTGATGAGGATCCACTTCTTGAGGTGGATTCTCCCGAGGAAGTCATGTCGGCATCTGAGGCAGACTCTACGGAGGATAGTGGCCCGAGGGAGATGGCGATCAGCGGAGGCTCTTCATCCTAGTGGACAGCTTTTTTTTTGGATTAGTTTTGTATGCTTTTTTAGGGTGGGTGTATCTAGGACTAACTGTTAGGTTTACTCTTTTGTTTTTGTATGGGTAGACCTGATGTATAGGCACTTGATGATTGTATACATGTGGCTGAAGCCACCACTATGGACACCTTTGCTCTGGATGACACTATGTATTTTGTAAAACTCCCATATTTTGGACAGCTTTAAAACGATGAATGCATTTATAATCGATCTTGTTATTTGAAAAGAAAGCATTAGCAACTTTATTTGTAAAAGAGTTTATCGACCGTATTTTATTCTTTTATTTTCATGTGACGACCTAAAATAATGGCTGGTACATTCTTCCTCTTGAAACAACAAAATAATTTAGAGAATTATGAGCGGTAAGAAAGAAATGACTCCGAATAGAGTTGTGAACTGGCCATTCAGGACTTTATAGTGAGGATTTTCCTTCTAAACCTAGTTATGGTGAAAAGAGAAAGAAATGAAAAAGAAAAAAAAAAGAAAAAAAAAATTCACCATGGTTTTTGTTATTTAAATTATTTCTATTAAACCAGTCATTAATTTAGGGACGCCACAGAGAAGAAGAAATCTCTCTTGAAAGAGATAGATTGAACAATTGAGCACTCAAATAATTCCTTATTGAATTGCAAGTGTATTGGCCAAGGAATTTTTAAGAGGATAAGATGATTTTTCTTTTTGAGAGGATAAGACTTTTTTTATTATTCTAAAAAACTCTAAGCAAATTCGTGTTCCAAGTCACATATAAATAGACCTTTGATGGCCATGTAAAAACCATTTGAACAGATGTGACCCTTGGAAATAATTTTTTGAAAATCTCCTCTGATAATCGATTACAAGACTTGTGTAATTGATTACAGGCTTTAAAATTTGAATCAAAACGTTCAATAACTGCTGGTAATCAATTACCATCCATGTGTAATCGATTACACAGTATAAAATTTGAATTCAAATTTCTAATAGCTGTTATAAATCATTTTGGCCACTGGTAATCGATTACATCCTCTAGTAATCGGTTACCAGAGAGTAAATCTCTTGAAAAAGACATTTTAGTTTAAATTTCTTGGCCAAACCTTTTGCTGTTTCAATTTGGAATTCCCTTCCTAAATCACTAGAGATGTTCTTGATGTTGTATCTTGTATTCTTGGATTTTTGTCTTGAATTAAACTTGAGAAGCGCATTTTCATAAGGCATCAAAACATCATGATCATATGGCATCATCAAAACATCAAAGTCAAAGTCTTTGCTTCTACAATCTCTCCCTTTTTGATGATGACAATTTAATTCCTGAAATCAAGATACAAGCAAAGTATATGCAAGATATAATGTTACGTTCACTCATTTCATACTCCCCCTATGTTTTGGAATTAATGATCACTTGATCACTTGATTTCTAAGCTTCTAAATGCTTCTAAACCACCCCGTTTCTCTCCCCCATTGGCAACATTAAAAAGCCAAAGTACGTGGTAAACAACACAAGAGCATTCATATAATCCAATATAATTAAATTTCATAGAATCATTCATAAGTCAAAACCAAATATAATCCAACCAAATATAATCCAATCATAAAATACCAAGTGCCAAATACCGAAAGATAATGAAAGTTCAGAAAATGATAACTTAGAAAACATAGCCAAATACACGACTTATAATAAACAATAATAATAATCTAAAACTAAGAAGGTGGTGGAAGGTCGAAGCACCGACGAAGATAAGTCACATCCTCTTCAAGCTGGGTGATGCGGGTATCCATGCCTTCAAAGCGACCATCCAAGGAATCGAATCGTTCACCAACATAGGTGCGGAGGCCCCGTAACTCTAAAAGAACTTCATTCATAAGGGCTGAGGAATCATCTCGTTGAGGAGGAGGAGAGGGAGTACGCTCGTCTTGTGGAGGTAGCGCGTCCTTCTTCAGCCATTGTCCATCACGATCCTTACGGTAACCAAATGAAGTTGCTGCACCAACACCTATAGCAAAGGATCTCTTTACTTGAACAAAAGGTTCATCATTAAGAGGAATTTGTAAATGACGGAGAAAAAGGGTGATCAATTGATGATATGGAAGAGGTGCATTGGCCCATAATGCCTTATGCATTCAGTACCTAACCAAGTGAGCTCAGTCGATCTGACGACCGGTAAGGAAAGCACACATCAAAATCAAGTCCTCCTCAGAGGCTTGAGCCAAATTAGAAGAACGGGGAAGCAAAATTCTAATGATAATATAGTGCATGATGCGACAATCAAAGGTTAATGATCCGGCCAGCAATCTACCGGTCATTTCAGCCTGGTCATTACAAACCATACGGTGAGCATAATGGCTAGAATAGTCGAATTTCCCGTCATCAACAATGGTGCCCTCAAAAGGTGCACCTTGACTGGGTAATTTAGTTAATGAAAAGAGCAGAGATTGATCAATGATCATAAAAATGCCATGCACCTCAGAGTGAATGATACCATCCTGAATTTTTAAATTACTGTAAAAGACTTTAATGAGTTCAGGATAGTAAGGCAATTTTAAGGACATAAAATCAACTAATATAGAGTTTTGAAACACTTGATAATAGTCAAATGTCTCATCATTAAAGAAATTTGTGTCTAGGTACTTAGGGTCTAGAATGATCCTAGAAGAGAATTGAGAATTGTACCGTAGACATTGATCATCTGAAGAAAATAGAGTAGATGATCATGGAGATGATAAGGGAGGATGAATTGGTGCTGTGGGTGCTTCAGATGGTCCGTGGCGGCAATGGCTAGCAGCAGCGGTGGTGGAGGACATTCCCTTTTGCTTCTTCGATGATTCTACCATTTAATGAAGTTTTAACGAATTTCAATCGGTGGAATCGAAAAAGGAGTGAAAATGATGAAGATTGGGCTTTGTGGGATGTGATTTGGTTAAGAATTGAGGGAGATATGAAGGTTTGAAGATTAGGGAAGAAGAGGCACGTCGAGGGGAGTGTGGCTGCGCAATGCTTCTGGTTTACGTGAGTATTTATAGAAGATGGCGTTATGTAATCGATTACAAGGTTTGGTAATCGATTACAGGAGCATTTAGCCTTCTGGTAATCGATTACAGGCTATTTGTTCTTATGTAATCGATTACACGTAATGGTAATCGATTACCAGAACAATATCTAGGCTATTTCATCAAAGAATATCTATTTTTATGCTAAAAACATCTATCTATCAATTATCAATACTAATACTCATTTATTTCAATCAAACAAGTATTAATCACACTATTAACACACCAATCAAACATAATCAACATCTTAGAATAACAAATCAATCAATCATGAAATATTAATATTTCAATCAACCAATCAATCCTTAATTATCCAAATCACTAATATCTAAGAGACCTAATTCTCTTCTAACGGAAAAGAATGTTTCTTTGGGGAGAGGTTTTGTGGAAATATCAGCAAGCTGATTCTTTGTATCAACAAACTCTAACACGCAATCTCCCTTCAGAACATGATCTCTTAGAAAATGGTGCCTAATTTCTATATGTTTGGTTTTAGAATGTTGAACTGTATTTTTGGAAAGATTGATTGCGCTTGTATTATCACACCTAATAGGTATATGGTCAAGAAGAATTCCATAATTAGACAGTTGTTGCTTCATCCATAAAATTTGTGCCCAACAACTGCCAGCAGAAATATATTTCGCTTCTGCAGTGGATAAAGCAACACTATTTTGTTTCTTACTATGCCAAGAGACTAGAGTAGATCCAATGAACTGACAAGTTCCACTTGTGCTCTTTCTATCTGTTTTAGAACCGGAAAAGTTTGAATCAGAGTATCCTATTAAGGTGCATGTGGAATTTCTAGGATACGATAAACCTATATTCATAGTGCCTACTAAATATCTTATGATTCTTTTAACAGCACTAAGATGTGATTGTTTGGGATTTGATTGAAATCTAGCACACATACACACACTAAACATTATATCAGGTCTGCTAGCAGATAAATAAAGAAAGGATCCGATCATACCTTGATATTGCTTAACATCTATTGACTGGACGGTTTCATCTTTATCTAAATAGCAAGCAGTGCTCATTGGTGTAGCCATGTGCTTAGCATTTTCCATGTTGAATTTGTGGATTAACTCTTTGTAGTACTTGGATTAATTTACAAAGATACCATCCTTGGTTTGTTTAATTTGTAATTCAAGAAAGAAATTGAGTTCTCCCATCATTGACATTTCAAACTCACTTTGCATGTCATGAGAGAATTCTTTGCACAATAATTCATTAGTAGATCCAAAAATAATATCATCAACATAAATTTGAACCAATAAAATATCATGTGATTTTCTCTTTATAAAAAGAGTAGTATCTACTTTTTCTCTAGAGAAGTTCTTTTCTAAAAGGAACTTACACAGACGCTCATACCAAGCCCTAGGGGCTTGTTTCAAACCATATAAAGCCTTTTTCAATTTATAAACATGATTTGGCTTATCTGACATTTCAAAACCTGGGGGTTGTTCAACATATACTTCTTCTTGAATTAAGCCATTTAGAAAAGCACTTTTAACATCCATTTGATAAAGCTTAAAATTCATTATGGATGCATAAGCTAAAAGCATTTTAATGGCTTCTAATCTTGCAACTGGAGCATATGTTTCTTCATAATCTATACCTTCTTCTTGATTGTATCCTTTTGCAACTAATCTAGCCTTATTCCTAATGATTATGCCATGTTCATCTAACTTATTCCTAAATGCCTATTTTGTTCCTATGATGGGGTAGTTTTTAGGTTTCTCTACTAGTTCCCACACATTGTTTCTTTCAAACTGATTTGGTTCTTCTTGCATAGAAACTATCCAATGATAATCTATTATGGCTTCATTTATATTTTTAGGTTCAACCATAGACACAAAAGCCATATTATTGCATAAATCTTTAAGAGAATGTCTAGTTGTTACCCCTTTTGAGATGTCACCAAGAATGTTGTCAAGGGGATGATCTCTTGAAGCTTTCCACTCTTTTGGAAGATCATTATTTGCTTTGACTTCTACTGGAGGATCTTTATTGCTTCCTTTTCCTTTTCCTTTAGAATCTTTTCCATGAATGTGCATTTGTTCTAAAGATTCTGTAATATCATCTAAAATATCCTTTCTTGGAGAAATAACATTAGACTCATCAAAGGAAACATGAATTGATTCTTCAATTGTCATTGTTCTCTTATTATAAATTCTATAAGCTTTACTATGCAAAGAATAACCAAGGAAAATTCCTTCATCTGACTTAGCATCAAATTTTCCTAAGTTTTCTTTTCCATTGTTTAATACAAAACACTTGCAACCAAAGACATGAAGATGTGAGATGTTTGGTTTCCTACCATTGAACAGTTCATATGGAGTTTTCTTTAAGATGGGTCTTATTAAAGCCTTATTCATGATATAACATGCAGTATTAACGGCTTCAGCCCAAAAATATTTTGGAAGAGGAGTATCATTCAATAAGGTTCTAGCAATTTCTTCCAAAAACCTATTTTTCCTTTCAACAACTCCATTTTGTTGAGGGGTTCTAGGTGCAGAAAAATTATGTTCAATGCCATGCTTTTCACAAAACAAATCAAATTCTTTATTTTCAAACACACCCCCATGATCACTCCTAATAGATATAATTTTGAGATTTTTCTTATTTTGAATAACTTTTGTAAGTTTCTTAAATGCTTGAAATGAATCATTCTTATGAGTGATAAATAGTGTCCAAGTGTATCTAGAATAGTCATCAACTATAACAAGGGCATAGTAACTTCCTCCGAGACTCATGATTCTAGAAGGGCTAAACAAATCCATGTGTAGTAATTGTAAAGGTTGAGTAGTTGAAACAATGTTTTTGGATTTGAATGAAACTCTAGTTTGTTTTCCTTTTTGACATGCATCACATAGTCTATATTTTTCAAATTTTAGTTTTGGCAAATCAACAACTAAATCCTTTGAAATCAATTTATTTAAGTGTTCCATGTTTATGTGAGCAATATGTTTATGCCATAGCCATGGATCATCTTTGCTAAGAAAACATTTATTATTATCTAGTTTTTGGCTTAAATCTATCATATAAACATTGTTAACTCTATACCCTATATGCTTTATATTTGTATCATGTTTATGTTCAATAAGACATTTTTGAGAATCAAATGATACTAGATAGCCCTTATCACATAATTGACTAACACTAAGCAAGCTGTGCTTAAGGCCTTCAACAAGTAGAACATTTTCAATGGAGTTTGAAGAATTCGTACCTATTTTTCCAACTCCAAGAATTCTACCTTTGTTGTTATCACCATAAGTAACATGCCCACTTTTCTTGGGAGAGATATGTGTGAACTTTGATGAATCTCCCATCATATGCTTTGAAAAACCGCTATCTATGTACCATTTCTTCTTCAAAGATACCTACATGATCAAGTTTATGACTTAGGTACCCAAACTTTATTGGGTCCTTGTGTGTTAGTATTGACTAAAGATCCTTTTGGGACCCATATCATTTTGATATTGTTGCAATTTTTCTTAAAATAACATGTAGATGTGCCATGCCCTTTTCTTCCACAATAAAAACATGTAATGAAAGGAGAATTGTATTTTTGTGAGAAAGAAAAGAAAGTTTTCTTGTTTTTCTTGTTTGTATCTAATTCTTGCTTTATCAAAAATACATCTTTGATTTCCTAATATAACATTTAGGTTATTCTTGCCAATAGAAAATTTTGCAAGTGAGTTTTTCAAATTTTTAATTTCTTCTACATATTTGCTACAACATTTACAAGAATTTACTTTTTCATTAGTCATAGTAGAAACATGAACTTTATCACTAGATTTAGAGATTGAAACTTCAATTTTAAGAATATCTATTTCTTTGTTTAATTTTGAAATTTCTTTCTCTAAATCTGAAATTATTTTCTTAGATGAAGAGACAAGTTTTGCTAGTTTAATTGATTCACTATGTAATTCAGCAAATGCATCTTGTAACTCATCAAAAGAAATAGATTTGTTAGAAGATGTTACCTCTTCATTGCTTTCATAATTTTTTCCCATTGGACATAGATTAACCATTTCTTTTTCAGAATCATCAAACGATTCTAAGTCGTTATCATCCCATGTGATATAGGCCTTCTTTGCCTTCTTATCTCCAATAGTCTTCTTTTCAGACTTCTCTATCTTTCTCTTAAAGATTGGACAATCAGCCCTCATATGTCCGGGTTGATTGCACTCAAAGCATTTTGGGATTTGAGATGACTCTTCAGTCCTTCTTTTAGGTTTGAAGTTTTGTCTTCTTTGACTTCCTCTCATTCTAATAAATTTGTTGAATCTTTTGACAAAGAGACTAAGATCTTCATCTTCATCTAAGTCAATTGAATCTTCTATGTCACTTTCCTCTTGGATTGAAGATGAGGCTTTAAGAGAAATTCCCTTCTTCTTCTTCTTATCATTTTCTTCATATTGATTTAGTCTTTGCAACTCCATCTCATGTTCCTGTAATTTTCCAAATAGTGTAGCAAGAGACATTATAAACAAATCTCTAGATTCTGTGATGGTTGTTACCTTTGGTTGCCACTCTCTACTTAGACATCTTAACACTTTATTTATGAGATCCTCGTTTGGAAAAATTCTTCCTAATGATGCAAGATGATTAACTATATGTGTGAATCTTTTCTGCATGTCTTGTATACTTTCATTTGTCTTCATCCTAAATAATTTATACTCATGAGTTAAAGTATTTATCCTAGATCGTTTAACATCAGTTGTTCCCTCATGTGTAACTTGTAGAGTGTCTTACATATCCTTAGCACTCTTACAATTTGAAACCCTAAAATATTCATCCATTCCTAGGGCCGAAGTAATGATGTTTTTAGCCTTTAAATTGTATTGCACTAATCTTCTTTCATCTTTAGACCACTCTTCTCTAGATTTCTCTATTCCTGTATTTCCAGCCACCATGGTGGGTACATAAGGTCCAACTTCTATGGCTTCCCAAATGTTTAAGTCTATTGCCTCACTGAAAATTTGCATTCGGGTTTTCCAGTAGTGGTAACCCTCTCCATTAAAAATAGGAGGCCTATTTATTGAGTTTCCTTCTGGGAATAAGAAGTTTACTAAGGCCATTATTCTTGAAGCTTCTAAACTTTATACAAGAATGAAGCTCTGATACCACTTGTTAGACAACTGGCCTCAGATATCTTAAGAAAGGGGGGTTGAATTAAGATATCACAATCTTTTCTAAATTAAAATTCTATTTTGATTTTAACCCAAATCCCAAGATTTCTTTCAAAAAATGAACTCCTAAATAATTATGCAAATTAATCTTACTAAATAGACACAATAAGCAATAAGCAATAAACAATAAAAGAGTTTAAGGGAAGAAAGATTGCAAACTCAAATTTATACTGGTTCGGCCACACCCTTGTGCCTACATCCAGTCCCCAAGCAATCTGCTTGAGAGTTCCACTATCTTGCAAAATCCCTTTACAAGTTCTGAACCACACAAGGACAACCCTTCCTTTGTGTTTAGATTTCTTTACTACAAGAGACCCTCGGTCTCTTAATCCCTTTTGAGAAATAGAATGAAGAGAAGAAGAAATCTCTCTTGAAAGAGATAGATTGAACAATTGAGCACTCAAATAATTCCTTATTGAATTGCAAGTGTATTGGCCAAGGAATTTTTAAGAGGATAAGATGATTTTGCTTTTTGAGAGGATAAAACCTTTTTTTTGTTCTGAAAAACTCTAAGCAAATACGTGTTCCAAGTCACATATAAATAGACCTTTGATGGCCATGTAAAAACCATTTGAACAGATGTGACCCTTGGAAATAATTTTCTGAAAATCTCCTCTAGTAATTGATTACAAGACTTGTGTAATCGATTACAGGCTTTAAAATTTGAATCAAAACGTTCAATAACTGCTGGTAATCGATTACCATCCATGTGTAATCGATTACACAGTGTAAAATTTGAATTCAAATTTCTAATAGCTGTTATAAATCATTTTGGCCACTGGTAATCGATTACATCCTCTGGTAATCGATTACCAGAGAGTAAATCTCTTGAAAAAGACATTTTAGTTTAAATTTCTTGGCCAAACCTTTTGCTGTTTCAATTTGGAATTCCCATCCTAAATCACTAGAGATGTTCTTGATGTTGTATCTTGTATTCTTGGATTTTTGTCTTGAATTAAACTTGAGAAGCGCATTTTCATAAGGCATCAAAACATCATGATCATATGGCATCATCAAAAAATCAAAGTCAAAGTCTTTGCTTCTACATTGCCAACCAGTTTGGTGGTAGTTCATCTTGTGGAACCTGGACCTTTGACTTTGGTCGTCGTAGTTGTTGCGAGTTAGTAGACCAAGGTGGGTGCCTTGGGTTTTGAACGAGTGCTTACCAAGGGTGGACCTTGGGTTTCACAAGAGTGTGTACCAAGGGTGGACCTTGGGTTTTTGATGTGCTAAGGGTAGACCTTGGGTTCTTGTACCAAGGGCAAACCTTGGGTTTCTGATACATAGGAAGACTAATTTCCCTGCATAGGTAAGAGTTAAGAATATGAAAGATTGTCAAGGGTAAACCTTGTGTACCTTAAGTTCTTGTAGAGATGGAACTTAGCAAAAAGAGGACTTAACAAGGGTGAACCTTGGGTTTAACAAGCATTGGACTGGGGACGTGTTTGCCCAGGGTTTTGACAGGCTGTAAAGCTGTATTGAGGCTTACTAAGGACAGGACCTTGGGTTTTGTGAACTTGTGAAACTCACTAAGGGTAGACATTGGGTTTGGTGAGCCTTTGGAGAATCGACTAGAGAGTCGTCCATCTTGGATTTTGCCAAGACTCACCAAGGGAGGACCTTGGGTTTAATGAGCCTGGTGTGTGTAGTGCTCGGGTCGTACTCTTGCATACATGTCGCTGGTGGAGAGACATGTACTGGAGTCGTAGTGCCATGCTCTTGCATACGTGTCACTTGTGGAATGGCACATACTGGAAACGTGGTGGCGTGTTCTTGCATACATGTCACCATGGAGTGGTATGTACTAGAGACATGGTGGTGTGCTTTTGCATACATGTCACTTATGGAGTGGAACATACTGGAGACATGGTGGTGTGCTCTTGCATATGTGTGACTCATAGAGTGGTACATACTAGAGACATGGTGGCATGCTCTTGCATACGTGTAATTCATGGAGTGGTACATACTGGAGACATGGTGGTGTGCTCTTGCATATGTGTCACTCATGAGGTGGCATGCATTGAAGACTTGATGCTCTTGCATACATGGCAGTTGTGAAGTGACACGTACTAGAGACTTGGTGCTCTTGCTTACATGACACTCGTGATGTGACACGTACTGGAGATGTGGTGTTCTTGCATACAAGTCACTTGTGAGGTGGCATGCACTGAAGACTTGGTGCTAGAAGGAGGGCTCACCAAGGGTGGTCCTCCTTGGGTTTGAAGAGCCTATGGAGCTACGACCATGGATGTACCTGTCCTGACAAGAAAATTATAAAAATGAAGGGGTGTAGAATTTTCCCCTGACAATTGAAGTAGAACCTGCATTAGGTCAACTAAAGTAGAACTTCAGGTGGGTGGCATTCCATGTCCTTGGAATTGCTTTGCCATCCAGTTCTTGTAGTATGTATGTTATGTTGTCTAGGCTTGCTGTGACCCTGAATGGGCCTTCCCAATTGGGACAAGCTTTCCCACTTGGGGATCTTGTCTGACCTCACCTCGAACTCGCCATACGAGGTCACTAGGTTGAAAGGCTCATGGTTGAACCTTTGTATTGTATCTCCTTATTGCTAGGAGTTTGGCAGCTTCTTCCTTAATTCTGGCCATGTCTTGGACTTCATCTATTGTCTCGAGTTCTACCCTTATGTTTTCTTGATTTTGTTGTTGCTAGAACAATAGTCTCCTTATCGATGGTTCCCCAACTTCAACGGAGATCATGGCGTCTATGCCATATGTGAGTCAATAAGGAGTTTCCTTGGTTGTTGTTTGGGGTGAGTAGTGATAGGCCCAGAGTATATTGGGAGCTCCTCTTTCCATAGACCCTTAGACTTGTTGACTCTAGTACACTGGGCTCTAAGGATGACTCTATTGGTTGCCTTTGCATGTCCGTTGGTCTGAGGATGTTCAATAGAGGTGACGAGGTGCTTGATGCCTAGTCTCATCAGAAAGTCTTCGTCAGGTTGAGCTTTGAATTAGGTGCCATTGTTGATGACAATGGCATACGGGAGGCCATACCTACATATGAGGTGTCTCCAGGTGAACTTTTCCACCTCGTTGGCAATAATCGATTGTATTTCTTGAAGTAGGTATTTAACTGCTTATGAGGCCTTTAGCAATGGTCTCAATATGTCTATTCCCCACATGGCAAAGGATCAAAGGGAGCTCAGACTGTGGAGATTTTCAGGATGGGTGTGTGGAATGTCTGTAAACTCTTGGCATCATCTACATCTCTTTGTGATGTCAAGGGTGTCTTCCCTGAGTGTTGGCCATTAGTAGCCATCATGCACCACCTTTGTTGCCAGTGAGCGTCCCCCTATATGGAGACCACAAATTCCTTTGTGGAGTTCTCTCATGACATAATCTGCCTGTTGGCTGTTCAGGCATTTTAACAAGGGTGTTGTTAACCCTCTTTTGAATTGCTTGCCATCAACGAGGACATAGTAGTTGGCCTTCCGTTTCAGGCATCAAGCTTCATTCTTGTCTGATGGCAACACCCCCCAGATTAGGAAATTCCTATAGGGGGTCATCCAGTCTGGTTTCTGCTCTTCTCCGGCCATAACTTCTTCAGTGTCTATGTTGGGACTTTGGAGTGTTTCCTAGATGATAGTCTTGAGGTGCCTAGTCTTTTTAATGCTAACCATCTTGGAGAGCAAGTCTACTCTTGTATTACTCTCCCTAGTTATGTAGTACATCTCAAAGCATTTTAAATTGTTAATGAGAGTTTTGGCGATGTGGTAGTACTTGAGCAGCATTGTCTCCTTGGTCTAGTATCTATTGGCAACTTGTCCCTGGACAAGCTGTGAGTCTGTGTAGCATCGTAGCTTCTTGGCCCTGACTTCTCATGCTAGTTTTAGACTTGCAATGAGTGCCTCATACTAGGCCTGATTGTTTAAGGCTTTGAAGTTGAGTTTGAGGGCTTGCTTTAGGGTAACATTGTCGAGGCCTTCGAGGATGATTCCTTCCCCCATTTCCTTTCACGCTAGACGCACCGTCAATGTAGAGGCTCCACCAATCCGGGTTGGTTTGGTCGTTCCTAGCAAATTCTGCCAGGAAGTCTGCCACGTGTTGGGCTATGATTTGAGATTTGACGACCATATCATCGACATAGACTTTGATGTTTTGTCCAATTTGTTGCTTGAAAATCTAGTCCATTAATCTCTGGTATGTAGCACCTGCATTTTTTAGGTCAAAGGGTATGACCCAGTAGAAATAGTTGACATCTTCAGTGATGAATGTTGTTTTCTCCTCGTCTGGAGCGTGCATCCTAATCTGGTTGTATCTGGAGTAAGTGTCTAGGAAACTTAGCACCTAGAATCTAGATGCTCCGTCGACTAGCCTGTCAATGCTTGGCAGAGGGTATGCATCATTGGGGCACACCTTATTTATATTAGTATAGTCGGTGCACATTCTCCATTTTCTGTTGCCCTTTTTGACCATGACGATGTTAGCAAGCCAGATGGAATATCTTACTTCTCTAATGAAGTTGACATTTAGGAGTTTGTCCATTTCTTCTCTGACAACTTTGCGTCGTTCTTCTCCCATAGCTTTGCGTTGTTCTTCTATGATATCGGTTTTGCATGGGGATAAATGGCGAGCTTGTGGCAGATAATGTTGGGGTGGATTCTTGGCATGTCAGATGGATGCCAAGCGAATAAGTTCGTGTTTCTATGTAGGACATCAACAATGTGTCTGTGCTCATGGCTAGTGAGGTCCTTACTGAGCTACGTACATGGCCCAGGTTTGGGTCCAAGCTGCAACTTGACGAGCTCTTTGATAGGCTCTGGGCCTCTGTCAGAAGTGTCATCGCGCATATCTATATCGAATTGGTCGTCCAAGCTTATTTGGTAGACAATCGGGTAGACAATCAGGGCTCAAATTATGGGGTGAGGCTTTGGTAGGCTCCTTGGTGTTAGGATAAGGTTCCACCTTCAGGCTTTCCGCATAGCATTGTGGTGCTTGCTTTTGATCTGCCTTGACGGTCAAGGAGTGAGTCGACATGAAGGTGGACAATGGCGGGCGAGACTTTGAGCCTTTGGAATGTTTTCCAATATAGGATGTCAGTGGAGCTACCCTAGTCGATGAGGACCTTGGACACCATGAAGTTGGTGATGATGATGGAGACAACCATGGGGTCATCCAAGTTGATGGCATTGATACCCTTGAAGTTTCTATCCATGAAAGTAATAGAAGG
Source organism: Glycine max (assembly GCF_000004515.6). Lineage (NCBI taxonomy): Eukaryota > Viridiplantae > Streptophyta > Magnoliopsida > Fabales > Fabaceae > Glycine > Glycine max. The sequence continues at coordinate 24,275,200 of NC_016088.4, forward strand.
GAGACTTCATTGTGATGGTGCATCTACAAAGTTGATGTCCATGTCCTAGATGGCGTGAAGATGACATTTACGGGACTGGCTGGATTGTCCTCTGCAGGAAAATTTGCCTGCAATTGTGTTTAATTACACCTCTGATTTGTTAGGCGAGTTCCTATTCTTATGGAGGTTATCGCTCGTGCCTATACTCCTAGTGTCTTTTTCTACCTTGATCTTTTTCTCTGTCTCTTCTTCTGTTCGCGTCATGACTCCTATGTTGCTCCTATTGGTGTCCTCCGGGTCTTGCTCCTGCTTGGTGGTTGTTTGACCTCTTAACAAACTAGGCTAGGTATCCAGCTTGTATGAGTTCTTCTATTTTGTCCTTCAAGGCCCAACAATCCTTTGTGTTATGGTATCTGCAGTATTTGGTCGCCTCTAAGTTCGACCTGGGAGGTTTCATCAGAGGTAACTTGATGGGTACCTCCAAGTTGAAATATTCCTCAAGGATTATACTCGATTGGTCGTCAGAGGTGTGTAACGCTCGTACTTGGGCCCTTTTGGGAGAAGCTGACGCTTGTTTGGCTTATGCCTCTTGTTCAACTTGTGTGAGTCAGTCTTGGTGCTTCCTTCTCGCTTGTCATTCTTTTGTTTGGTTTGTCTGACTTTGTTCCTGAATTTGGACATTTCTTCCATCTGGATGTAGCCCTTGGCTTATTTGTGCAGCTTGTCCATGCTACAAGGAGGGTGTTTTTCATAGATTGTCCACAAACTTGTCAAGCTATAGAGCGAGGAGCATAGAGTGTAATGCTGCCTCTGGGTTGGGATTTCAAATTTGAATGACATCAGGTTTTAGGAAAACTGATGATGTTAGTAAAAAAACAACATCAGTTTAATAACCGATGTTGTTTGCTTCTTACCAACATCGATTTTTAGGAAAACCGATGTTGTTACTGGCAACATCGGTTTTTAAAAAAACGATGTTGGTTAGAAGAAAACAACATCAATTATTCAAATAACTGATGTTTTCTGCTACAATAACATCATTTTTTGAACAACCGATGTTAATGTTGGTAAATTAACGTTGGTAGTTTCAACGTTGGTCAATAATCGATGTTGAAAGTCCTTAATAACCGATGTTAAAACCGTATTTTCTAGTAGTGTAGGTAGAATTTTATGTTCTAGTTATTTTTTATGAAAATTTGATAGTTTTTCAGCAAAAGCATGTCATTCTGGCAGGAGCTCCCTTAAGCGCTAGAGCTCCAGAGGCCCAAAATTAACAGAAAGTTCTGGAAGGAAAAATTATGAAAATTGAAGATAAAAGCTAGGAAAATCAAGAGCAAGATATTTTTCAAGGATAAATCAGCTAAAGAAGAAGATAATTACTTGAATTAATTAAATATATTATTTATTTGTAATTTCTTGTGATTATCTCCTTAATTAAACCTAGCTACAATTCTATAAATAGGAGGCTAGAGATTCATTGTAACAATGTAGAAGTCACAAGCAGTTCTTAGAATAATATTTTAGACTTTCACCTACTAGATGCCTCCATTATTCCATTAGACACTCTAGGTTTCATTGTATTATTTTTATGAGTGTAATTCCTTCCACCTAGGAGAGGAAATAATGAACCTGGTTTCACTTTAATTTTATCAATTCAATACTTCATCATGAGTTATTTATTTGTTTTCGTACTTAATGCATTTATTTGTTTGGGCATCTTATAGATGAATTCAGGAATTGACTTTGCGCTTTGGCGAACCTTGTTGAAACTCAAACATGAATCAAGTACTTAATTGGGATTATCTCTAGAGATAGAATAATCTTGGTTAAGCCTCACTAATTCTCGACCATTAATGTTGATTGTTTGTGTCGGTATGTCCAAGGGATTGGGTATCAGGAAAGTAGTTTAGAATCTGCAACCATGCGAGAGTTGGGGTAGAATACATTAGTGAATTGGGGATGAGCAAGAGAGATGAGTAGAGAATTGTGAAGTTACAGTGGATTGAGTGAATTCCAAGTCCAAACCTAGACATTTATTCATCAAGATTGACGTCACCATCACAGTCTAGTATTTTTATCTTAATTATTATATTGCCATTTAATTTTTACTGCAATTTATTTTATGTTATTTATTTCATGACAATAAACAAAAATACAAAAACCTAGTTCTTAGTTAAATAATTACATGAAATCCCTCCTTTATTCCTTCGGGAGACGACCTAGACAATAGTTCAATTACTACATCACGATTGAGTTACACTTGACCTATAAGTTGAATCTAACATGAAATAAAACCCTAATGCCCATTTACAACCAATTCTCTTACAATTCTCATGCAAATCAACTAGCTTCCATACACCATTAAGTGACATAGATTGCATCTCTTCATTCATTGCATGCTTCCACATTTTTGATTGTGGGCAGCAAACAACTTTATGATAGCTCTTTGGATCAAGAATGTATCCAATGTCATATGCATCCTCACTAAGACTTGAAAGTCATCACCAATATGCATCCTCAAAGGAACCTATGGAACCTGCTTAACTAGTTATGCATTCTCATTCATAGTAGGAGGATTAAGCATATCATTGGCTTGAGAGCTAACTATATCTCCAATCACAATTGTGGTCTCAACTGGAACAATTGGGACCCTAGTCTCAGTTAGGATGATCTGAACCACGGTCTCAATTGGAACAATATTAAAAACACTAACAATTGGAATAGGTAGTGGAAAAGAAACAGTCTCACACAACTCGACATCAATATCATCAGATGGAACAACAAGGTCTATCACATCAAGCTCCAAAAACTTAGCATTCATGGACTTTGCAATTTTGTTCTCCTTACCTAGATAAAAGAATTTGTTTCCTTTAGCGTGATCTGGATATCTAATGAAAAAGCAACGACTTGTCTTAGGGTCTATCTTTTTCTACAAGGGATTATAAAGTTTTACCTCAGTTGGGAAACCCTAGACTTAAAGATGGTTCAGGCTAGGTTTTATTCCTGTCCAAAGTTCAAAAGGAGTTTTGGGAACACATTTACTAGGAACTCTATTCAGGATGGAAAGGGTTGTTTTCAAGGCTTTTTCCCACAAAATTTTTGGCAAGTTACATCTACTCATTATGTTTCTCATCATATCTTTAAGTTTTTTGTTACTTTTCTGCTACACCATATGTTGCCTTGTGGCACTATATTTCCCATAATACTCTCCATCACTGTCAGACCTTACAATCTTGATGATTTTTCTCTATTGCTTTTCCACTTGGGTTTTAAAAATTTTGAACTTTTCAAGTGCTTCAGATTTTTCTTTAATCAAGTAACTTGTTACCACAAGTTATAGAAGTTAGAGGCTCACTAATGTCTGTATGAATGGTCTCTAGAAGATCTGAACTTCTAGTTGCACCTTTCTTTTTTATTTTAGTAAATTTCTCCCTTATACAATCCATATAAGTACCTAAGTCATCAAAATCTACACAATTAGGGATATATCTTTTTTCCGGTCTAACGTTTCATGTCTAGATGCTCTACTATTTTATTCGTAATAATATTTGAATCATGTAAATCTATTATTCACCATTCACCAAAAGAATGTTTTTCATTGCTCACGCAGTAAAAGAGGACACGCCTAAGAACTGTCAAACATGTTATTGCAATTCTAACGGCCAAGAAATAAAAATTCTCAAAAAAATTGATGAACATGAAAACATTGTTCGCTACTTTGGGAAGGTAGAAATGTCTAAATCTGTTTACCTTATCCTTGATCATTGTGAGAGCGATTTTTTTAAACGGATCAAGAATTCTTTAAAGAGAAAATATATAGGTAGTTTTTGGGAACAAAATGACTATTCATCTACTAAATTAGTGAGATTGATGGGTTATTAAAAATATGTTATTTACTCTTATTTTAACGGTTTATTTGTTTGATTATTTCTTCTTGGCATCTTAAACTTTTGTTTTAAATTGTTTGTGGGATCAAGCATTTGCATGACTTCTCAATCTTACATCGGGATTTGAAACCCAAGAATATTTTGATACAAGAAACTAATTATGAAAGCAAAGAAAGAATTAACGGTAAAACTTTCGGGCATAACTACTCGTGTTGTGGGGAGCAGTAAACACACATTTAGTTTTATACCGCGTTTTAATCTACAGGTCTTAACTGGTTCAATTTTTTTAATCTTATTTTTGTTTCTTAATTTATAGTCTTTGGCGGTGAAGGTTGACAAACAAAAGAGATTATTAGAGGAGTAGTAGGAGGCCAAACACAAGATGGATTTATTTAGTTTAGATTGTATCCTCTTTTACTGTGTGAGCAAAGGAAGACATTCAAATATTATTACGAATACAATAGTAGAACATCTAGATATTACTGAAGCTTGTCATCTGATTTATCGATTATATTAAACGTTAGAGACCTGGAAAAAAGTATATCCCTAATGGTTCTTTTGAGTTTGTCTTTATTACAAGCAAGCAATTTATTGAAGAAATTAACTATTTTATTTGATGTCAACCCAGAGGCGACCAAAGAATTGTGCCATCCTTTTTTTGGGTCCTCTATTAAAAAACATAGATTTTGAACGTTATAAATAAAAAGTTGAAAGGACTTCCATGGGATGATCATGTTCGGAAAGCAATAAGGAAGTCTGACAAGACTATCTCTCAAAGAACTTTAAACTATTAGAAAATACACTTTCTACATTGATTATTTATGATTTTCTACATCGATTTTTAACCGATGTTTAAAGTATTATTGTTAACATCAGTTTTTTAAAACCGATGTTAACGTAAAATTTACAACATCGATTTTCTAAATAACCGATGTTATATAATAAAAATTACACCAAAAAAAGTATATGAATGTTGACAGTTGACATCGGTTTTGTATAAACACCGATGTTAACTTATAGATTAACATCGGTTTTCTATAAAAACCGATGTTAAGTTAGAAATGTTAACATCGATTTTTATACTAAACCGATGTTAAATGGTTTTAGGTTAACATCAATTTTTAAACAAAAACTGATGTTAATCTATAAGTTAACATAAGTTTTTATAAACAACTGATGTTAACGTTTTGGATATTAACATCGGTTTTTTACGCAAATCGATGTTAATATACACAAACAACATCGGTTTTTTGAGGAACCAATGTTAATCTATAAGTTAACATTGGTTTTTTTTTTCAAAAATCGATGTTGTTTGTGTATATTAATATCGATTTTTGTAAAAAAACCAATGTTGTTTTTAGGTTTTTTTTATATATACACTTTCTGTTTTTACAAAAAACCCAAAATTTAACCTGTAAAATTGAAATCAGACCACAGATCACAACATATATCATTTGCATTCTGCTTTCAAACAGTTTTTAGTAGAAAACTATAGTAAACTATTAATTTATAACTATGAATAAATGATTTATTAATAACTATCAATAAAGAATATTCAATGTTCAAATGACATAGCAATTGGAAAAAATGTAAAGCAAGGTAGTAAACTAATTAAGTAACCTAAAATGAAATAGTTCCCTAACATCCTATGTTCCCTAACATCCTAAGTTTGATTTCTAACTTTGAGATAAAATTGTGCCCACTGGATGCGAAGCGCCTTCAATCTCTCTGCTTCCAATGGTCTAATATCGTTAAAATACTGCATGATCAAATAAAACATAAGTTAATAATGTAATACCAATGACAAGAAAATAAACTTTGTTTGAAATAAACAATTACCGTTTCCCAATTATTCCTGAAAGTTCCTAAGATTATCATGGACATCCAGTGCATGACGTAATAGCCACACTCAGTGCTTCCTTTTTGTCTATTACACTAAATACATAATGAAATTTGGATATTAATTAAACGTTAACTACAATTAGTGTACACATACATAAGAAATATATATAAGTAGAAGTTTTATTTAAATCACGTACCTTAACAACAATCCACCTAGCACCAGCCTTGGATTTAGGTTGTGGAGTATCATCAAGTTCTTTCAAAGCACTGTTGAATACAAGGAACATTAAAATATTGATGTTGTTGAGTTATGCTAATGCAAATGTATTGAGAACAACACTGACCTGTTAATTATTCCCTTAAGGTAGTTGTCTAGCCTGTTATGCAAGGAACAAAACTAGACAACAAGGTTTTCCTTAGGCAGAATGATGACCATTTGCCAGTGTCCACTGCAGTGGAGATGAATATGGGTTATTGTAGTATTATACATTATTTAAATTTAGTTGATTTGTTTGACTTACCCATTCAGGTAGGCTTCAAGGTAGACATCACGTTTTGAACTCTGCATCCAACTCTTGATGTAACTTTCCAATTCAAACTGTAATTGCCTAGATCTCTGAATGAACTGTAGCTTGAGGAATCCATACACATCGAAATTCCCCCCCGCATACTTGTCTCAGTCAGATGTCTGTTGTTGTTAAGACAAAGTTAATTATGTATGAATTTAAAACAATAACTTAGGTAATTCACAATAATCTAAATTGACTTACAGAATCCACAATTGTATAACAGATATGTTGAGACATTGACCACCATATGCAATTTCAGAGAGATCTTCGTGCTTGATGTACAATGTGAAGTCTTGATTAAACACCCCGAACACGGTAGCATCCCACATAACCTAGAGAGGCTTCAAGAAAAGTTGTGGGATGGTCAATGTCATTAGATATAGGGAAACAACTGCCTGTTTATCAAACATAGTTAATTAACATAATTTAATTACAGGAAACAATTCAATTAAAAAAAAGAAGCATATAATGAGAATAAAATACCTATTCTGATACACACTTCATGAGATGTGTCGGCCAAGCTAGGAAGGTGTTCAGTGTCTGCCCCACTAGTTGAACCTCGTCAGTGGGTACAGGAACGGGAGCATCTGCATCTTTAACCTCCTCAACACCAACCTTCACTTAGCCATGCAGCAAAGAGATGTTGTGAACCATTGTGGATCCCTCATAAACTCTTCCTAAGGCAACCAGGCGAGAAGGATTTTCTTCGATGTACAACCCACATTTATCTGAGTCACCTATCTCTGGATCGTTCCCTGAGGGATCAACACAGCTCCCCTTTGTGCTAACACGAGTAGCTGAGGGACCAACCTCAGGCTCCAGAGGCAGTGCAAGTCCCTGTGATTGCATCTATGACTGAAGCTGGGACTGTATCTGGCTAAAGGATGCCATCAAATGCTGAGTCACCTTTTTTGTGATCAACTCCTCCAGCTGGTCCCTGATTTGTTGAGTGAGTTGCTTGAGTAGGAACTGCGGGAGCTTCATGGAGCCGATCTGAAGTATTGCTTGATGGTGACACTGGCTCCAACAGCACACACACGGCTAGGGTGTTCTGGTCGCCCAATGACAGCTGTCAGGACATCCTGATGTCCATGGGGGACAAATGAACCCTGTGACGCCTACTCCTCCAAAGAATCCTGTACATAACACATATATTTGTCCAAGGCATTCATAGAATAAACAAACATAATTACAGTTTTTAATTGAAAATGACTTACAATCTTCTCAGCGATTTCCTTTGCGGCCTTAGACGTCATCTGCCCAGTTTTCTTGGTGCAGACCATCTTCCACTTCACGTGTCATCTGATGGGAGATGGAGGGTTAATGACACCTTCAGTGCTTCCAGACTGAGCAGCTTCCTCTAGTTTTTTCTTTGTCTTCTCAGCCTTCAGCTTTTGTTCTAAATAATCATAACCCCTACAAGACAACACGTGGGGGCGATGTTTTGCTTCTGGATGGCCTGTGCTTTTTTCCGCACATCCTGCAAAAATCGAACATTAATGAACAAAAGAATACTACAATCTATTATAAGAACTGAATTTTTAGTGGAAAACAATTCAAATTACAAAGTATATACCTCCCACGAGGGATCTTTGTGGGTCTGGCAAAACTAGGCCCATTTATCCTTGCTGATGCCGTATTTTTCACAGAGAATGTCATCCATACCGTCCTTGTCGGCTGCAAGTGCCCATTTCCTGGTCAAATCGGATTTAAACTGCCTCCACCGCTCGCCCACAGTCTAAAGAACTTTCTTCTTTGTCCTTCTGTCAAAAGCTTCAGGGATTTCAAATTCCTCCTGACAAACAATAAATTAGGTTTTATTGTTAGTAAATTATAAATTTTGGCTACTAAAGAAAATCAAAGAAGAAAACTAAAATACTTGAATATCCTCCCATATCAAATCCTTCTGAGCAGCAAGGACTTCTTTCCAGGTCTCATATGTCACGTCGACCTTATCACGAGTGACAATCCCCAAATATGTTCTTAGTTTCTTCTTCTGGGGATCGTCAGCCTTGCCGGTCGCAGGATCGACGTGGTCTAGTTGCCAAGGATCGTAGCCGTGTCGCTTTGTGTGTCCGCTTCAAGGTGGATAGAGACGCTGATGCTACTGCAGGAAGAAAAGGAGGAGGAAGAGGCGAGGCAGGTGGAGTAGCCATGGTCCTGCAAAGAGAAAAACTTGAGTTAGTTAACATTATCTAAAAGCACAGTATGAGTATTAAATCAATTTACCAAAATCAAATGCATAATTAGAAAATTACATTAGACGATGTTAATTAATTATTCTTCATCATGATCATTACGATTTGCATGAACGTCGTCAGCTTCTTCTTCTTCGACGACGTTAGGAGTCATTTGTGTGGACAAAGGACTAATATAACTGTCCATGTATGAATCATCATCTTCTACATTAACACCAATTGTTTTCCCGTATAGAACCACACACCACCTTTCATCACAAGGGTCTTGCACATAAAATACTTGTTTAGCATGTTTTGCCATGATGAAAGGGTCATTGTGGTAAATCCTACATCATCGGTCCGCACACCAATGTTGCTGTCAACCCATTTACATTTGAAAACACATAGAGTAAATTTGACATAGTTAAGCTCCCAAATTTCATCAATGAACCCAAAGTAAGGGATCAAAGCTACACAGGGATTTGTAGAAGCAAAGCTTCATGGTGAATCAAGAGTGATTCAAAGATGTTTTGATGATAACAAAGATGATGACAAAGGTGATGACAAAAAGCTCAAAGGTCAATCAAAGAATGAGTTCAAGATATTCAAGATAGAATCAAGAACAATTCAAGATTCAAGAGGAAAGTTGAATTCAAGAATCAAGAATCAAGATTCAAGAGATAAATATTCAAGACTCAAGATTCAAGAATCAAGAGAAGGCTTAATCAAGATAAGTATGAAAAGGTTTTCTCAAAAATCGAGTAGCACATGGTTTTTCTCAAAACATGTTTACCAAAGAGTTTTTACTCTCTGGTAATCGATTACCAGATTGCTGTAATCGATTACCAGTAGCAAAATGGATTTGAAAAAGTTTTCAAACTGAATTTACAACGTTCCAATTAATTTCAAAAAGCTGTAATCGATTACAATGTTTTGGTAAACAATTACCAGTGCCTTTGAACGTTGAAATTCAAATTCAAATGTGAAGAGTCACATCCTTTCACATAAAAGTTTTGTGTAATCGATTACACTGATTTGGTAATCGATTACCAGTGTTTTTTTTAATAAATCAAAAGATGTAACTCTTCAAATGGTTTTTGACTTTTTCAAATTGGTTTTAAGTTTTTCTAAAAGCTATAACTCTTCTAAATGGTTGTCTTGACCAGACATGAAGAGTTTATAAAAGCAAGGCTTTGTTTTGCATTTTAATCATCTTGAATACTTTTCCAATCAATCTTATACAATCCTTTACAAGCCTTGAATCTCTTTGAACTTCTTCTTCTTTGTGCCAAAAGCTTTCCAAAGTTTTCTGGTTTTTCCAAACCTTGAAAACTTGTGCTATTCATCTTTTTCATTCCCTTCTCCCTTTGCCAAAAAGAATTCGCCAAGGACTAATCGCCTGAATTCTTTTTGTGTCTCTCTTCTCCCTTTTCCAAAAGAACAAAAGACTAACCGCCTGAATTCTTTTGTGTCTCCCTTCTCCCTTGTCAAAGAATTCAAAACGACACAGTCTGAGAATTCTTTTGATTCTTCCCATTCCCTTATACAAAAGTGTTCAAAGGACTAACCGCCTGAGAATTCTTTTGTATCCCCATTCACAAAGTATCAAAGGTTTAACCGCCTAAGATCTTTGTCTTAACACATTGGAGGGTACATCCTTTGTGGTAAAAGTAGAGGGTACATCTACTTGGGTTTGACTGAGAACAAGAGAGGGGACATCTCTTGTGGATCAGTTCTAGTGGAGGGTACATCCACTAGGGTTTCAAAGAGAACAAGGGAGGGTACATCCCTTGTGGATCTTTTCTTGTAAAAGGATTTTTACAAGGTTGAAAGAAATCTCAAGGACTGCAGGTCGCTTGGGGACTGGATGTAGGCACGGGTTGTTGCCGAACCAGTATAAAAACTCTTGTGTGTTTGCCTCCTTCTTCCCTACTCTTTTACTTTCCGTTGTGCATTTTAATTTCCGCTTTTACTTTCTGTTAAGTTTCTCTTCTACTCCTTATTCTCTTAACAACATAGTAAAAGCCTTAGAAGAGTAAATTTTTAATTAGTAAAAGTTTAGGAATAATTAATTCAACCCTCCCTTCTTAATTATTCTGAGGCCACTCGATCCAACAGGATTGTCATCATGCACACTTGCGAAATGTTGAGATTCAGCCTTTAGGGTGACCCCGCTATTTTGCATTGTACTTTTGTTGTCTTGTGCTTTTGTGTAAAAGGAATACTTGTTTATGTCGTATTGATGTAATCCTACCCCGCAAGGGCATTGGATAGAAGACTCCAAGTAGATTGGGCCAGAGATCCAAGGGAAGGCCCTAGGGTTCTCATGAGCCTTAGGGTAGATTTCGAGCCCATTGGCTAAGTATAAGCCCATTTATCTTTGTAAATATTAGAATAGGTTTTTCCTTCATGTGGGCCTTGTATTTTGGCCACTCTAGTAGTATAGGGTTTTAGCCTTGTATTTCGAGGCATTTTGAGTAGTCTTTGTAGTAGGGATTTTTTTTGTATTTTCATGTATTTTGTCATGGGGGTGAGCTTAGCTATTATAGGGGGTGTGTAGCTAAGCTCTAGCTTCTCATCTCAAGGAGGTGAGCTTAGCTATTAGAGAGGTATGTGTAGCTAAGCTCTAGCTTCTTTAGGAATCTTCTTAAGGAAGCTTCTTAAGGAGGTGAGCTTAGTTATGATAGGGGTGTGTGTAGCTAAGCTCTAGTTTCTCAAGGAAGTTTTCTCAAAGAAGCTTCTCAAGGAAGTTTTCTCAAGAAAGCTTCTCAAGGAAGCTACCTAGTCTATAAATAGAAGCATGTGTAACACTTGTTGTAACTTTGATGAATGAGAGTCTTGTGCTCCAAGCTTCTTATCCAAGGCTCATCTTGGTGGTGAAGCTCCTTCTGCCATGGCTTATTCCCTAGTGGATGGCGCCTCCTCTCACCTCTTCTCCTTTGTCTTCCGCTACATCTACATGGTGGAAAATCACCATTAAAGGACCTCATTGAAGCTCAAAGATCCAGCCTCCATAGAAGCCCCACAAGCAAGCTTCCATCAAGTGGTATCAGAGCACAAGAGCTTCAAGTAGGTGCTCCTTAAACCTCTATTAATTTTTTTTCTTTACCTTCTCTTCCATTGTTGTTTCTTCATTTTTCTCCATGTATATCCTCACATGTCTTGTTCTAAATGTTGTTAACATGATTCTTTAGAGTTTCCACCGATTAAACTTGCTATAGAAGTTAGATTTGATTTTCTATGGTTCAAATTTCTTGTTCTTGTTCTTGAACCATGAATTGTGTTGAGTTTAGGTTCCTTTGAGTTTTGTCTTGTTATTTTTTGTGGCTGAAACCTAAACCATAAAATTCTTACAAAAATATTAAAGTAGAAGAAAACCTCAAAAATCTAGAGTGACTTGTTCACCTATTGTAGTTTTGTCATAGAAGTCATGTCTAGTCATGAAACTTGTCACATAAGATTTCTTATGTTGTGCTGAATTTTATTTTCTTGTTTCTTTGTCTAACTCATTTGTTCATGAGTGTATGAAATTCTTTTAGCCTATTATTTGATTTGAGTCAAATCTTTCATGTTAATTAGTCCTTAACATGTTCATGCAAAATTCTTAGAGAGTCTTTGATTGTGAACCTTTTCTTGAACTTTTAGGTTTCCTTATGATTGTGTCTATTGTGAATTTGAGTTTTGGTGATTGAATTGCTGGCTGAAATGTTGATCCTAAGTGAATATTGAACTCCTAAAACTGTGGTAAACAATCCTAGTGAGTTCAACATACATAGGAAGGTTGAAAGTAAGCCCAAGGCAATCAATATACCATGCTTAAAGAAACAAATCACTAGTGCTGGCAGCTTGGACATACAAACTTGTAAAAATTACTGAGAATTGGTTACTTCGAATTTTGAGCTGACATTTTTACTGAATTTTCGAGACATCTGGAAAAAAGTTAGAAAAAAAGAAACAAGTGATTTGGATAAAAGGAAAAAATATTAAAAATCACACAAGTTGGCAGGAAAATCAGTATCCAGAAAAAAAAGGTGAAAAGGAAGTGTGCTTGTTGTTTTGGCTCAAAATTTATTCTATAATTGGAAATTTCAATTGAAAATTAGTGTGAAGACAAGTGCCAAAGCTATAGGTTTGTTGAGTCTTTTTTTTCCAGTTTTTTTACTCTACTCTAGAGCCATTCTAAGTTTCTCTTTGAGTCCTAGCTTGCTTCTATGTCCTTTTCATTTCTTTAATTGTTGAATAATCCTTGAAAAATTGTCTTGTTAAAACTCCATTGGTTTAGCTTTCATTTCATTTTTTTTGTCTTTGATTATTGCTTGTCTCTTTGTTTCCTTATTTGTGAGTTGCCATATAGGGAATTGGAAAGGAGGATTGGTGCCATCCCTTGAAGAATTTGAGTCAAAAAGCAAGGGGCCAACCACCTTAAGAGCTATTGGACTAAGAAGCACTCCAAATTGAGTGAATCACCAAAGAGAGAACAACCACCAAAATTGAGGACCTTTATGTAATTTTATAATTGACAATTTACGTACTTTCATTGCTTTCAAATTTTGTAACAAAAAGGCCTTTCATTGGAAGTAAGTTGGGAGCCTCCAATAGGTCACCCTACTTCCATTTGTGTGTAATAATTTTAGGCAATTTTTCCTTAGGATAGTGAGTGTTTTGTTGGGAACCTTGAATGTGGTCATCCAAACACTCTTAGGATTCACCTAGTCTACATTTCTTGCTTACTTTCATAGCTTATTTCCTTTACCTTCCATTGTCAAACCGCCTAGATAGCTTGCCTTTTACCAATTAGTTTTTTTACCTTATCTTTCACACCTCTTTTAGTTTTTATTTTGGCTAGTTTCAACCATCGTTTCTTTTACCTTTTGTTTTCAAACCTCCAACAAGAAAGAACCACAACTTAGGAACCAACATGAGTCATCATTCATCTAGTGTTAATGGCGAGGGTACTAGTCATAAAGACCTTTTATCTAGAATCTTAGATGAGTTGAGTTCCCTCAAGTTATGGAAAGAAAAACAAGAGAGAAAAGAAAAAGGAAAAAAAAAGAGTGGAAGAAATAAGTCAAGATGAAAGAAAGAAAATAAGAGAGGAAGAAAGAAGAAAAATAATGAAAGAAATGAAAGGAGAAAAACATTCCTCCTATAGTAGTCATAACTCTTGCAAGAGCCTAAGTGAAGAACTTCGCGACTATTACGAAGGAAGGCATAGGTCACATCTTAGACTTCACTCCCATAGAAGAGAAAAGGAAAGAAAGTCTCATGAGGCTAACATTAACCTCCCATATTTCCATGGGAAGGACAATGTAGAGGCTAACTTAGTTTGGGAAATAAGGGTAGAGCAACAACTTAAAAAGAAGTCTACATCAAAATCTTATGGCTCTCACTCTTCTCCAAAGAAAGACCAAGGTCAAGGCATCTTAGGGGTGACACCTTCTAAGCCCAAAGATGATAAGGGGAAGACAATAGAAAAGCAAGCCCCTAAAGCTAGTATGCAAGAGAAAACTAGCTCTATAAAGTGCTTTAAATGTCTTGGAAGAGGACACATTACTTCTCAATGCCCCACCACAAAAACCATGATTATGAGGGGCCAAGACATTTATAGTAGCCAAGATAAGGCTACTACTTCACCTTCCTCTAGTGAAAGTGAAGAAGCAAAAGGGGAAGAATCTAGTGAAGAAATCTACCCCCAAGAAGAAGGACAACCATTAGTGGTTAAAGAGAAGTGTAAGGAGGTAAGTGTTTCCTCCAAGATGTTAGCTAAGAAGGAAACTCATTTTACAATAAAGACAAAAATTAAAGAAACTTTCCCTCTTAGACAACCTCCACATTTTCTCTTTTGTAAAAAGACACTTGCTAGCATTGCCACACCTCTTGGGCTTGAGTTTATTCCTCAAGTAAAGAAGTTACTGGATGAGGGTTTGGTTCGCAAGAGCTTAAATCCTTGTACTTTGTTGGTGCCCAAAATAGGTATTATTAGGCACCAAGTCCCTAAAATAGGTGGTATGATGAATGTTTTGAGTGGTGCAACCCTCTTTTGTAAAATCACTGGTGCACCTAACATCTTCATGGTGTGTGTACATAGGGACCGATTAGGTAGGTTTGTTCTTATTTTTAGTTTCAATACAAACTTAGATACTCATATGAGACACCTTAGGTTTGTCATACTTTTTGGTAGGAATAATCAATATGAAAATACAAAAAAAGGTATGTTTTATTGTGTTACTTTTCTTAATTTTTCAAATAGTGATCAAGGGGTTCCCATGAACCCTAAGAGAATAAAGGTCATTCCTAAGTGGCCCACTCCACCAAGTATAAGAAAAATTTGGGGCTTCCATGACTTAACAAACTTTTACAAAAGGTTTGTCCCATATTTTTCTATACTTGTAGCACCACTCATTGAGTTGGTGAGGAACCATGTTCCTTCATGGGAAGATGCCCAGGAAATGGATTTTCAGACCTTACCTTACTTCAACATACCAAACACCACTAATACACATGTTTTTGTTCTTTTTACAGGTGTTCAGGGAAGGAGCCCAGAGTATGAAGAACCTCAAGATTTGAGGTCAAATCCTTTCCAAGGTGGAGGGAATGATGTAATCCTACCCCGCAAGGGCATTAGATAAAAGACTCCAAGTAGATTGGGCCAGAGATCCAAGGGAAGGCCCTAGGGTTCTCATGAGCCTTAGGGTAGATTTCGAGCCCATTGGCTAAGTATGAGCCCGCTTATCTTTGTAAATATTAGAATAGGTTTTTCCTTCATTTGGGCCTTGTATTTTGACCATTCTAGTAGTATAGGGTTTTAGCCTTGTATTTCGAGGCATTTTGAGTAGTCTTTGTAGTAGGGATTTTTTTTGTATGTTCATGTATTTTGTCATGGGGGTGAGCTTAGCTATTATAGGGGGTATGTAGCTAAGCTCTAGCTTCTCATCTCAAGGAGGTGAGCTTAGCTATTAGAGAGGTATGTGTAGCTAAGATCTAGCTTCTTTAGGAATCTTCTTAAGGAAGCTTCTCAAGGAGGTGAGCTTAGTTATGAGAGGGGTGTGTGTAGCTAAGCTCTAGCTTCTCAAGGAAGTTTTCTCAAAGAAGCTTCTCAAGGAAGTTTTCTAAAAAAAGCTTCTCAAGGAAGCTACCTAGTCTATAAATAGAAGCATGTGTAACACTTATTGTAACTTTGATGAATGAGAGTCTTGTGAGACACAACTCGAAGTTCAACTTCTCTCTTTTTTTTCCCTTCAATTTTGTGCTCCCCCCTCTCTCTTTCTCTCCCTCTTTATTTTCCTCCATTGAAGCATCCTCTCCAAGTTTATTATCCAAGGCTTATCTTGGTGGTGAAGCTCCTTCTTCCATGGCTTATTCTCTAGTGGATGGCGCCTCCTCTCACCTATTCTCCTTTGTCTTCCGCTACATCTCCATGGTGGAAAATCACCATTAAAGGACCTCATTGAAGCTCAAAGATCCAGCCTCCATAGAAGCCCCACAAGCAAGCTTCCATCACGTATCCTTGCCAAGTTATAACATTTCTTTTAGGCTCATCTGCTAGCTTTCTTAATGTTTCTGAAACATTTTCATCAGCAAAGATTGTATCTTTAAACCAATAAGAGAAAGTCTTGCTATGCTTTTTCAAGACCCAGTTCTTTGACATTTTTGAATTATTTTGTTTGACTAAAGCTTCATACTGAAGTATGTATGGCAAAACTTCATTATTGTTGTTCAACACATACAAGTGAGCTTGTAACAAATCTTCTACACTTGGAGTGATAATATATAGTCCTCTTGAACCCTTACCGCCCACTCTGTCATCATGGCGAGACTCAGGAAGCCCAACAGGTTTAGCCTTTTCAATGTACTCTAAACAAAATTCAATGGCTTCTCTGCTATGTACCTTTCAATAATAGATGCTTCTAGACGATGTAGATTCTTGGTATACCCTTTTAAGATCTTCATGTATCACTCAACCGGGTACATCCACCACAAATAAACAGGACCACAACATTTGATTTCTCTTACTAGATGAACAATTAAGTGAATCATGATGTCAAAGAAAGCAGGAGGAAAATACATCTCCAACTGGCATAGTATAATTGCAGCCTCATTTTCCAGGTCATCAAACTTGACAGGATCAAGGACTTTGCTACATATGGCATTGAAGAAAAAGCACAGGCGAGTTATGGCTAACCTAACTTTGTTTGGCAAAATGTCTTGTATGGCCATGACTAACAATTGTTGCATCAACACGTGACAATCATGAGACTTTAACCCCACCAAATTAAGCTCCTTCAATTGCACAAGGCTCTTAATATTTGAAGAGTATCCTTGTGGGACTTTGACCCAGCACAGACACTGACAAAAACTTATCTTCTTCTTTCTAGACAAAGTATGACAAGCTGGAGGCAAGTATATTTTTTTCCCATCAGACCTTGGATGCAACTACGATTGTATACCCATGTCAGCTAGATCTTGACGGGTATTCAGAACATCTTTCGTCTTGCCTTGAATGTTAAGGAGCATCCTAATAACACTGTCACATACATTTTTCTCCACATGCATAACATCAATACAATGTCTAACATCTAGATCAGACCAGTACGGAAGATCAAAGAAAATGGACCTCTTCTTCCATATGCAAGTCTTACTTTTATCCTTCTTTAGGGTCTTTCCAAATACAGTATTTAGGTGTTCAACCCGCTGGAAGACCTGCTCACCAGTCAACGGTATCGACGCGGTTTCGTGCTCTTGACCTCCATTAAAAGCTTTTTTTCAATCGTCTGTAAGGGTGATGAGGTTTTAGAAAATGGAAA
Source organism: Glycine max (assembly GCF_000004515.6). Classification (NCBI taxonomy): domain Eukaryota; kingdom Viridiplantae; phylum Streptophyta; class Magnoliopsida; order Fabales; family Fabaceae; genus Glycine; species Glycine max. Next base: position 24,292,458 of record NC_016088.4, read on the forward strand.
TGCCTAGTGTACACTATTTTTCTACCATGTTTCAGTTGTATGTAGCTTGTGTCTTCTTCACAGATGGGGCATGCATGATGACCCTTAACACTGTAATCGCTAAGATTCCCATATGCTGGAAAGTCATTAATGGTACAAAAAAACATTGCACGCATTTCTAATGTCTCCTTGCGAAACCCATCAAACACTAAAGCCCCCTCGTCCCACAACTTTCTCAAGTCTTCAATCAACAAACTTAGATAAACATCAATGTCATTTCTTGGCTGTCTTGGGCCCGATATCATCATAGACAATATCATGTATTTTCGCTTCATGCACAACCAAGGAGGGAAATTGTAAATTACTAGCAGAACTGGCCATGAACTATGTCGAGTGCTTAAATTGCCATATGGATTCATTCCATCACTGGCTAGTCCAAGCCTAAGATTTCTTGTCTCTTTCCCGAAATCCGAATACAAACCATCAATCTTCTTCCACTGCGAGCAATCAGTCGAATGACGGACCATTCCATCAGAGTTTCTCCCATTTGCATGCCAAATAAGGTCTTTTGCATCGTCTCCATTAGTAAAAAGACGCTTAAACCTTGGAATGATGGGAAGATACCACAACACCTTCTCTAGAGGGCCCTTCTTTGAGTTTTTATTAGAACTGTAGTCCTCATCATCCTTCACCTTGTACCATGATGCCTCGCACCAAGGGCATTTGGACATTTCTTTGAATTCATGCCTCATTAGAATTGCAGTCCTCATCATTTGGGCAAGCATGAATCTTCTGATACTCCATACCCATCGGACACAGTATCTTCTTGTCCTGCTAGTAGCTTTTAGGCAACGTGTTTCCCTCTGGAAGCAGCTCGTGCACTACTTGAAGCAGTGAAGTAAAGCTTTTGTCACTCCACCCATATTTGGCTTGACATTAACTAGACTTAACACCGCCGACAACAATGTCAAGGAATTCTTGCACTCTGTATACAAAGGCTTCTTTGAATCACTTTGCAAGCCTTCATACATAAGGGCATGTGCTTGCTGAAAAGACTTTTGTCCAAGGTCATGAATCATATCCTCCAAGCGATCTCCCATTTCTACATCAAACGGTTCAGATTGGGACCCACTCTGCATGTCTGTCAATTCACCTTGTCATATACACGTCGTGTAATTCTTCTTAATCCCATCACACAATAGATGCTCCCGTATTTCATCCAGTATTTGTCGTCTCCCGTTTAAACAATTGATGCAAGGACAATAATATTTTCCATCTTCATCCGGTCGACCTCTTTCTGAAGCAAATTGCATGAACTGCTCGACGCCTTCCTCATATTCTGGGCTGATGTGACTTTCATTCATCCAACTTCAATCCATCTAAGTAATAACTCTGTGATACTCACAAAGTTATTCGATGCATGAAAGTCTTACTCTTTTATTGTAGGTGTGGCCCTATCCCATTCAAGAAGACCGTCTTTTATGGTAGCTTCATACGTCTGGGTTAATTCTATTTTGTTAAATTTGATAAAATTTCGGCAACATTTCGCATTGGTCTACAAGTACATGACATGAAATTGGTGAAATTAATTTCCCGATAATCAAGTATGCACTCAGAGAACAACTAGAAATGCATTGTACCAAAATTTCATCAAATTAAACAAAATAATGTTAACCTTAACGCATGAATCTACCATAAAAATATTAGTCTCCCTAAACTGTCCAAACAAACAATTCAAGATTGAATACAATGATTAATGCAAACTGTCCGCAAGAATCATTGCATTCAATCTCAAACGGGAATCTAAGGTTCTCTCATCATGAACACAATTTGTATATCATATATCAGTTTTCTTTAATGGCAGTGAACAAGTAATAAAAACATTAATTGGTAACAAACATTTGTAAGTAGCACACAGAGTAGTGAGGATATTCATACAGTGTGAATAACTGAAATAGTTTCAAAATTTGACTTTTATAAGAGAAGTAACTACAGTTTTATTGCCAAGCTGCCTCATTCCTTAATTTTTCAACAATGTGATTTAATACTGTTGTTATACTTGTGATTTATTTCTCTTGGAAACCTTGAGAAGGACCAGAGAAGTATTATGCTAGGTTCTGGAAACACCTAGGTAAGTGTTTTATGATCGGTGTCTTGTTTTTATAGGTGGTGCTCAAACATATTATGCTAAAACTATGTTTATCTTACAACCTTAAATTAGACAATGGTGTCTGAAATGTCTAAGCAAGATGGCACGCCGCCATCGCTAAGCTCCGACTTGGCCTGCTGCTGCAACATGGTGGTGTTGAGGGTGTGGATTGGAAATTGAGAAGCGTTGATGTGTTGTTTTTGGTATTGTCAGAGGAAAAGGCTATGCCAGGGAAGAAGGTTCTACGTTGATGTTTTTGGAGGGAGAAATTGGGGTTGAAGTAGGAGGATCAGTGCTGGGAAGGGACGGACATGGAGGAGCCGAAACTACATAGGGAAGGGTAAAGGGAGGAGGTGGAGCATGAGGCGGTTTCTTGGTCTTCTTTCTTCCAAGTAGCTAGAATGGGAAGTTATTCTGATGTTGGTGGTGGTGGTGATGGTGGTGGAGATCCTTGCCTCCCTCCATGATCGCATGGAGAGGAAGAAAATAAAATTTGGTAGTGGTGTGTGAGTGAGTGAGTTGTCTGTGTGTGTATGTTTGAGCATGTTTGTGTTTGTGTGTGAGATAAAGAGAGATCTTTTTTTTTATCAATTTGTAGTTTAATATGTGTGGTGGGTCTTTCTGGTTTTTAAGAGAGGAGGGGATGTGTGTGTAGCTATTTAATTTGTTTTGTGTAAGGGAAGGAATTTGCTTTGAAATTCATGGGGTTTAGGAGAGAGAGAGAGGGAGAGAGGAGATAAGGGAGAGATGGGAGGGAAAGAGCTTTAAGCAACTAAGATAATGAGTCGGAATTATATGGGTGAGCTTTAAAAAGCATGATTTTTTTTCAACAAAAGAAATTGCTTCTTTCTTCCTCTTCTTCTGTTGATGAGCTTTTTAATTACAAGTGGATTTATATTGTATCGTGTTGATTTTATTTTTCTTATATATGGTTTTAAATCAATTAATCATTTTAGTTGCATATGGTAAGCTATAGGTTGGACAGGAAGTGGAAAAATCAGGGATTTTTTATTGTATTGTGTTGATGTACTGCCATGTCTTTCCTTTTTATTTGCTTTACTGATTTTAGAAGTTGTTAGGTCTAGCTGCTATTCAAGTTTGTGTTCCTATTCTAAACCATAAACTTAGTATTAGGGGGTGGGGGTGTTATGTTTATCTTCTTTTAACAATAATTGACAGGAACAATATGCAGCAACAATAGACATAGAAGAAACAGCAAAAACACAGCATACAGAATAACCAATGAAGGCAAAAAGATGAAGGTAGAATTAATATAAATGATCTGTTACAAAATTGTAGGATTGACAAGGCTATTCCAGAAGGCAGAATTGCAAGTGGTTAATTGCTATGGGGTACTGCTGGGAATTTATAGTTGCTTTTAGGGATAAACAATGATTTTCTTGTTTGGGGAAACATTATAATGAAGAAAAAAATGATTGCTTACTAAACAAAGGGAGTATTTATTGACCATGTGAACCAAATACGGAGGTCCCAATAACTACATCATTGTATTAACTTACTCCTTTGATCCTCCTGAAAGCAGGGTAATAAATCTTTAATCTTGGTTTAATTTTGATCCACTGCTTATTAAAAACTTTATTACACTATCATCCTATGATGTCTTGCCCTTTCACCAAAAGAGTATGACCTTTCGTGTAATTTAAGTCATAATCAAACTCTTTTGATGTGCCAACAAATGACTAGATGGTAGTGTACAAAACTTCTGCATAGAATAATAGATCATAACTAAGATATGATGTCATACAGGAAAAGATAAGATCAATAAGGAATGAATATATTAGAGAGAATGTTAGTGGCGCCTATTAAGGAAAAAATGGTAAATATGGTTAGGACATGAGAGAAAAACACTATAGAAGCCCATTCAAAAAGGTAGAGGTACAGTGGCAAACCAAGAAAGACTCTTATGTGAAACCATGTGTTAGTACTATAAAAGAAGTCAAGAAAACTTGAAATAATCGTTTCCTAAAAAAATTTATGAATCTTACTCTAACCTAGCTACCCACGTATCATCACATTGCTATGCTATGTATATTACTAAATATACATTATCTCCACCCCATCCTTACCAAAAAAGAAACCCATTGTGAGGGAGAGTTGAATAGAAACCTTGAAAGTCTTTATTTGCTCTAAGGGTATTGTTCCTATATGTGGCTATTTCTTGTTAATTTTTGTTTCTGCACTAAGGTTACTGCTATGATATTTTTCTCTTTGGTTGTGGTTACTGGATTTATCAAGTTTGGGATCTTGAAGGGGCTTTGGCTGGTGATTCTGAATTTCTTTTATTTTGTTTCATTCAATTCCTTTGGTATTTGGCATTTTAGTGGCTATTTTAATGATCTTGTGTTCTGTTTTACTTGTGTTCTACTATGATATTTTGCTCTGAGTTTGTGTGCCTGTTGCTTGTCCATGAGTGTTTTTGAGCTTATCACATTTAAATTCAAGCTTTATATCCGGCAAATGTTTTTGGTCTGTGTTTGTTTTGTGCCTACCACTATCTTGACTGAGCTTAGCACAATTATGCAGTTCTTTTTGGTTTCTTTTAGAGTTGATAGATATTTAATTGCTGAGTTATGTTATTTTTTTCTTGTTTCTCACAACATGTATACATATATGAATGGTTCTTGTTGAATTTGGAGGGAGTTAGGAGGGAATAGCTTGATTGATATTGCTTGTGGGTGTGGAAGCAATGTCTTTCAAGGTTATTTTGATGATGCCAATGATGCCAAAGAATCAAGATTCAAGCAAATTCCAAAGATTCAAGAATGAAGTTTTCAAGAATCAAGTTTCAAGAATCAAGATTCAAGAATAATCAAGATCAAGATTCAAGACTCAAGATTCAAGAATCAAGAGAAGAATCAATCAAGATAAGTATTAAAAAAGTTTTTCAAAACATTGAGTAGCACAAGAAGTTTTCACAAAATCATTACGAAAGAGTTTTACTCTCTGGTAATCGATTACCAGAATGCAGTAATCGATTACCAGTGTTTTTAAAATGTTAAGATTTTCAAAATTCAAAATGAAGAGTCACATCTGTTGATGTGTAATCGATTACACCTTAATGGTAATCGATTACCAGTGACTATTTTCGAAAAATTCATTTCCAAAAGTCACAATTCTTCAAGTGACTTGTTTCTGAAGATTCTTTCAAAAGTCATAACTTTTTAAGTAATTAGTTTTAAAGGAATTGCCAAGAGTTACAAGTTTTGACTTGAGTCATCAAGAAATTATAAATATGTGACCTTGGCATGAAACATTATTTATTGATCCATCATCTCTTTCAATCATTCTATCTTTCAACATCTTCTTTCATTTCTTTCTACAAAATTTTTCTGATTCTTTTTCTCTTCATCATTCTAAAAGTTTTTGTTCAAAACTTTCTCTTCCAAGAAAAGTTATTTGTACAAAAACTTGTGTTTCCCCCTTCACAAAGTTTCAAAGGACTAACCGTCTGAGAACTTTGTCTTAACACATTGGAGGGTACATCCTTTGTGGTACAAGTAGAGGGTACATCTACTTAGGTTGTTGTGACTGAGAACAAGAGAGGGTACATCTCTTGTGGATCAGTTCTAGTGGAGGGTACATCCACTAGATTGTTCAAAGAGAACAAGGGAGGGTACATCCCTTGTGGATCTTTGCTTGTAAAGGATTTTACAAGGTTGAAAAGAAATCTCAAGGACCGCAGGTCGCTTGGGGACTGGATGTAGGCACGGGTTGTTGCCAAACCAGTATAAAACTCTTGTGTTTGTCTTCTTCTTCCCTACACTCTTTATTTTCCGCTGTGCACTTTAATTATCGTTTTTACTTTTGGTTAAGTTTTTATTTCTATTCTTTACTTTTTTAACAACATAGTAAAAGCCTAAGAAGGGTAGTTTTTTAATTAGTAAAGGTTCGTTAGTAACTAATTCAACCCCCCTGCTTAATTATTTCGAGGCCACTTGATCCAACAGTGGGTGTAGTGCTTTTTCAGAGCATCTATATATATAGATTCGTAATAGACTAAGTGAGGATTGTTTTCTTGATAAAGAGTAAATGGATGCTACTTCCTAAATACTAACTCCTATCATGAACTGCATGTCATTCTAATTAGTTCCAACAGAAGTGAATATTTTGCTGTTGTATTTTCCTTTACTTCATTTTCTGCTTATAATAGATATCTTATGATCTTAGACAGGCAAACCATCTTTTCCCTTGGCGTGGCCTATATAATTTAAAGAAGATAAAAAATTGAAACTAAAAAGGAAGCATTTGGTTATAAGTATAAACTGGATAATAATTTATTAGAGATAAACTAACTATATCTTAATTAACAAGTATGATAACATAAAGTATTAGCGAAGCTGCATACGAATCAAGTGTTGCAGCCAAGGCACAACTTGAGGTAGCCAAAGCCAGATATACAACAGTTGTTTCAGAGGCTGTTACTGCATCAAAGGAAGTAGAGAAATTTGTTAAAGATTTAATTGTTGAACTAATTGCTGCAAAAGAGTCATTGGACACTACACATGTTGCGCTTTTGGAAGCAGAGGAACAAAGAATAGGATTTCAGGAAATGGGATTCTAGCTGCTGTTGGTTCTAGCTGCTATTCAAGTTGATTGATAGATATTCAAGCTGATTATTAGTTGTTGGTTCTAGCTGTTATTCAAGCTGATTGAATATGATTTCAGGAAATGTGCATTGGAAACTACACATGCTACACACTGACTGATAGATATTCAAGCTGTTGTTGGTTCTAGCTGCTATTCAAGTTTGTGTTCCAAGGTCATGGGATTCTTTATTAAAGACAATGGGCACAAATGAGTAGGTTATTCTAATGTAGACTGGGGGTGGATGTCCTATAAATTCTAGTGTAGAGTTATTATAGGTGCATCTTTACTTAATGAGATAAGGTTCTGCCTGACTTTGTGACTCAGGAGTGACAATCTAGCTGCCACTGACATTGCCTTGAACCTAGTATTTCAGGAAAGAATAGAACACATAGAAGATAATTGTCATTTTATTCAAGAATAGTTCAACTATACTGCTAAATGGTATACTTGTACAAATTTCACTAATTTGCAAACATATCAAACTTGTGTACCACGGAACGCGTGGCTTCTGCTATGAGACATAGGATGAAGCAGAAGAGGCCTATTAGGATTGTGAGAACCATAAGAAATGCACTAGTTTTGCTACTCAAGTCTGTTTGACTTTTGCTTGGTTCAAGGTCTGCATGTGTAACTGCCATTCTCTGTGGCCTGTTTTTTGGGACCTTTTTTTGTGCTCAACAAAAACACAATGCTCATAAGGGGGCAACAACAGAAGGAGAGTAATTGAAGTTTCTTTAAGTTTTGAAGGGAAGAATTGGGAAAAGGAAGGAAGAGTTTTCATAATTGCTTGGAGCAAAGTTTGCTTAAAGGCCAAAGATTCCCACTTGTGTGGGATTTAATACCAAGCAGTCCCACAAAGGCAATTGTTAATTAGCACTATATGTTTATGTTTGAAGTGTATTGAACGATGAAGACAAAGAAAGTGCAAATGAGTCATGACACATCAAACACGTGTGCATTAGGGCCATTTAACTCCCAAAGTGCAGTGTACCTTTCTATTAATTCAGTTTTTTATTTTATTTTTCAAATATTAACAAAAAAAAAGTTATATGGATGAACTTGAATTTGCCTTTAAACCTATGGCGGAGAAGGGAAATTGTAACCTAAGTGCTGAGCATAATAATAAAGCTCCAAAAAGAGCTATTCTAAGGTGGAAATTGTAATTGAGAAGGAGAGGGACAAAAATAGCCACCTAGAGACACCAAAATAGGTGAATTGACAAATGGAAGCACTTCATGCCTTGAAATCTTCTTTTTTGGCATTCCATGTCCAATAACCAATTATTTATTTGGAAAGTGCCAAAATCATTAATGTAACATAATCAAACACACTTTAAAAACCATAACATGCCTAATTCAATCCAGAACACTTATGGCTAACAACCCAAAAACAACAGCTAATGTAAATATCCAGTCACAACTTGCATTTGAAATTACCTGGATGACTGTCTTTGATCCAACAAATGCTTCAATCTTTTTCCAGTCACGGTCAAATCTGATACAGAATGAAGGAACAAAAAAAACAATATGAGATCATGCAAAAGGATGGTACTAAGGCAATAAAAGGGAAAAACAAACAAATAACTTACATATCCTAAAATATAAATTAGATATCCTAAAGCTTCTTAGTATTCAATGGGGCTTACCATGTAGTTGTTGTTTCTCACTTCTCAGCTTTCATGTTTAGTTATGTATTACTTGAGTAATTGTTTTGTAAAGAATTTAATCCAAATACAGAAAATTATACATGTTATAACTTATATGTTAAGGCAGATAGGAGTTGCTATAGTTCATGAGGCGTCTTATTGTCATCATAGGCACAATGATGGCTATGTTCCTACTCAGCCTATGGATTATACCAACCAGTATCCTAATCAAAATCAGTCTCAGACCTCTGCTAACCCCAATCAAAATAGTACAAAAGTCAGAGTCCGAACCCTAATTACTATGAGACACAACTGTCTGAATTTTGTTTGGTCAAATCTCAGGTCTCTAAAGAGGTGCTTCTTAAAGGGATGGTAGGCTATGAACCTGTGCCAAGTGCTTCTTCTCTAGATTCTGTTTCAACTAGTGTAAATAGAATTAGTCCTAGTGTGTCTCATGCGAATACTCTTTCTAATAGTGATCTTTCTTTTGCCACTTGGCATTCCAGATTAGGCCACTTCCACTTAACAAATATACAGATCAAGAACCATGATCCAGGTGGTGGAGAAAGAAGCAATAGTGACAAAACAAAAGAAACAGAGAACAACAACCATTTTGATAATGGCAGGGACAAAAAAATTAATCAATTTAGGGAGAAGAGATGTGACTTTGCAGAGAAATACTACTGAGAAATTGTCCAGTAGTTTAGTACCACCTCAACAACCATCTCAACAAGCTTTGTTGGGATTTTCTAATTTTCATGCAAAATCTAAATTAGTAGATGAAAAACCAATCTTGAAGGGTAACTAATTTCAGATCATCTGGTAAAATCAGCCGCAACAACTTTGGGGACAGGAGTTGATCCCCTTTCAAATACTATATCACAAATTAAAGTTGCTCAGGTAAAAAATGATAGAGATACCAAGCCAGCAGTTAGCTCTTTGACATAACCATCCATTTCTACCAATTTTCCTTCTGACCCAAAGGTTCATTTGTATATTCCTTATATTCCTTATGTATCTACCATAGTTAGTTGGAACTAGAAAAAGAGCAAATTGTCACTAGCAATGACTACTACTGACCATGATCTAACATACTATATAGTAGCACAGTGTAAAACACCAAAAGAGGATATCATGCTTGCCACCGAGGACTACATACATGACTCACAATATTTTAAAATTTCAGAACATTGACAATTAATGCCCAAAAAGTCACTTGTTTTTAGATGCTCTTTAGGAGCAAGACATAAAAGTAAACAGAGCTTGATAGAACTTCATGGTGAAAATGAAATGTCAAATGCATAGAAAGTTTATAAATTTAAAAGAAATGAGAAGGCACAGAAAGCACTAGAATTTGGGGTGCTGATTATGATATCAGGTTGTTGTGAAAATGACAACTACATGGATGCCCTATAGTTTTTTAGCCATAAAGCATATGCTAGTATTTGGGGTGCTATTCTTGCAGTTTGCAGACTTCACAAATTCATTAAGATAGTGGAGGTTGCCGCTGGGAATCTCTTAAGGTTGGAGCATTAAAACAAATGAATATGGCTTTGGCTAAAGAACTTGCAGCATTAAAATTGTGAGTGGAGCTTCATTTTGATTGAGTAACCATATTTTTTTTTTACTTCTTGCTAAGTTGGTTTATGGCCTGCATCGTGGAGTATTTGATCTGGACATTGATGAAGAGGAGGTTTTGAAGCTTGCCACTTTGGGTAATGGGGCCAACAGTAAAGACACAATAGATACATTGAAAAGATCTCTAGTCATGCGGAATAGGTTTATCCCCCAAATCTTTTTTTTTTGCAAATAAGCTATGTTGAAAAAGTTGTTCAGTGTTGGAATTTTTGAAGTTTGAAACAAAAAAGTATTTTAATTTTTGAGCTTAAGCTTGAGACACTATTTTGTGTACTGTAGGCACAAAATTCATGTTTAGCCCTTAAAATTGTGCCTGGTTGACTAAAACTATTATGCTTTTCCTAGAATGTAAAGTGTAATTGCACATATTCTGATAGGAGTTACAAAGAATTGATGGCCAATTGCACTATTCTTGGAAGAGGTAAGGCTCGTTATAGCAAAAAGCTTGAGAAGGTTAAAGAGAAGATCACAAAACTGAAGGTAAGTATGCTCCAGAAATACATTCAAAACTGCAACAGCTCTTGAACCAAATACATTCAAAACAAAAAGGCATTATCGAAGCAAATTCAATTGCTCAGAATTCAAATTAGAAAGCTTATGGCAGAGGAGCATGATTTGTCTAAAACTGAGCCAAAATAGAACACGATTATGATGTTAATGCTAGAGAATATCACCACAACCACCCCCTTACAAGTACACTACATAGTAAATGAACCTACATCCTTCTCTTTTTGTTTATGCTTCTCTTAACTAAACCCTATTAGCTTCTAGAGTTATAGAAAATTACTAACATTGTGAAAGTGTAAGTTTCTAAGTCTGTGTGATAAGACATTAATGTATTAAACCAAATACAATATCGAACTCAAGCATCCCACTAAAAAGATAAGGGGATTAGACACCCCAATACAAGCAAAACACAATAGCAAGTACAAACAAAACACTAAGGGAAGTTAAAATAATGGCAAGCAAAAGCAAAACTTACCAAGACACAGCAGACACGAGAAGAGGAGCAAAAAGTTCTTTGGTGCCAATGGCTGCAATGAAAGCAACGTCACAACAGGCACGAGAAGAGGAGCAAAGAGTGCTTTGGTGCCAATGGCTGCAAGGAAAGCAACGTCACAGTAGACACGAAGCAAGAAAACTTACCAGAGCGCGACGATGGCAGTGAAAAGGGTGGCTTTGCGACCAGAGCACAACCAGGGTGGCTTTGCAAGACTCTGCGTGGTGGGTTAAGGACAATAGAAGTGAAGAGGGTGGCTTTGTGAGACTCAGCTTATAGGGTCAGGGGCAATGGCAGTGACGAGGGTAGGTTTGCGAGACTGAGCGCAGGCAGTGAAAAGAGATTCTAGTTTAATTTTAGTAAAAACACAACATCGGTTTTCTAAGAAAAAGTGATGTTAACTTATCCTAGTTAACATCTATTTTTTGTAAAAACCAATGTTAACATGACCTAGGTAACATCGGTTTTGTCAAAACTAATGTAAACGAGATATGTTAACATCGGTTTTTCAAAAAAACGATGTTAACGAGGCTATGTTAACATTGGTTTTGACAAAACTAATGTTAATAAACTCATCTTATTTACAAGTATGCCTCCGCATTTGTGTTAACATCGGTTTTGTCCAAAACTGATGTTAATCTAGCGATGTTAAATGTATAATTTCTAGTAGTGACTGGAGCAATCCCATCATTCCTAGGGAATATTTCTTCCCTAACTCATTTCTCAATGGCTATTAACAACCTAAAGGGAGATATTCCACAAGAAATATGTCGTCTCAAAAGCCTGACATTTGTGACATTGGATATCAACAAACTGAGTGGAACAATACCTTCTTGTCTTTATAATATGTCATCTCTTACTGTAATCTCAGTTGCAATAAATCATTTTTATGGGTCTCTTCCACCCAACATGTTCCACACCCTCCCTAATCTTCAAATATTTTATATTGATGGCAATCGAATCTCAGGTCCAATCCCACCTTCCATCACAAATGCGTCTATCCTTTCAATACTTCATATCGACGATAACTACTTCACAGGACAAGTTTCGAGTATGGGGAAGCTACAATATCTTTATCACCTAGAATTTTCCAACAATAATCTAGGTGACAATTCAACCAATGATTTGGAGTTTTTAAAATCATTGACCAGTTGTAGTAAGTTGCATCGTTAGATATATCCTACAATAATTTTGGAGGTCATTTGCCAAATTCCTTGGGCAATTTATCCACCCAACTCAGTCAACTATATCTTGGAAGTAATCAAATATTAGGAAAAATCCCTTTGGCAATAGGAAATCTAGTTGACTTAATTCTCTTGACGATATATAATAATCACATTGATGACATTATCCAAACAACTTTTGGGAAGTTTCAGAATATACAAGTATTAGACTTAAGTGAAAACAAGTTGTCAGGAGAGATAGTAGCCTTCATAGGCAACCCTACACAATTGTTCTTTTTTAACGTGGCAGAAAATTTGTTGGAAGGAAATATTCCCCCAAGTATAGGTAACTGCCAAAAGTTACAGCACCTAATCCTTCAACAAAACAACCTCATAGGAACCATTCTGATGGAAGCTTGCTTGAGAAGCTTCTATGGAGGCTAGATCTTTGAGCTTCTATGAGGAGGCGCCATGGAGTTGTAGTGGAAGATAAAGGAGAAGAGGGGAGAGGAGGCGCCATCCACTAGGGAATAAGCCATGGAAGAAAAAGTTTTACCACCAAGAGAGTGTCTTGGATAAGAAGCTTAGAGAGGAAGTTTCAATGGAGGAAAAGAATGAGAGAGAAAGAGAGAGAGAAAGTGGCATGGAAAATTGAAGAAAGAAAAGAAAAAAAGTTGAACTTTGAAGTGTGTCTCACAAGACTCTCATTCATCAAAGTTACCACAAGTGTTACACATGCTTCTATTTATAGCCTAGGTAGCTTCCTTAGAAGCTTCCTTGAAAAGCTAGTGTTACACCCCTCCAATAACTAAGCTCACCCCATGCCAAAATACATGAAGGAAGAAAGCTTCCTTAAGAAGCTTCCTTGAAAAGCAAGTGTTACACCCTTCCATTAGCTAAGCTCACCCCATGCCAAAATACATGAAGGAAGAAAGCTTCCTTGAGAAGTTTCCTTGTGAAGCTTCCTTGGGGAGCAAGTGTTACACCCCTCCATTAGCTAAGCTCACCCCCATGCCAAAATACATGAAGGAAGAAAACCTCCTTGGGCAGCAAGTGTTACACCTCTCCAATAGTTAAGCTCACCCCCATAGGAACACACACCCCTCCAATAGCTAAGCTCACCCCCGCCCCCAAAATACATGAAAATACAAAAAAGTTCATACTACAAAGACTACTCAAAATGCCCTTAAATACAAGGCTAAAACCATATACTGCTAGGGTACCCTTAACTTGTAGAGTAGGGTTCCCTTAACTAAAATGGCCAAAATACAAGGCCCAAAAGAAGGAAAACCTATTCTAATATTTACAATGAAAAGTGGACCCTACCTTGGCCCATGGGCTCAGAAATCTACCCTGAGGTTCATGAGAACCCTAGGGCCTTCTTCAGCAACTCTAGCCCAATCCTCTTGAAGTCTTCTATCCAATACCCTTGGGGGTTAGGATTGCATCACATTCCCATAGAGATTTTTAATCTTTCTAATCTAACAAACTTGTTGGATTTGTCACAAAACTCATTGAGTGGTAATATACCAAAAGAAGTGGACAACCTAAAAAATCTCGATTGGCTAGATATGTCTGAGAATCATCTGACTGGTGACATTCCTAAACCATCGGAGCATGCATCATGATCGAGTACCTCTATTTTCAAGGTAATTCTTTACAAGGAAGCATACCATCCTCATTGGCAACCCTCAAAAGTCTTCAACACTTAGATCTGTCACGCTTGTCTGGATCAATTCCTAATGTTCTACAGAACATTTTTTTCTTGGAATATTTCAGCGTATCTTTTAACTTGTTGGATGGTGAGGTTCCAACTAAAGGTGTCTTCCAAAATGCAAGTGGTTTTGTGGTTACATCAACATTAATCTTTGTGGAGGTATTTCAAAACTACATCTACCACCATGCCTTGTCAAAGGTAAAGACACTTGCAAAACACCACAACATCATATTGATAATAGTGATAGTTAATGTGGTTTCTTTTCTTCTCATACTGTTAATCATTCTAATTTTCCACTGGAAGAGGAAAAGGAGTAAGAAATCATATTTGGATTCACCAACAATTGACCGACTGCCTAAAGTTTCATACCAAAGCCTACACAATGGAACCCACAGGTTCTCATCTACAAACTTGTTTGGGTTTAGAAATTTTAGCTCTGTCTACAAAGGAACTCTTGAGTTAGAAGACAAAGGTGTTGCCATCAAGGTCCTAAACCTTCAAAAAACAAGAGCGCACAAGAGTTTCATTATTGAATGCAATGCACTTAAAAATATTAAACATCAAATTTGGTTCAGATTTTGACATGTTGTTCCAACACAGATTATGAAGGTCAAGAATTTAAGGCTCTAATTTTTTAGTACATGAAAAATGGAAGCTTAGAACAATGGTTGCATCCAGGGACACTAAGTGCAAAACATTTGAGAACACTAAACCTTGATCAAAGATTAAATATCATGATTGATGTTGCTTTTGCATTAGAATATCTTCATCATGAATGTGTGCAATCGATCATTCATTGTGATTTAAAGCCAAGCAATGTCCTTCTTGATGATGGCATGATTGCTCGTGTGAGTGATTTGGGCGTAGCAAGAATTATCTCAACCATTAATGGTACTAGTTCTACACAAACAAGTATAGTTGGGATGAAGGGAACTACTGGCTATGCTCCTCTAGGTATGTTCTTAAATTTTGAATCATTGTTGTTGTTTTTTGTTTGAATTCCCCTATCTTTCGATGAAAACTTGATATTTATTCACTAATTGCATAGTATTGAAATTTTTTTCTATATATTTTAGAGTATGGAATGGGTTCTAAGGTGTCTATGAATGGCGACATGTATAGTTTCGAGATTCTTATGTTAGAGATGCTTACTGGAAGAAGACCCACAGATGAAATCTTTAAAAATGGTGAAAATCTGCATCACTTTGTGGAAAATTCTTTTCCCAATAATCTTTTACAGATTTTGCACCCATCACTTATACCAAAACAAGGAAAAGCAATAATAGAAGAAGAAAACACTTGCATTCTTGCTCCAACTATTGGAAAGTGTTTAGTTTCAGTCTTTAAGATTGGACTTGCTTGTTCAGCGGAATCACCAAAAGAGAGAATGAATACAGTGGATGTCACTAGAGAGCTAAGCAAAATAAGAAAAGTCTTTTATCCTGGTAAGATAAATTAAAAATGACTTAAATATAGACATATATATTACTACTAGACAACAAAGGTAGATGTGTCACACTGCTATGTTTACCAAATTTTAACAGTGGTTTCATTGATGATAATAATACTCTTTTTCCCTTTGTTTTTTACGTTATTTTTAAAAAAATTCACTCATGAGTTTTCTTTTTTAAACTTAACGATATTATATAATTGAGATTTCTAGTTTCTTAACTGCATATGTTGCTGCCTTCGACTCTAACTTGGTTAATTGCTTATATAGTTAATTTCCATTTCTGACATTTTCCTTGTTTTTCAAAATTTCAAAAAACACAACGGTAATTGGCTTTTTCTTGAATTTCAGGAATTTAGACTTGAATAGTCAAAGTTGTGATCAAATGCCACAACTATTAGAGAAACTGGTATGTATGTTTATGGTGCACTCCAATAGATTTAATCAGTGGCGGATTCAAAAAAATTTCTCGATGGGATAAGAAATAGTTTAAGATTAATTATATTTTGGGTCTTAAACTTTTTTCCTAATTTCACTTTTAGCCACTAAATAAAATGTTTAATATTTTTTATCGCTATATTTTTCCTCTATTAATTGTAAGACCTTCTACCCTGACATGCATTTAGTGAAAGGAAACATAGAATAACGGGAGTAATTTAAAAAGATTTACTTCATAACTCAATATAAAAATTATAAACGGAGTAAAAGGTTCACATTCACCAATTAATCGAGTTAAAACTTATCGCTAAGAATATAAAAACATGTTTCGGCTCCAGAAAAAACCGTACGGGTATCACATTGAAATTCCAATGAGAAACATAGAAGTAAATCATGTTTAACTACATATCTAATAGGAAGTAGGAACCACGGATGCAGTCCACCTTAACGGAAAGGTCCACGAGAAAGGTCACCACACCTGGGTACCTTAGGGACTATGTCTAACGGTTTTAGGCTGAGTTGGCACTAGCTAGGGATAGTGCTTAATCATGTTTTCCATTTCCATTTATTTTTTATTAGGATTATGTTATTATAGAATCACAATTTTGTTATCCAAGTAAGGTTATATATAGGAATATTGTAATAAGGCAGAGGCATGAATGAAATTACCTTATGAATTTAATTTTCTCTTTGCTTGGAGGTTCCTAGCCCTCGAAGCCAGGCATCTTATCCCTTCCTCACCTTGTTTGCTCTAACATTTTGGTGCTCTCATTGTCTTCATCCATGGCGGAATCTACCCGTTCGAAGGCAACCGATGCAATCCTACCCCCCCCCCCCCCAAGGGCATTGGATAGAAGACTCAAAAAAGATTGGGTTAGAGATGCAAAAGAAGGCCCTAGGGTTCTCATGAGCCTTAGGGTAGATTTTGGGCCCATGGGCTAAGTAAGTATGAGCCCACTTATCTTTGTACATATTAGATTAAGGTTTCATTATTTTTGGGCCTTGTATTTAGGGCTCCATAATGTAGGTAGGGTACCCTAAACTAGTTTCTGTATTAGGGGTAGTTTTGTAATTTCACATGCATTAAGTGAATATTTGATGTGTGTGTTGGGAAATAAATTTAATTGAATTGGGAGAAGCCTAATACAATTAAACTTTAGAGGGGGGTGAGCATTTGCTTGCTACACCCCATTGCCACATCATATAGTCACACTTTGTGCATGTCCTTCATGATTTACATGTCTCATGACACCTAAGCACGCCTAGTGGAGAATCTTGGACTTGATCTTGGATTAGTGGGCTGAACCATAGCTAAACTTCACTAATCATAATTAGTGAAATTTTGGCTCCAAAATTTGGCTCCATAAATTCAAGTGGAAATTCAAATTTTCCTCCAATTTTGTGTGACACTTAGGCTATAAATAGAGGCCATGTGTGTGCATTTTTTTCAACTTTGATCATTTGAGAATTACACTTCAAAGTTCAGATCTCATTTGAGGCACAAAATTTTGTGCTCCTTTTCTCCTTCTCCCTCCACTCATCTTCTCCAACCTTCAAGCTCTTGTCCATGGCTTCCTATAGTGGCGAGCTTCTTCTTGACTCATCTTCTCCTTGAAGTGGTGTCTCCAATCATCTTTCTTCCTTCTCCATTCTGCTGCCATTCATCTTCAAGAAGCAAGGGACTCCATTGATGAAGAAGATCCAAGGCCTACAAGCTCCACACGGAGCTACATCATGTGGTATCAAGGGCATTTTCATCTAGGTGATGTTCTTTTGCTTCCTCTATCTTTTTGTTGGGTCAATTCACTTTAATTCCTTATTCTTCATCTTATTCTCCATGTATATCCTCCATTGTCTTGTGGTTTGGTTCTGTTTACAGTAGATTCAAAAAAATAAACCGATTAAATCTTAGATCTACACTTGTTCTTGGATTTCTATGGTTCAAATTTTATAGATCTACTCCTGAATCATGTTTTTGTGTTGATTTTAGGTTCTATCATTTTTCAGTCATAATCTTCTTGTGCTGAACCTTTAGATCTAAATTTTCATCCAAAATATTGATTAGAAAAAAAAACACAAAAATCTTAGTGTAAATCACTTAATCCATGTTGTCTTAGAGTCATGTTTAGTCATAATAATTGTCACATTATGTTCTAAGTTTGTGTTGAATTTTGATTTTGTTGATTGAATTCTAGATACATTTGTTCATATATTCTTGTCATTCTTAGCCTATCTTTTGAATTTTGATTCAAATTCATGCATGTTATTTAGTTCATAACATGTTCTAAATCAATTCCTAGAAGTAGTCTTGTTGTTGAACTTTGTTTTGTTTTCTAAGTTTCCTATATGATGCCTATTGTCATACCCTAATTTCGTTCGGGGACCATCCGAAGTTGGGATGCGACCCTCGTTTGACCACTTCGAGGTATTTGGCACCCATCGTTAGGTAATTTGTGAAATTCCGAGACATGCCGAAAGCCAAAAGAAAAGCGTTGTAGCACAATCCGTGAAGTTCCGTGACATGCCGAAAATTAAAAGGAAGTGTTAGTGCGCAATCTGTAAATTTCTGTAACGTTCCGGAAGGCAAAAAAGGGATGATTACATAATTCGTAAGGTTCCGCAACATTACGGAAAGAAAACAAGTATCGTTATGAAATTTGTAAGTTTCCGTAACTTTACGGAAAAAGAATCACCAAAAAAAGGCAGGGGGTGTATTTAGTAAAAATGGGGGTTCAAATAGCAACTAGGCCCACTTGGGCCTTCCAGGATGTTCCTCCAGAAGGCGGTTGCTTCTGGAGGAAGCAACTTAGCTCGCCTGGGCGAGCTGGGTGGCAAGCATCTCCTTCCTTTTCCTATAAATAGGGGAAGGAGGGAAGAACAAAAATGTTCAACCCTCCTGGTATATGAGATTCACTTAAAATTAGTGAGAAAAATTGTTTCCGTGAAGAAAATCCAAGCCGAGGCGCTTCCGTAACGTTTCCGTGGGTGATTTCGCGAAGATTTTCAACCGTTCTTCGTTTGTTCTTCGTCGTTCTTCGGTCATCAACCGGTAAGTTCCCGAAATCGAACTTTTCAATTCATTCTATGTACCCTTAGTGGTCCTCATTTGTTTCACGTGCTTTTATTTTCATTTCATTTACTTTTCGTACCCCCCTTTTGACGTGCTTTAGTCATTTACTTAAGTCATTTTCTCCCCTAATCAAAAATAAAATAAATTTCCACCGATCATTTGAATTGTAACATTCGTTAATTTCTGTTAAAATGAAATCCGACCGTTCGTCCATGCCGTAACCACGTTGGAAACCAAAAAGAGGTAAAATAATAATATAATAATAAAAATATCTTTTAGTAAACTAAATCAAAAAAATCAATCGGACGTTTTTCTTTGGGATTTCTCTTTCTTAAATCGAATCGACTAATAACCAAAGTGAAACTAAGGCTAAAATCAATTCATAAACCAAACATTTGTCATCGCCTAAAAAAGCCATTTTCAAAGGTCCAACGCCTTGAAATGGTCTTTTCCGCTTTTATTGGTTAAGTGTAGATTTCTAAAAAGCCTAAAATCAATATGTAACTTTGTTACCTCTTTCAAAAATAAAGAAACCATTAATGGTCCAATGCCTTAATGTTTTCTCACTTTTCAAAAGAATCGAAAGATTGTCTAATGGTCCAATGCCTTAAATGACCTTTCATTCAATAAAAACATATCTTGCAAAAAAGGATAAAAAATAACTTAACCAAAAACGCTTTGTTCACAAAAGAACTATGTAGGTCTGATTTTCTCATCACAATTGAGGAATACGTAGGAGCAAAGGGAAACAACTTTGTCGACCACAAAAAGATAAAAAATATAAAAGGTACAAAAAGACATAAAGACGTAAAAGGGAACATAAAACAAATTGAAGTCATGTTTGCACATTTGATTAAAGGCTACCGTCTCTTGTGACGGACGCGTGGGGTGCTAATACCTTCCCCGTCCATAAACACAACTCCCGGACCTTTCACTAAAAATGTGTAGACCACGTCTTTTCCAATTTTTCCGACGTTTTCCTCAAATAAATGTTGGTGGCGACTCCGCGCGTATTCCTTTCTTGGAACACGCACCCGCGAGTCCCGCATCGTCCTCCTGCCGAAGGGTAGGTTGTGACACCTATGAAGAAATTGAGTTGTGGTGCTGAGTTGTGGCTGGATTTGTGAATCAAAATAAGTCTTAAGCTCTCTTGAATTGTTTTATCCAAGACATTTTAGCATAAGCAAACACAAATTGTAATTATCCAAGCCTTAAGCAACATAAACACTACTCTTGATTTCTAGGTTGAAATCGCTGGTGTTGGCAGCTTGAACATACAAACTTATAAAAATTAATGGGAATTGGTCACTGCGAATATTAAGCTTAAATTTTTAAGGAATTTTCTTTACATCAGGACCAAAATTAGAAAAAAAGAACCAAGTGATTTGGGTAAAAGGAAAAAATACAAAAAATCACACAAGTTAGCAGGAAATATTAGTGTCCAAGAAAAAAAAGTGAGAGGGAAGTGTGCTTGTTGTTTTGGCTCAAAATTTGTTCTATAATTGGTGCCTATTTTATACCAATATTAGTTCTAAAATTTCAATTGAAAATTAGTGTGAAAACAAGTGCCAAAATTAGAGGTTTCTTGAGTCTTATTTTTTTAGTTTTTTTTACTCTACTCTAGAGCCATTCTAGGTTTCTCTTTGAGTCCTAGCTTGCTTTTGTGTGATTTTTATTGCTTTAATTGTTGAATAATCCTTGAAAAGTTGTCTTGCTAAAAATCTATTGGTTTAACTTTTATTTTATTTTTTGGTCTTTGGTTATTTCTTGTTTCTTTGTTTCGTTGTTTGTGAGTTGCCATATTGGAAATTGGAAAGGAGGATTGGTGTCATCCCTTAAAGAATTTGAGTCAAGAAGCAAGGGGCCAACCACCTTAAGAACTATTGGACTAAGAAGCACTCCAAATTGAGTGAATCACCAAAGAGATCACAACCACCAAAATTTAGGACTATTTTGTAATTTTGTAATTGGCAATTTACTTACCTTCATTGCTTTCAAATTTTGTAACAAAAAAGGCCTTTCATTGGAAGTGTGTTGGAAGCCTCCAATAGGTTACCAAACTTCCATTTGTGTGTAATAATTTTAAGCAATTTTTCTCTTAGGATAGTGAGTGTTTTGTTGGGAACCTTAAATGTGGTCATCCAAACACTCTTAGGATCCGCCTACTTTACATTTCTTACACTTTAATTTCTTGTTTACTTTCATAGCTTATTTTCTTTACTAGTCACGCCTAGTTTATCTTGTTATTACATAATACTTTCTTCTTGCTTATCATGCTTATCTTGAGTTCTTTTGAACCCTAGCTTTTACCTTTTGCAAACCCCCAACAAGAAAGAACCACAACTTAGGAACCAATATGAGTCATCATTCATCTAGTGTTAATGGTGAGGGTACTAGTCATAAGGACCTTTTATCTAGAATCTTAGATGAGTTGAGTTCCATCAAGTTATGGAAAGAAAAACTAGAAAGAAAAGAAAAAGGAAAAGAGAGGGTAGAAAATAAATCAAGATGAGAGGGAACAAATAAGGGAAGAGGAAAGAAGGAAAATACTAAAAGAATTAAGAAAAGAAAAACATGCCTCCTATAGTAGTCATGACCCTTGCAAGAGCCTAAGTGAAGAACTTCGTAACTATTATGAAGGAAGGCATAGGTCAAATCTTATACCTCACTCCCATAGGAGAGAAGAGGAAAGAAAGCCTCAAGAGGCTAACATTAACCTCCCATACTTCCATGGGAAAGACAATGTAGAGACTTACTTAGATTGGGAAATAAGGGTAGAGCAACAACTTAAAAGGAAGTCTACTTCAAAATCTTATGGTCCTCACTCTTATCCAAAGAAAGACCAAGGTCAAGGCATCTTAGGGGCAGCACCTTCTAAGCCTAAAGATGATAAGGGGAAGACAATAGAAAAACAACCCCCTAAGGCTAGTATGCAAGAGAAGACTAGCTTTATAAAGTGTTTTAAATGTCTTGGAAGAGGACACATTACTTCTCAATGCCACACCAAGAAAACCATGATTATGAGGGGCCAAGACATTTATAGTAGCCAAGATGAGGCTACTAATTCACCTTCCACTAGTGAAAGTGAAGAAGCAAAAGGGGAAGAATCTAGTGAAGAAATCTACCCCCAAGAAGAAGGACAACCTTTAACGGTTAAGGAGAAGTGTAAAGAGGTAATTGTCTCCTCCAAGAGGTTAGCTAAGAAGGAAAGTCATTTTGCAATAAAGGCAAACATTAAAGAAACTTACCCTCTTAGACAACCTCCACATCTTCTCCTTTGTAAAACGACACTTGTTAGCACTGCCACACCTCTTGGGCTTGAGATTATTCCTCAAGTAAAGGAGTTGTTGGATAAGGGTTTGGTTCGTAAGAGCTTAAATCCTTGTGCTTTGTTGGTGCATAAAATAGGTATTATGAGGCACCAAATCCCTATGATAGGTGGAATGGTGAATGTGTTGAGTGGTGCAACCCTCTTTTGTAAAATCACCCATGCATCCAACATCTTCATGATTCACATACATAGGGACTCATTAGGTAGGTTTGTTCCTATTTTTTGTTTCAATATAAATCTAGGTGCTCATATGGGACACTTTAGGTTTGTCATACTTTTTGGTAGGAGTAATCAACATGAAAATATAAAAAAAAAAAAGATATGTTTTATTTCATTACTTTCCTTAATTTTTTAAATGGTGATCAAGGGGTTCCCACAAACCCTAAGAGAATAAAGGTCATTCATGAGTGGCCCACTCCACCAAGTATAAGGAAAATTTAGGGCTTCCATGACTTAACAAACTTTTACAAAAGGTTTGTCCCATATTTGTTGGATCAAGTGGCCTCAAAATAATTAAGAAGGGGGGGTTGAATTAATTATTACTAGACCTTTACTAATTAAAAAACTACCCTTCTTAGGCTTTTACTATGGTGTTAAGAAAGTAAAGAACAAAAATATAAACTTAACCAAAAGTAAAAGTGGTAATTGAAGTGCACAGCGGAAATTAAATAGTATAGGGAAGAAGAAGACAAACACAAGAGTTTTATACTGGTTCGGCAACAACCCGTGTCTACATCCAGTCCCCAAGCGACCTGCGGTCCTTGAGATTTCTTTTCAACCTTGTAAAATCCTTTACAAGCAAAGATCCACAAGGGATGTACCCTCCCTTGTTCTCTTTGAACAACCTAGTGGATGTATCCTCCACTAGAACTGATCCACAAGAGATGTACCCTCTCTTGTTCTCAGTTACAACAACCCAAGTAGATGTACCCTCTACTTGTACCACAAAGGATGTACCCTCCAATGTGTTAAGACAAATTTCTCAGGCGGTTAGTCCTTTGAAACTTTGTGAAGGGGGATACAAAAGATATCCCAGGCGGTTAGTCCTTTGAAATCTTTTGTATAAGGGAAAGGGAAGAATCAAAAGAATTCTCAGACTGTGTCGTTTTGAATTCTTTGACAAGGGAGAAGGGAGACACAAAAGAATTCAGGCGGTTAGTCCTTCGTTCTTTTGGAAAAGGGAGAAGAGAGACACAAAAAGAATCCAGGTGGTTAGTCCTTGGCGAATTCTTTTTGGCAAAGGGAGAAGAGAGACACAAAAGAATTCAGGCGATTAATCCTTCGTTCTTTTGGAAAAGGGAGAAGAAAGACACAAAAAGAATTTAGGTGGTTAGTCATTGGCGAATTCTTTTTGGCAAAGGGAGAAGAGAGACACAAAAGAATTCAGGCGATTAGTCCTTCGCGAATTCTTTTTGGCAAAGGGAGAAGAGAATGAAAAAGATGAATAGCACAAGTTTTTGAACAAAGAAATTTTCTTGAAAGAGAAAGTTTTGAACAAAAACTTTTAGAAATATGAATAAAAAAAAATCTGTTGAAAGAGATGAAAGAAAATATTGAAAGATTGATTGAAAGAGATGATTGAGATGAATGAATATGTTTCATGGCAAAGTCACATATTTATAATTTCTTGATGACTCAAGTCAAAACTTGTAACTCTTGGCAATTCCTTTAAAACTAATTACTTAAAAAGTTATTACTTTTGAAAGAATCTTCAGAAACAAGTCACTTGAAGAATTATGACTTTTGGAAATGAATTTTTCGAAAACAGTCACTGGTAATCGATTACCATTAAGGTGTAATCGATTACACATCAACAGATGTGACTTTTCATTTTGAATTTTGAAAATCTTAACGTTTTAAAACACTGATAATCGATTACATGTTTATGGTAATTGATTACAGCTTTGTAAATCAGTTTGAAAAACAATGTTGGCTACTGGTAATCGATTAATACCTTCTGGTAATCGATTACCAGAGAGTAAAGCTCTTTGATAAAAGATTTTGTGAAAACTTCATGTGCTACTCAATGTTTTGAAAAAAAAAATTTAATACTTATCTTGATTGATTCCTCTCTTGATTCTTGAATCTTGAGTCTTGAATCTTGATCTTGATTATTCTTGAATCTTGATTCTTGAAACTTGATTCTTGAAAACTTCATTCTTGAATCTTAGGAATTTGCTTGACTCTTGATTCTTTGGCATCATCAAAATAACCTTGGAAGGCATTGCTTCCACAATATTTTTCTATACTTGTAGCACCACTCATTGAGTTGGTGAGGAACCATGTTCCCTCATGGGAAGATGCCCAAGAAATGGGTTTTCAGACCTTACCTTACTCTAACATACCAAACACCACTAATATATATATTTTTATTCTTTTTACAGGTGTTGGGGAAAGAAGCCCAGAGTTTCAAGAACCTCTGGATTTGAGGTCAAATCCTTTTCAGGGGGGGGGGGGGAATGATGCAATCCTACCCCCCAAGAGCATTGGATAGAAGACTCCAAGAAGATTGGGCCAGAGATGCAAGAGAAGGCCATAGGATTCTCATGAGCCTTAGGGTAGATTTCGGGCCCATGGGGTAAGTATGAGCCCACTTATCTTTGTACATATTAGATTAAGGTTTCATTATTTTTGGGCCTTGTATTTAGGGCTCCATAATGTAGGTAGGGTACCCTAGACTAGTTTTTGTATTATGGGTAGTTTTGTAATTTCATATGCATTAAGTGAATATTTGATGTGTGTTGGGAAATAAATTTAATTGAATTGGGAGAAGCCCAATCCAATTAAATTTTAGAGGGGGAGGTGAGCATTTGCTTGCTACACCCCATTGCCACATCATATAGTCACACTTTGTGCATGTCCTTCATGCTTTACATGCCTCATGATACCTAAGCACACATAGTGGAAAATCTTGGACTTGATCTTGGATTAGTAGGCTGAACCATAGCTAAAATTCACTAATCATAATTAATGAAATTTTGGCTCCAAAATTTGGTTCCACAAATTCAATTTCAAATTCAAGTGGAAATTCAAATTTTCCTCCAATTTTGTGTGACACTTAGGCTATAAATAGAGGCCATGTGTGTGCATTTTTTTCAACTTTGATCATTTGAGAATTACACTTCAAAGTTCAGACCTTATTTGAGGCACAAAATTTCGTGCTCCTTCTCTCCCTCTTCCTCCACTCATCTTCTCCTACCTTCAAGCTCTTGTCCATGGTTTCCTATGGTGGTGAGCTTCTTCTTGACTCATCTTCTCCTTGAAGTGGTGTCTCCAATCATCTTTCTTCCTTCTCCATTTTGTTGCCATTCATCTTCAAGAAGCAAACTCCATTGATGAAGAAGATCCAAGACCTACAAGCTCCACATGGAGCTACATCAGCCACCATAGACAGATTATAAGAAGCCATCACCAAACTTATTAATCATCATATATCACTTGGTGATATGCTCCACTCTGTGGCTCTCAAGCTCGAGGAGCTTCTCCATAAGATGCCTAACCCAGACTCGCCTAACCACTCCCCCTTATCTTCCTCTGCCAATCCATCTTCTACTTCACTTTTCCATGCTCATTGCATGAAGCTTGAGGTTCAATGGTTCGATAGCGTGGATCCTCTTGGTTGGATCTTTAAGATCACCCAGTTTTTTAGGTATCATTCAACTCTGAAACACAAAAGCCTGACCATTGCTTCTTTTTACATGGAAGGTTGAGCTCTCGCCTGATTCCAATGGATGACAAGCAATGACCAAGTTACTTCATGGTCTGTCTTCCTTCTAGCCCTTCAAACTCGCTTCGCTACTTCGCAATATGAAGACCCCTCTAGAGCTCTATATAAATTAACTCAACGTAGCACTGTGAACGCTTACCTCTCTGAGTTCAAGAACCTGGCGAATCGAACTATAGGCCTTCCTCCCCCTTTTCGTTTAAGTTGCTTTATTTCCATCTTGGCCCCGAAGATGCGTCATGAGGTTCAAGCCTTATAGCCATTGACGTTATTCTAGGCCGCAGACTTGGCTTAACTTCAGGAAGATAAATTTGTGGATAATCGTCATTCGTTTCATGATAGAACTCCTTTTTCACCTTCTACGACCCTCTCATCTATTTCCACTTCCACTCCTTCGCCCCCTCCTCTGTTGTTGCCCACACCTCTCAAACCTTTTCCTTCGTTGCCGGTCAAAAGACTTTTCCTGGAGGAGTTGGCCTCGCAACGCGAGGGCGGCCTCTATTTCAATTGCGATTATAAATTTCATCATGGCCACAAATATGCCTCCAAGGTTTTCCTCTTGATTGAGGATAACGATGATGGCCTTCAACATATCACCTCGAAACCGGATCTTGTACCCGACACAAATTAGCCTGCACACTCTTTCGGGCCATCTGGCCCCTGAGCCCTTGTGCCTGTTGGGCCATATCGTAGACCAACAAGTGGTGATATTAATCGACAGGGGTAGCACCCATAACTTTGTCCAGGAGCACTTGGTCCACAATTTGGGCCTTCTAACTCGGGCCACAACACCACTTCGTGTGATGGTGGGCAATGGCCATCAGCTCCACTGTCATCTTCTTTGTGAGGACATGACGGTGCATATTCAGGATGTTGTTTTCTCCGTTGACTTCCATGTATTGCCATTATGCGGTGCAAACCTTGTGCTAGTGGTGTAATGGCTCAAATCCCTAGGCCCGATTCTTACGGACTACAATGACTTGACTATGAAGTTCATCCATGGTAGGCGACTCATTGAGTTGCAGGGTGACACTGAATCCACCCTCCATCTCATCACCCTACCCCAACTTCGTCGTCTGGTCTGAAGAGATGGTACCAGTGGATTCTTCCACATACGAATTATTTCCACTAAGCTTCCTTCAACCCAAACCCATTCCACTCAACTCATCCCTGAAATCCAACTTCTCACAACTAAATTTGCTTCCCTGTTTTAGACCCCAGAAACCTTACCTCCACCACGACCTACCAATCATCATATTCACTTACTTCCCAACTCAGACCCAATCAATGTGCATTTTTATCGTTATCCTCACTTCCAGAAACACAAAATCGAGGCTCAGGTGGATTCAATGTTACAGAAGGGCCTCATTCGTCCCAACACCGGTCCTTTTTCCTCACCTATTCTATTGGTTAGAAAGCACAATGGAACCTGGAGATTCTGTGTAGATTATCATGCACTCAATGCAATAACTATCAAGGATCGTGTTCCAATACTGATGATTGACGAGCTTGGTGGTGCGAGTTGATTCTCAAACTCGATCTTCTCCAAGGCTATCATCAAATTTTGAGATGCATGAGGATGATGTTTGTAAGATAGCTTTTCGCATGCATCATGGCCACTATAAGTTTAGGGTGATGCAATTTGGATTGTGCAATGCTCCTTCATTGTTCCAGGCGACCATGAATGCTATTTTCCAGCCATATCTTCGTCACTTCATCGTTGTATTTTTTGACGACATCTTGATCTGTAGCAGAACCTTCGACGAACACTTGGTTCATTTGGAAAAGGCCTTTCAGGTCCTTCTAGATGGTCAGTTCTTCCTCAAACTATCCAAGTGCACCTTTGCCCAGCAACAAGTTGAGTTCTTGGGTCACCTGGTTTTTGCACAAGGAGTTGAACCAGTGTCGGCTAAGGTCCAAGCCATTTAGCAGTGACCCACACCTCATTCCTCCAAGGCCTTGCACAGTTTTTTGGGCCTCTCGGGTTTCTATCACCGATTTATTCGTGGCTATGCCTCCATTGCAGCTTATTTAACCAGGTTACTTATGAAGTACCCCTTTGAGTGGTCATCTAAGGCGCAACAAGTTTTCACTGGATTGAAGGATGTGCTTTCTATAGCCCCTACTTTACTCTTGCCGGACTTCATTATCCCTTTTTCCTTGGAAACAAACGTGTTTGGTGTCGACATGGGTGCAGTCTTATCGCAGAAAGGCCACCCTATTGCCTTCTTTAGTAAGCCTTTTACTCCAAAGCTTCTTCACGCATCCACTTATGCCTGGGAGCTATTTGCTATCACCACTGCAATAAAGAAATGGCGCCAATACTTGTTGGGCCATCACTTTATCATTCTCACAAACCATCGGAGCCTCAAGGAGTTGATGACCCAGGTGGTGCAGAAGTTGGAGCAACAAATGTACCTCGCTAAACTTATGGGCTTTGATTACGAGATCCACTATCGTTCCAATAAGGCGAACGTGGTTACAGATGCCTTGTCTAGGATTCCAAAAGCCACCTTGAGCTCTCTATTGCTATTTTTAGTTCCATGTTTTCCATTTTTGGGAGAACTTAAACAACATCTTATGAATGACCCCGTATTTCTCAAGTTGCGTCAAGCTATCTCTAATGACCCTGCGACATATTCTGACTATTCTATTGCCCAGGATTTGATTCTAAAAGGGGGTCATATTTAGTTACCACCAGGATCACACTTCATCCCAACCCT
This sequence comes from Glycine max, assembly GCF_000004515.6. Classification (NCBI taxonomy): domain Eukaryota; kingdom Viridiplantae; phylum Streptophyta; class Magnoliopsida; order Fabales; family Fabaceae; genus Glycine; species Glycine max. Next base: position 24,321,093 of record NC_016088.4, read on the forward strand.
GCTCATGGAGTATCATTTGTCGCCAACAGGTGGGCACATGGGAGTTGCCAAGACTCTAGCACACCTCAGTGAGAACTTCACTTGGCGTGGAATCCAAAAGGACGTGGAATGCTTTATCGCAGCTTGTGTTGACTGCCAACACATGAAGTACGAAACCCAAAAAGCAGTTAGGTTACTTTGTCCCCTCCCGGTCCCCTTCTAGCCATGAGAGGACCTCTCTCTCGACTTTATCGTTGGCCTACCAGTGTATCAAGGACGCATTACCATTTTGGTGGTGGTAGACCGTTTATTGAAAGGCATTCATCTTGGCATGCTTCCCACTCACCATACCTCACACTCTGTCGTGGTACTTTTTATGGACATTGTCAGAAAACTTCATGGGATGCCCAGAAGCTTGGTTTCAGATCGCGATCCTCTGTTCATCAGTCGTTTTTGGAAAGAGCTTTTCCGGCTAAGTGGCACTCAACTACGGATGAGTTCGGCGTATCATCCGCAGACTGACAGACAAATTGAAGTACTCAATTGTGTTATTGAATAGTACCTTCATGCTTTTTTTTCATAAGAAGCCTTCTTCATGGGGCCGGTTTCTAAACTAGGTTGAATGGTCCTATAACACTTCCTGGCATTCGGGTTCAGGGTCTTCTCCATATGAGATTACCTTCGGCGGGAAACCTTTTACCATTCCACAATACATTGGTGAAACTTCTAATGTGGAAAGTTATCGATGAGTTCTTAACAAATAGGGAATCTATTTTCACGGAATTACGAAAAAAAACTTTTAAAGGCCCTAGCTACTATAAAATGTATTGTTGATACCAAACGTAGAGATGTCAACTATAACGCAAGGGCTTGGGTAATGGTCAGATTGCATCCTCATAGGCAATCCATTGTCTCAGGAACCCATGCTACTAAGCTAGACAAGTGATACTATGGACCCTATCAGATTCCAGAGTGTATTGGTAAGGCCGCTTATAAGCTTCAATTACCTAATGGCACGTGAGTTCACCTTGTGTTTCATTGTTCTTTGCTGAAACCTTTCCACCACTCGACCTCGTACCCCATCTCTCCATTACCTTTGTCGGCTTCATCCATTGACAATCAACCACTTATTGTCCCTTTAGCTATATTACAGACTTGTTGGGATTTGACTACTACTGAATCTAAACTGCAGGTGTTAGTTCAGTAGGAAGGTTTGTCTCCAGATGATACTTCTAGGGAAGACTGGGACCAGCTGAAAGCTAGTTATCACCTAGAGGACAAGGTGGTTTTCGAAGCCATGGGGGATAATATGAAGCAAGAACCACGGATGCAGTCCACCTTAAGGGAAAGGTCCACGAGAAAGGTCACCACACCTGGGTACCTTAGGGACTATGTCGAACGGTTTTAGGCTGAGCTGGCACTAGCTAAGGACAGTGCTTGATCTTGTGTGCCATTTCCATTTATTTTCTGTTAGGATTATGTTATTACGTAATCACAATTATGTAATCCTAGTAAGTGTTAAACAAGTGGCCTCAATAACTTAAGAGGGGGGTGAATTAAGTTTAAAAATTTCCCCCTAATCAAATTTTAATTCTCTCTTGAAATAGAATATGCACACTTAATATGAATGAAGTAAAGAGCAATTCAAATGATACTTCTTTAAAATAATCAAAGCAAAAGAAAATGCAATAAATTAAAGAAGTTTAGGGAAGAGAGAAATGCAAACTCAGTTTTTATACTGGTTCGGCCACACCCTGTGCCTACGTCCAGTCCTCAAGCAATCCGCTTGAGATTTCCACTAACTTGTAAATTCCTTTTACAAATTCTGAACCCCACAGGGATACCCTTTCCTTGTTTTCAGAGATCCTTACAAATCAAGAGACCCACTGTCTCTTGAACAACAATTGTTTGCTTTAAAGTAAGAAGAATATTTCTCTCTTGTAGATAAGAATGTTACAAGATGAAGATCTTATCAGAATCCTTATTGATTTTGCAAGTGTTTGGCCAAGGCTTTCTTTTGAGAGGATAGGACAATTATTGTTCTGAAAAAACTCTCTAGAAATTTGATCCCAAGTCACCTATTTATAGGCCTTTGGTGGCCTTTCAAAAACTTGTGAACAGTTGTGACCTTTTGGGAGTTATTTTCAAAATTTCCTCACTGGTAATTGATTACACAGTATTAATATTTACATGGGATCGATTACAATAATTGTGACTTTTTGGAAGTTAATTTTGAGGAGTTATGACTCTTCAAATTTGAATTTCAAAACTTCGTGACTGGTAATCGATTACACAACTATTGTAATCGATTACAGTTTTAAAATTTAAATTCAAAAACTTTTGAAAGCTATTTAAAACAGTTTTTGTCTCTGATAATCGATTACAGTCTCTTTGTAATCGATTACATAGTTAAAAATTCAAATTTCAAATTTTTCTAAAACTATTTAAAACTTATCTTTATTTCTGGTAATCGATTACTAGAGAGAAAATCATATTTTCAAAAACAGAGTTTTACTTAAAAACTTGTGTAAGATGTTTTAAAGAATTAACCTAAGGTCAAACCTGTGCAATCTCTTTTAAGGAATTCTTTTAACATACTATGGACTAATTGTTAATCGTTTCTCTTGAATTCTTGATCTTGACTTTGAATAGCTTTCATCTTTGGCATCATCAAAAGCTTCATACAACATATGCCTTTACAGTAAGGTTATATATAGGAATATTGTAATAAGGCAGAGGCATGAATGAAATTACCTTCTCAATTTCCTTTTCTCTTAGCTTGGAGGTTCCTAGCCCTCGAAGCCAGGCAGGCTTCTTATCCCTTCCTCACCTTGTTTGTTCTAACAATATCTCAAACTAGCATATGATACAAACAACATAAAATCCTAAGTCCCGATGTCACATCCTATTAGAGCACGATGTCCTAGTGTCCTCTAGTATGAGGTTTTCCATTGCCATCCACCTAACCATCTACTCCCACGAACACAAGATTTGAGATCATCACAGGATCCAAATACAAACAACACGTAGGGTGTAAGTTACCACATTCCTAGCTAATAGAGAGAAACGTGAAAACATGTAGATATACATATCATATAAATGAAATACAACTTACTTAAACACAACTCACGTCATTCTATCACTTATCGTATAACATCACGTCTCAACACAACACATCTCACACATTTTCACATCATTCACGACTTAAGGACGAAAACACAATATCACTCAACCAGTCAATAATGATCAATACACAAGCATTATGTAATAGATATACTAAGACTCAATCCTAGAAGCAATGTGGTATCATGTCAGTAAAAAATCTCGTCAGACGCCTAGGAGTACATGACAAGATAGACCAACACTAGTGAGTCAAGTCATTCTCACTATGTGAAATCATATGAAGACCAGTTAGGGTCATGTTGTTTTGCGAGAATGCTTCAACCATGTGGGATTAGCACAGGCTTAAAGGAGCACCCAAACCAGGTGTATTTACCCCCAAGGCCTAGACTCTGAGAAGTCTGTTGAGGCCTCTCCCTCTTGATTCAAGTCCAACCCAAAAAACATTTAAACATACAGACTCTACCTATTATTTAAGCAATACACACAACAACTCAATTGTTTTCAAAATAATTTTAACTCGTCGCGCCTCAAAATGATTAGACTCATCAGGTTCCCATAGTGGAGCCCATCATAAAACTCGTCGCGCATTAACTCGTCGCCCTTAGAAGGTCTTATAGTTGTATGATTATACAGTTCATAACTCACAACTCAATATGTACAACATCTCAATACACATGTATCTTATAATTCAACACATACTCAATTTATCACATACACTCAATCTCAATCACAATGTTATAATCTCAAACCAACATGTTATCACACTTCATGAATCATATACACATAACACAAAATTAATATTTACATGGCACAAAACATGTATATATTAAATCGAACTATATTATTTTCAATTAAAAAGAGTTGATAAATAATTAAAGTAAAATTGCATTAAAAGTATTATTCGTTGAATCTTAATATATTAATTTCCTTCAAACACACACACACACACATGTTTGTGTGTGTGTTATAATCATCAACTCGTAATAAGCTTATGAGACCAAAACATGACAAGGAATGTTTCCAACAATCTAATTCTCTCGCTAATCGGTAAATCTTGTCCTATTCTTTATATAGCTTTATGATTATCCAATTGATTCAAGAGCAAAGTACAACCCTACACATTCGCATGATATCATGGGGTATTATATAAAAATCTTTCCAATCATCATCAATAAGCAAAATACGAAGGTTGTTGGCAATTAATTGAACAATAATATATTAAAATCAAATAGATATCTCGTGACACAAATATACTGAAAGTGCATTCAATTCATGATAATAAAACAATCAAACTTACACTTTATAGGTACGAGAAACAATTGAAAGTCACACATTATGATCATATATAAATTTTTAAAGCATGAAACAAGGGAATAGAAGACATCAATTTAACAATAATTTCGCATCGAGACATTAATTGGTCTATCAAACACAGTTAATTCATGATTAAAAGTATAAGATCAAAATTGAATTTCATAAAACATCTCAAAATAACTAAAAATTGATCCTCTAGGGATTCCTACACATGTTCATTCTAATCCCCAAGCGTGAGTAACTCATCTCTTACCTCTAAGCGGACTCACGTGTGTGGTCCAACAGCGACAGTGGCATCTCTAGCGATTTCCTAAGATTCCTCAAGTTTTTCCTTTGGTTACTCTATTAGAGTTTCCAAGTGTTAGAAAGAATGAGAAGGGATTGGAGCCCCTCGATTTCAGTGTCTCTGTGGAAAGGTTTTATCTCTCTCTAAAGACATTATTTCTCAAATTCCAATAGTGGGAATGTGAGAAAATGAGCTCTAAAGGTGATGTCCAAATTTTGGATCGATCCAACGGTTAACGAGTCCGAGATCATAGTGTTACTAGGACAGATTTTGGTGTATGCGGGAAAATAGAGGGTTTTGGGAGAGGAAGAGAGCAGAGAACATACGTAGGTTTATAGACTACTCTGACATTAAAAGGACTATTTATATGCCTGAGTACTCTAAGCCTATCATTTACCCTATTTTTCTTTATTTTATTATTTTATAAAAGGGAAATCTATTTTACTCTTTTATTAAATAAATAACTAATTAAAACATCATTTTACTCTATCTATTTTCTAAAACACTAAAATTCTTATTTTGATTAACAAAATCCTTTTTTCTCATTTATTTAATTTCTAAAAACTATTAATTTCTAGTCCACATGACTAATTGTTAAAACTCAATTTCAACCCAATATCTCACCCCAAAATATTTACTTAATTCAATTAATTATAAAAACTCAAAATACATACTTAAGAAATATCAATATACATTTATTTACCAAAAATTGGGGTGTTACATTGACTATTTTAGTCTTTGCTATTGAGTAACAAAGTTAGCAGCCCCCATCTTACTTGTCAGATCATCAAAGTGTTTGATGAGACAACCACGTGTAATTTTTTGATAAATTATATTATAAATCTCCTAATTTAAACTTGTTTGACATCATCAACTAATCTAAACATATGTGATATTAAAAACAGAGTTTACTAAAAAAATTACACATAGCAACCCCCGTTGGACTCCTTATTGACGTGACAAGAGTCATAGTACTACTAATGTGTGTCTGGTTACATCATCAATTAATATTGTTACTTGACAATATGAACTAGAATGTGACTGATTACATCATCAATTAATATTGTTACTCAAGAACAGGAACTAAAATCATCAACAAAATAAAAATATATGGACCAAAAATGTTTGAAAAATTTGTTTAAAGAATACAAGTGAAGAATTTACAAAAATTTTAGGGATCGAAAACGTTATTAACATAATAGTTTATAATATTTTCACAAAAGAAAAATATCACAAATTTTTATAAAATACATAATGTTATAACAAAAAATCCAAAATATTTAAGCTTATACAAATTACATTGCTCTCTACGCATTTTCATACTTTAAAAATAGCCTATGATATTTTCTTTATCAATATTATAAAAATTAAGAGGATAAAATAGTAAAATTAGTATTTTTTTTTTCATTTCTTATATTTTTTACATTTTTTAAAAAAAAAGTCTAGCGAGCAATATTTATTTTTTAACAGGAACAAATATTTTTTCTATTGCGCATATAAAAATAAAAATAAAATCCTCTAAGGACAATTGTCCCCACACCTATCCAAGTGCATCGACCACTACACCACCTTTGCATGAATAGACACATATTTTGATGAAATACCTTTAATTCATTTCCAAAATCTCTTACACTTTTCATTAATTAGATCTATGATGTAAATTCTATTTTTGAATATTTTCAATATTATTGGATTGTAATTCAACCTGCTAAGAGGACTGCTGCATATCATATTGCTTCTAGAGAGCGAAATGGTTTTACGGATGTTACAATTTGTGTATGCACGAGAACTCAATGCAGGATCACTCCTATTTGGTACAATAATGCATTAATAATGAAAAACATGGATCTCTGATCTCTAATATATGATGTAAAATTCCTCATCACATGTCCCCTCCCAATGACTTCTAGGAGTTGAAATTGAGCTACAAATTAGTTGACACTTTATTCTTTTAATAACATGGAAATTGTTGACATATTCTCTCTTTCAATAAATTACATTGACACTGCAAACTGTGTGTCAAAAATACGATTAAGAGTTGCAGCCAATCGAACTCCTCCTTGAGCTAACCGCAAATTGACTATCGGGTAACGAGACAAGAAGTATTCATCTGCAGAGTAGTACATTTTCATGGTATATATAGTTAAAGGTTAAACAAAATTGTCATGATACAATTAAAGATAAGTTATCTTTTTTTAGTACCTAAATATTTTATCATTTCTGTTTATAGTTCCTAATTTTTATTTTTATTTTCTTAATTCTTAAACATTTTTTTATGTCTCTGAAACTTTTTTATCTTTATTTTTAATTCTTTTAAGAAATTAAAATGTGGACAGAAAAAAAAAGTTAAGAAACAAAAAGTAAAAACAGTAAAAAAGATTAAAAAAACTAAAAACTAAATAAAAAAATTCAAAAACTAAAAATAAAAATATAAAAAATTTAAGGACTAAAAAAATAATAAATCATATCATTAACCATCAAAGCTCTCATCCTTACCCTCGAGTACTGAACCTTCAGTGGCATCTTTATACGCCCATTTACAGGCATCTTTGGCACTTTCGGTTGCATATCTAAAAAATTATTTGAACCATGTTAAGCACGTAAATTTTGAATAGACAATAGTGAAGTGTTTAAAATAATAGATGTTTACATTACTATTTTGCTTCTTTTTCTCTCTTACAAATAATGGGACAATTGTGATAAGATAATTCATTGATTTTTGGATGTATTTATTTTTTGAACAGTAAGAATTGAAGATGGTACAAAACAATTTACAATATTAAAAAAATTTAAAAGATAAAAAAAATCAAATAAAATAAATGATATGATAAAAAATATAGAAAAAAACAAAGACGAGGTACAAAAAATAGAAAAGTATGTGAGTGAACAAATAATATAACTTTTATAAATGGTGCAATATATGAATTTTTCTGGCTGCTGGATTTTGGGATCTAAACAAAGAAAAGAAGCTCTCTCTTTCTAAGCATGAGATGGACGCTACTATTTTCAGGCTCAAAAGGAAATTTTTTTTTTTTTTTTACTTGTAGATAGTTATTTTGATACTAGTATAACTTGTATAAGCATTAGTTCACGATTTTTAAAACAATTTGCAATTAGAATCTAAATTACTAAGGGAAACTAAAAATATAAATAAAATAAATTATTCCTAAAAATTAAGTAAATCCAATCATGCATTAAAAGAAAAGGGTATTAGAAATAAAAAGTAGAAAAAGAAGTTAAAAATATATTTTCGTTAGAAGCATTCCTTGAAATAAAATTTGTTTGATAACTGGTCCTACGAATATATAGATTCTAATGGTACATACATAGTTGGGCATGATATGTCATCGTTACTGCAACTCTCCCATTCTTCCACTTCATCGGCCCACACTTTCTGTTTATTCAAATAATAATAATAATTGAAAAAACATCAAACTTCAACGAATAAACAAATTAAATCTTTGAATTGAAAACAACAAATTAAAAGATGGTGCACACGATACCGTAATATTCCTTTGAATTGCATCAACGAAGTCTTCTATGTCATCATAGAATCTTTCAACTTCAGTCTCAATTATGCTTGCATCCCAAACCTGTGCGTGCGCATACAAATATATATATATATATATATATATATATATATTAGCGGAGTGTTAACAAATCATAAAATTGTTGTATGGTTGAGGAATATTAGAATTTGACTAACGTGGTGAAGATTTTGCTTTCTTCTGTACCAGCGAACATTGATTTCATTGCCACCCTTGTCTGAGAAAAAGCCACAATGTAGGGGCTGCAGATTAACCATGTATAAGTCATTCTTATATATTATGGTTTACCACATCGAAAATTAGATGGGAGCATGGTATATTGGTGATTTAAATTAATGGAAAAAAAATTATTTTTAGTTTCTATACTTTATAAAATTCTTGATTTTAGTACTTGTTATTATGAAATATTTTGGTCCTTCAACTATTAAAAATAAGTATTTTTAGTCCTTTAGGACATATACTATTAACACTATTTCATATTATGTATGGACTAAAAATATTAATTTTTTACAATTTAAAGACCAAAATAATCGATATATAATAAAATATAAACTAAACTAAGAATTTTACATACAAGAACTAAGTATATATTTTCCCCTAAATTAATTAATTAATCTTGCATAGGTCTACATAGATGCTTACCTGATGGACGTCTCCCAAAAAATGTGAAAGGAATAGAAGTGATTGAGTGAGATTATCTGATAGCAGGATGTTACCATATATTCAAAAGAAATTGTTAATTGTTAGTGTGAAAACAAGATATATAGAAAAACCATGGGGGTATTAGTTTGAAGCATAGATTTACATTTGGATTTAGTGTCACTGCCATACTCGAGGAGCTGGTTGGTGTAATTGGTAATTGCTGCCACAACGCATCGTCCCTTAATTCCAGTTTTTTTATCTACACAATCCCCTAAATAATGTTCACGCAGCAGGTTAGTACTACACCATAACATATATATATTAGACTAAATTAGAACTATCTTGGATCATGATCATGAGATTTAAAGAAATTATATATTTCTTTTTTAAAAAAACATAAACGTATTTTGTAAGATTTAAGAAAGTTGCATATGTTTTTACTGAAATTTAAGTAAATTACACATATTTTTTTAAAAAAAATATACACAAATTCTCTAAATATCGTCTAAGTAGTCTAAATATTTGATAGTAATAAGTTATGTGTATTTACTATTTTGATTTAAAAAAGACTAAAAAAGTGATGAAAAAAGTAAAAAAAAAATTGACACTTTCTTTAACATATATGCAAGTTTGGATATATCCAAATCTAATTTTGATAAAAAAAAATAATAAATTTAAATTTTTCGAGTAAAAAAAAAAGATAATTTTTTTATAGTGATGAATTTTGAATATTTTTATATTTATGAAAAAAAAATACGTATTTTAACTCTTTTAATCAAAATTGTCAACACACATAATTTGTTAATATTAAATGTTTAAATAATAATTATGGAGTTTATATAGATTTTAAAAACAGAAGAAAAACATGTTTAATTTTCTAAAATCTTAGGATATGCATTTGTAGGTTATACAAAAGTAGAAAAGACATGTCTAATTAATTTATTTTATATATTATCACATCATTTCATAAGTTGTTGGCATGATCTCTTATATCCATAAATTAATTGACATGCATAAAATTAATTATTTGGGATACGATGAGAAGTTTGATTATCTGAAAAAGGTATATTAATGGTTTTAATACAAATATCTTGTTGGTTTAACTGCTCAATTAGTATTTATACACACGTTTTTTAGTTATTAAACTTAGAAACTAGCTACTTATTTTAATATCTCCATACATATATGTACTTTTTAACTTATTTTAGTCATTTAGTATCTTAAAATGGATATCTATTGCAGGTTGCCAACCATACAGTGAGAACTGCATTTGTGCATGCAACAATATCAATTACTACATTTGGGTATGTATCTTCTTTTAATATGGAGTGAAACTGCCAACCTAAGCTTCATTCTAGAATGTGTTTGTTGTGACTTGTAAGGAATTAAGTAGTTCTGTGTCTTACTAGTTTGGTGCTTGTTCACTCCCTATTTTGGGAGGAAAATTTTCAGGCAAAGGCTGAAAGTTAGGGATTGTGATGTTGTTTTTGAACAACGATGACTTGTGTCATCTTTAACTGATTTCCAAGTATTTATTACTTATTTGTTAATTGGTATGCTTGGCCTGTGGAAGGTGACATTAATATGCAAATAGGCTAAAAGTCTTGGAGTGTAGGTTTATTAAGTATATAAAAAAAAAGTGTCTGAATGCGAATTGTGTTTAAGAATATAAGAAAATGCTTTCAACTTTTGGTTACATTAAAATAATAATAGAGGAAAAGGAATCACATAAAATTTATGTCTATTTTTTGTTAATGCCAATTCTTTTTCTTCACTTCAGGATTTCAACCAAACTTAGTGATATGGTGAGCAATAGCAGTACACGTAGTGCCCTTGAAGCTTTTGATAAGATGGAGGAAAAGGGTTAATTATAGATCCAAGGTGATTAATAACTAAACATATATATGGTAATATGGTGAGCAATATTACTATTGGCAATCTCGAAGGAAAGGTAGTTTTGACTATTATATTACAAGTTTTCTGTGAATTTGTTCAGTATGTAAAAGAAACTATCTTCGTCAATAGTACTAGCAAATGTGTCATGTATTTGTATATTTTTATTTTTAGTATTTTCTTAAACCCTAAACATTGAAATTGTATGCTAATATATTCTTTCCTATTTGATTTGTTTCTTAGTTGCATTTTCTTTTTTTTCATAATCATTTTGATAAAATAAAAAAAATTATTTGATTAATTGTGACTGTTTCAAAACCGCCAGAAAACACAAATTCAATAGAGTATATACATTTTGTGGCGTTTTGGAAACGGCAACAAAATTACTTACGAAAATACTAATATTCAACTAAAAACCGCCACAAAACATTACCGACAGTAGTTCTAACGATTAATCCCGACAGTTGAAAATATAATTTGTGAGAATGTTTAACCGTTATAAAATGTCATTTTAACGGCCACAAATGCCTTTTTTTTAAGTGTCTCTACAATTTTGGATAACAAAAACTAATATGGATTAAAAAAATATGTAACAGAAAAAGAGACTAAAACAAGTAATTTAAGTGTAGAGTATTAAGACTAAAGATTGCATGCGGGGTATAGGGAATAGGGATCAAATGAATAAACCTAGCTATCTGGACTCAATTTAAAACAAGTACAAGCGAAGGGTGAGTTGAGAGAAGAAGAATGAGAAAGAAAGTTACTTGTGTCCTTGTAATTGCAAACGGAGTCAGGAGTATTAGCAAAGTGCAAAGCAGAAGACCAAGGGAAGACAACCCTCAGACTATCTGCCCAAGAGCACTTGCTCGCCAAGTCATTATTGGCAGATTTGGGCAACAATTTCTTCACAGCCTTTGCAGCTGCAGTGCTGAGGCGAGCCTGGACAATAAATCCAATGAAAGAAAAAAAAATGTTAGTGACACTTGCACGTTCAAACACAACAAAAAGTATGTTGGGACAAACTTATTTAGAAATAATTTTAGAAGAAAAAAAATTGAAACAAATTTCTTCAGAAATTCAAATTAACTTATGCATAGATTAATTTATAGAAAATTTCTCATCTTTTAAAAAAAATTATGAGAGAATTTTTTGCAAATTAACTTGTGGATAAATTAATTTGAGTTTATGAAAAAGTTTATTTTATTATTTTTTTTCTCTTAGAAATACTTAAGGATAAGTTTATCTAAACAAACAACGTGGAGAAGAAACACGGAAATTGAAACAAGAAGCAAGCTAGGCACCTGAGCTATCTTACAAACAATGGCATGCCCATCATCTCCCCAACCGTGGGTATTTGAAAGCAAAAGCATGAACGAGATTATTGCCACAAGCTGAACTCTGTAACAACCCATTATTCTTTAATCTTCAAATGTATGCAAATAACCAGCATAGCCTGCTTTTCTAATATACGTATATATAAACCTGCTTGTATACATACATGTACTTAGATTAATTGAAATATGTAAAATATTTTAATATTTATTCTGACAATATATATATATATATATATATAAACACTCCGATGCATAACCTTCTTTTGCGTTTTGCGTTAAATGGCACGAGGGTGCAGGTAGAATAATGTTAATATATGTTATTTGGACGTTGAACACGTTTTTTCCTGGGGATAATATATATTTGAACACTTCATTGAGATGAGTAACGACTTTTGCACCTCCTGAAATATAAGTAAAAATAAAATTAATTTACACTCATTAATTAAATTAGTTAACATAATTCAATATTGATAGTCTCAATAAAAAAAAAAGTTAATTCTTCTACTAAAATATTTTTTACATTAATTATATAGGACAAAAAAAGATTAAGTTATCGGGACTAAAACTCTAATTAAATGAATGATATTTTAAAGATATTATCATTAAATAGGATAGAGTTGGTTAAAATTGTTTATATTTTAGTCCAACATATTAATTTTTTGTTGTTTATATTTTAATTTGGAGACCGTATTTTTTAAACACTTCAATTAAATTTTTGGCTTAATTGCATTTTTAAATTTTTAATTTTTACAAATTTTACCCCAACAAATTAAATTAACACATTTTACTCTCAACTTTTAAGAAAATTATGAATTTTATCCCGTCATTTATCCATTAATAAGTACAAAAGTTGAAGATAAACTTTGCAAAAATAATAAAATGTTAAGTATAAAATTCACCATAAAATAAAAAAAGTGGGTGTAAAATTTGCCAAAAAAATGTTAGGGATTAAGAGGGAAATTATGTTAGGAGTAAAATGATGTGGTAAAATTCACAAGTTAAAAGTTAAGATAAAATGTGCCAATTTAATTTGTCAAGGATAAAATTCACCCAAAAAAAATGTTGAAGGTAAAAAGTGTAATTAAACCTACTTTTTATTATGAAGGAGTGTTCAAAATCAAATCAAACTGTTTGTAAACTAACAAATTGGTAAAAAAAACAAAAAACCTCTAAAAAATGTAAAAAAAACCAACCTATGTTTTGCAATTTGGTTTGATTCTTCGATCTTGTTATAAAATACTGAATCAAATCGAATAAGTGACATATTATAATTATATTAATAATTATTAATAAGTATTAAATAATTTATTATTTTTTGTTTACTTTATAATCAGGATGTATATTTTATTTTTATATGCTAAAAACTTGTGTTAATATTATTAAAAAAATAATATTAAATATTAAGTAATGTACAAATCAAAAAATAAAGATAATAATTTTTAACTAAAATATCTTAAATAAAATTTAATATTAATAAAATTCATTTTCAAAATTATGTAACACATATATAATAATTATGTAAGTTTAATTGATAGATTTAAATTATAATAATAGACTAAATGATTTGATTTGATTCAAATTTGATGTTATATTTAAATCGAATCACATATTTATTTTATATTTTAATGATTTTAAAAAACTAATCAAATCACACTATCAACATCCATTCTTATATATCATATTTGTATTTATATTTTTTTCCTAACCAAGTACTAAATAGTATTTAAAAGGTCTAAAAATTGTACTGAGTTATCCATATGTCATCGTTGGTGCAAGTAATTATATATTTGCATGCTTTAGGTCATGGACGTTGGGCGATGTGATATTTATATTTTCCGTATGGAATGCATGACAGATATTATAATCTCGCTGAAGTCTATCTACCATCAAGTGGAAAAGTAACGGATATAAGAGGAATATTCCTAGCTTGTCTCATGTGATACGATATGTAACGGGAAGTTGCGTGACACAGTTTTTTAAATTATTTTAGAGATCATAGTTCTTATATTATAAAAGAAGACTAAATCCTACAACTTCCGATCTCGATACAGTGTTTTATAATTATTTTAGAGACTCTTTTCCAACTTGTAATAAAAGAAAGACTAAATACTACTTCAACCTTTAGACCCCTTCTCATGTCTCAAAAAACTCTCACACAACAGCAAAGCTTGTCCCTCAGGATCCAAATTCTTTACCTCGATTCTTCCGATTACATTCATTGTGTACATACGATTTGTCACTATTCAATCAAAACGTACACTTCACTTCACAAACTGGAAGAAGTGTTTCTAGCTTGTTAGACATTCACGAAATATACTGACGATGTTGGCAACTTCATTGAATTTTTTGGAATTTCTTGATCTAATGATGATATGATAGATAACGAAGATAAAAACAAAAGAAAAGTGTTCAACATCAAACCAAATTATTTGTAAACTATCAAATCGATAAAAAAAAATGAAAATCCCTGCAATAATGTGAAAAACCACATTTTTTGCATTTTGATTTGATTTTTGAATCTTATTATAAAATATCGAACCAAACTGAATAAATCATATATTATAATTATATTGATAATTAATAATAAGTGTTAAATGATTTATTACTTTTCGATTATTTTATAATCAAAATGTATATTTTATTTTTATATGTTAAAAAAAGTACTAATATTATTAAAAGAATAATGTTAAATACAAAATGATGCATAAATCAAGAAGTGAAAATAATAATTTTTAACTAAAATATGTTAAACAAAATTTAATAAAAATGAAATTTATTTTCAAAATTATATAACATATATAATAATTATCTAAGTTTAGTTGATATATTTAAATTACAATAATAAATTAAAAAAATAAAAACAAAAACTGTAAAACCACATAGAACAAAATTATAAATAATTTGATTTGATTTAAATTTGATGTTACATATAAATTAAATTATATCTTTATTTTATATTTTATGTAGATAATTTCTTTTTTCTAAAAATTAAATAAATCACACTATCGACATCCATTCTTATCTATTGTGTTTACATTTATATTTTTTTTTCTAACCAATTACTAAATAGTATTTAAAAGGTTTAAAAATCGTTTATGTACTGAGTTATCCATCTGTCATTGTTGGTGCAAGTAAACTATTTGCATGCTTCAGGTCAACATGGGCGTTGGGCGATGTGATATGTATATTTTCCGTATGGAATACATGCCGAGATATTATAATTAATCTCGCTGAAGTCTATCTATCATCAAGTGGAAAAGTAACGGATATAAGAGGAATATTCCTAGCTTGTCTCACGTGATACGATATGTAACGGGAAGTTGCGTGACACAGTTCTTTTGTAATTATTTTAGAGTATCGTTTTTATATTATGAAAGAAGACTAAATCCTACTTCTTCCGATCTCGATACAGTGTTTTATAGATATTTTAGAGACTATCGTTTCTGACTTGTAAAAAAAGAAAGACTAAATACTACTTCAACCTTTAGACCCCTTTTCATATCTCAAAAAACTCTTCCACAACAGCAAAGCTTGTTCTCAGGGTCCAAATTCTTTACCTCGCTTCTTCCCCTTACATCCATCGTGTACCAACGATTTTGTCACTATTCAATCAAAATACTTCACAAACTCGAAGGGGTGTTGCTAGCTTGTTACCACATTCACGAAATATATTGCCTTTGACGATGTTGGCAACAACTTCATTGAATTTTCTGGAATTTCTAGATCTAACGATGATATGATAGATAACGAAGATAAAAAGTCGAGGATAGAAAAGGAGGAAAAATAACTATAACGGTAAAAAAAAAAAGGAAATTATTTAATATATTTATATTATAACACACTACTAAAGATGAATTTTTTACATTGATTTTGCCTTTTGGGTTTTTTTATATTCTATTTTTTTTAATTATCAACCTCCAATTATTCATATCACAACTTATCATTTAAAGTTGTAAAAAAAACACATAAAATAATTCATGAACCAAAAATTATTAACAAAATATATCATGCACTAAGAGTAATTATAAACATTTATAAACAAAATATACCACAAATGTACTTTAATATACCATAAAAATAGTTATAAACATTTACATATTCAAAATAGTAAAGTAGTAATATACTTAAATTCAAAATAAAACAAAGTTAGAAGTTGCATCTGGGAACTCAAAAATAAAAGTTTAAGCTTGCAAATTCTGTTATTGTCCGAAATTCCTCCATCCATTTCTAATTTTTGCAGTCTTCCTATAATGATTATAAACTATCTTACAGTTTTCATAAATGAGTACATGGTACTCGACACATCCTGAAATTAACATGAAATTCATATTAGATATGTATATGATTTTAAAATTTGAAATATAGAGGAGTGTTTAATTACTCATCAAACTGTTGCAAGTCACTTTGTACTCTGTCAGCAGGACTTTAAAAGTGATTGAGTTAGGAACTTGGTAGTACAAGGAGTGTCATTTAAGGTAAGCTTTTGGTTCAGAGCTACTTTTGAAGATGGTGAGAAGAAAAATACTTTGTCCATAGTGGGTCAAGGTCACATGATGATTTCCAGTGAGTTCGTAGAACTCTTTGAGTTCTTTCCATCTAGCAAGTAGAGCTAGGCTCACCAGATCTTGGTTATATGTGATAGGGTACATGTTATCACTAGAGTGTAGCAGATGTCAAGTAGGCTTTAGTTCATCCTTCCATCTTACAATAAATGACTTATTGACTTCACTATAAGGCTACATTTAACAAGCAAATTAATACAAGCAAAAGTGTTATATCATGTCATGTTTATTTAAGCATAGTGTTGAAATTTCTAACCTGATCCATAACATAAATAGTGTTGAACATTTCCTGTGCTTTTTTGTTAATCTTCATCATTGTGTTAGCCATTTCCTTCCAATTTTGTTGATCTTCATCCATTGTTTCTAAACTCCATTTACAATATAAACATGACATTAAGTAGATTTTGTCAAACCAACACAAAGTGAGAGCAAGAACACAACAAACACAAGAACAACCAAACACAGAAACACAACAGATTTCGTTCCTAAGGCTGTGGCAAAATTCTCACACCAATATGATACATTTGACATAACAATATGATACCAATAAATTTGCAAAACTAAGAATTTTCACACCAGCACAAAGTCTATAGCAGAATGATATTCCTATTTTGAAAACCAAGAATGATATTCCTATTTTGGGGGTCTAAGGCAATGGCATAATTCTCACACCAGCATAAAGTCCCATTAACAAGAATTTTCATGACCAAACACAAAAACACAAAAACAGCCAAACACAAACATAGAAACAACCAAACACAAAAATAAAACTAACCTTTTGTGACCGAGAACGAGAGCCAGACTGTGAGAGAGCGATAACACAGTGGTGGCACGGTGGGCACGTTGCACCGGGAGGAGTTCAGTGACGATGAGAGAGTGAGAGTGAGGGTCACGAGGAGGGGGAGAATGAGAGGTGCAACACCGTAAGGAGGAGGAGAATGGGAGATGTAGTGTTGCGATAACTGAAACGATACAAAAAGGGTTTGGGCGCCAGAACCCTTCTTTTATAAAAAAAAAATCCAACAACATCAGTTTTTCAAAAATCGATGTTAAGAGGGAATATCAACATCGGTTTTTAAAACCGATCCACTTATTATATTCTAGAGTCAAGAAATAATTTTCATTTGAAACCCTTAGTTAAGAGTTAAAGCCGAACAACCTGACTATAGAGCATCATGGTTAATGAACGATGAAACTTAATTTTTAGAAATTAGTCTGTGTTTAGCACAAATTATCTATAGAAATTTTCTAAGAGTTCAATTATCATCCAATCTCTTCATACTATCAATTAATGTCTAAATTATCTTAAAATTGACTTTTTAAAGTAATTATTACAAAAGAGTTTGTTTTTATGTATTGTTAATTAGTATAAAGATTTTTATACTGGAAACTAATTAGATATCACCTAATTAGGTACAAGTTGTGAGGTAATTATTAAGTTAAGCTTATCATACATTATAATTGAGTGAATTCATATTTTGATTACTTGCTCCCATCACTATTTCCTCTCTCTCTCTCTATCTATTTATCTATCTATATATATATATATATATATATATATATATATATATATATATATATATATATGACCTAATTTTTGGCTGAGATTGCTTGCTTGCAAATTGAGCTATACATGTCCATAGTTTGGTTGAGCTCAAGCCTTAATCTTTTCATCTTGGCTTCAAGCTCTTTCTGTAATGAAGTAAAAAGACTTTACAGTTAGTTTCTTAATCTCACCATCTCCATTTGGACAAAGAATGGTTCTTGTTCCACAACAAATTAAGACAATTCAAATCAACCCAAGAAAAAGTGCATATTCAGATCCTAAGTTTTTTTCCATTGCAATAAAAAAGTCAACCCAAGAAATTAAATCTCTCACTATAAGCATTGTCCTTGGGTGCAATTTATTGTACCACTAAAAACCATAGGAGTAATAAATAGCAAATGGATAATAATAATAATAATAATAATAATAATAATAATAATAATAATAATAATAATAATAATAATAATAATAATAGATCAAAGAATTAATCACTATTGTAGTAAGTAGCTACATGCTAAAATAATACAAGCAAGAACCTAAATTACACCAATGAAGATAATGGTTTGCTTATGATAGGAAACAAGTACACATAATGCCAACACTGAAGTAAATGAGAAACAGTCACCACTAATATTAGCACAACAATGAATATTTTACATGCAAAAATGAACAATTAATGACTTCAATAGTAAATCTTTGTATAATACACCTAAAAAAAACTTATCATAGCTTTAACAAGTCTTTTTTCTTTATTTGTGGGGCCTAAGTTGCCTGCAACTTTAAATTTGGAAATTCTGCACACACAAAATAAATCAAATAAACGGGAAATAAAATTTACATTTATCTAAACATTGATACTCTAATATAGAAAATTAAAGGTACCTTTTCAAAGCAATGCCTTGAAGCTCAACTAGATCATTAACAAGGGGAACCCATATCTCTATGAAGCGATTGTGTAGTGCTAGAGATAACTCCTAGTTTATGAATACATGGCAAATAGCATGTAACATTCAATTAAATCTCTGTATACCATATTAGAAAACAAAGAGAGGATAATACAATCCACGAAGTCTCTATCACAATTCACAACCAATCTATAGTTCCCACCTCGAAAAAAGAGACTTAGGCACCTAACACTAGGGTCCTTTGTGAATAATAGCCTAAGAGAACCCTACTCTTAGCCCAAACTAGAAACACATATTCTAGCATGCCCTTAGCGATTCATGCTCAAACAAAAAGATGTGTAAGACTATACACGAAAACCAAGAGTAAAGATAGACACAACCTGATCAATCCTTTCTGCAAAACCTTGCTTGATTGAAGAGGTGTGCTTCTTGAACTCAAGAAAGTGACACAACTCACTTATCACAAAATATCTTCACAATTAAAAGATTTGAAGGTGTAAGTTACTTCTTCTAAGAACTTTTCTTCTCTTCTTTCTTTAACTAATAACAACACGTGACCTTAGCTCATTCAAAGATTCATTTAATTGTTTTTCGTTGTTTTTGAAAAGAACACAAGCTGGCTATTTATAGAGAAAACAATTATAACCGTCTGTAATCGATTAAGTCTACAAAGTAATCAATTAATTCAATAAAGTAATTGATTATATTATCTTTTTAATCGATTAAAGTGTTCTTCCCAAAACCTGAAAACAGCTCAAGAACAATATAATTGATTATATACTCAAAGTAATCGATTAAAGTGTTCTTGTTCACTTCTAAACTACTCAAGAAAAAGAAGTAATCGATTATATCACATGGTAATCGATTAAAGTAGAGACTCTTGAATAAATCAATCGTTGTCTCAGAAACAACTGTGTAATCAATTACGAGAAGGCTGTAATCGATTAAACCGATATGAGACACAACTCTGCAAGCTTCAGACAACTTGTGTAATTGATTACCATAAGGCTGTAATTGATTAAAATGGAGTTTTTCCTTCTGAAGAAACTTTTCTAACTTAGAAATTTTTCTTCTCACTTACTCATGATGATGCATGATGCACAAAAGATATAATATGGACTAAGATGCAATATTCAATATAACAATCAATACAAATTCCACTCAAGGTAGTTGGGCATGTAAAAGACAAAACATCTTCAAGCTTTTCTCCAAGCTTCAAGCTTTAGTCTTCATGTTGTTCTCCTTATCTCTAACAATTTTACATAAGATCTATCAAACAAACCTCACTAAATTTTTGCCATCACAATCCCATTCCAATTGAAATGAACATATGTTAGACCTGTACAAATAAAAAAAAAATATACATACCTTAATAGCATAGAAAAGCCTTGCCACTTCAGATTGTGTCCAATCTTTGCTAACTAAAGGTATGAACTTCCCCAAAACATCAGACATACTCCACTGAATGATCAACATTGCAAAATTAAAATTAAAATTGAAAAGATCAAGATCCAAATTACACCAATTTCATAGTAATAATAATAACTAATAACAATAAGTTAAACCCAAGATAATAATAATTAAGAAAAAAACAAGTACCGAAAAGAAACAAGGTGGTTGTTGTTTTAGTTTTCCAATTTCCCAATGAAACACTCAATTTGTTCATCCTTGTCATGGGGCTTTTTGTAGAGGATCATGTACATTGGTGAGAAAATGCCAAAGTCACCCCTTCTAGTTAGATAGTCAGCAGTCTTAAAGTGCATCTCATAAACATTGACGGTCCCTTTGGGGGCGATTCCCAAAGCCGCAAGAATAGTGACCACAATATGGTTTTGCCACCACAGCTGAGTTGGCGGCTTAGCTAGATCCCACTCCTTCACAATAGCAAACCCTAACTTACGCACCGTCTCAGCTATATTAGTGTAGCTTCTAAGGCTAGGCAACACGTCCCTCCTCTCAATCCCTTGAATGAACTCCACATGTTCAGGGTCACCGCCTCAGTACTTATTTGTCATCACCCACTCATAGGAAATGTAGAGTGCCCCCTGTTTCAAAACGCGGAAGATTTTGGCGTACACTTCCCCCAGTTTCAGCACGTGACACATGACCTTGATGGAGTCCCCCACTAGATCCACGTCTTTGCCTGTGTTACTGACTTCAACACCATCGAGGATGCAGGGCTAAAGATTATCACCAAGTCTGACACCTCCTTCACCCTTTCTAACTCCATTGCCGTCAAGGAGACCCTAACTTTGCTTTCTTTGATTGCTTTTGATAAAAAGAGCCAAACATATGTCTCTAACTTGGCTTTTGATAGAAACACACATTGACAACATTGGTTTTTAATAAAATAAATGTTAAGCAAAAAATAACAACATCAATTTTATTAAAAACCAATGTTAACTTAGCACTCGCAACATTAGTTTTAAAATAACCGATGTTAAGGGAAACTTACAATATCGGTTATTTTATGACCAATGTTAACAAAGATACTTTGTTTACAAAAACGCCATTGTGTTTTGTTAACATTGGTTTTCATTAGAACCGATGTTAACTGACTGACATTAAATCCATATTTTCTAGTAGTGTCAGGTTCACCAATAAAGTGGAGTGTGTTTAAAAGAGTGTATGTGAGAGTGTATCATTCTTCTTTTTTTATAAGATCCAAAATCTAAAATATTTCTTGCATTAATTAATTTTTCATAAAAATAATATTTGTGAAAGTCAGTTATAGAATGACTGATAGTGAGAGAAATATAACATACTCATTAATATTTGTTAATTTTGTTGACAAGAAATAAAATATTAATTTAAAACAAATTTAATATTATCGACTAAATTAATCAAATTTTTTAATCTTAATGAATTAGTTAATTGCACCTTATAATGAAAATCATATAAAATATCATTTTTTTATCTTTTATTTTATTTATTTTGTTCAGTTTAGCTTTAAAAAAAATTATTTTAATCCTCTATATTTTTTAAAACAATTCATTGTGATCCTCCCCTCAATGTAGATTTGACTATCTTAATAATTTTAAGATATTCATGGTTAAAAGCTCTCACAAGACACTATTTTCTTTTCTAAAATATTTCTATATTATAATTAACACAACAAGCGGTTTTTGAGGGAGCTTGATGTAAGCTCCATTGGAGCTTGTAGGCCTAGGATCTTCTTCATCAATGAATTCCTTTGCTTCTTGGATGATGAATGACAGTGAAATGGAGAAGGAAGAGAGAGAGGAGACGCCATGATGCAATCCTGCCCCGCAAGGGCATTGGATAAAAGACTCCAAGTAGATTGGGCCAGAGATCCAAGGGAAGGCCCTAGGGTTCTCATGAGCTTTAGGGTAGATTTCGAGCGCATGGGCTAAGTATGAGCCCACTTATCTTTGTAAATATTAGAATAGGTTTTTCCTTCATTTGGGCCTTGTATTTTGGCCATTCTAGTAGTATAGGATTTTAGCCTTGTATTTCGAGGCATTTTGAGTAGTCTTTGTAGTAGGGACTTTTTTGTATTTTCATGAATTTTGTCATGGGGTGAGCTTAGCTATTATAGGGGGTGTGTAGCTAAGCTCTAGCTTCTCATCTCAAGGAGGTGAGCTTAGCTATTAGAAAGGTGTGTGTAGCTAAGCTCTAGCTTCTTTAGGAATCTTCTCAAGGAAGCTTCTCAAGGGGGTGAGCTTAGTTATGAGAGGGGTGTGTGTAGCTAAGCTCTAGCTTCCCAAGGAAGTTTTATCAAAGAAGTTTTTCAAGGAAGTTTTCTCAAGAAAGCTTCTCAAGGAAGCTACCTAGTCTATAAATAGAAGCATGTGCAACACTTGTTGTAACTTTAATGAATGAGAGTCTTGTGAGACACAACTCAAAGTTCAACTTCTCTCCCTTTTTCTTCCTTCAATTTCATGCTCCCCCCTCTCTCTTTCTCTCCTTCTTTCTTTTCCTCCATTGAAGCATCCTCTCCAAGCTTCTTATCCAAGGCTCATCTTGGTGGTGAAGCTCCTTCTTCCATGGCTTATTCCCTAGTGGATGACGCCTCCTCTCACCTCTTCTCCTTTGTCTTCCGCTGCATCTCCATGGTGGAAAATCACCATTGAAGGACCTCATTGAAGCTCAAAGATCCAGCCTCCATAGAAGTCCCACAAGCAAGCTTCCATCAAGTGGTAATCAGAGCACAAGAGCTTTAAGTAGGTGCTCCTTAAACCTCCATTAATTTTTTGCTTTACCTTCTCTTCCATTGTTGTTTCTTCATTTTTTTTCTCTATGTATCTCCTCACATGTCTTGTGCTAAATGTTTTTAACATGATTCTTTAGAGTTTACACCAATTAAACTTGCTATAGGAGCTAGATTTGATTTTCTATGGTTCAAATTTTTTGTTCTTGTTCTTGAACCATGAATTGTGTTGAGTTTAGGTTCCTTTAAGTTTTGTCTTGTTATTTTTTGTGGCTGAAACCTAAACCATAAAATTCTTACAAAAATATTAAAGTAGAAGAAAACCTCAAAAATCTAGAGTGACTTGTTCACCTATTGTAGTTTTGTCATAGAAGTCATGTCTAGTCATGAAACTTGTCACATAAGATTTCTTATGTTGTGCTGAATTTTATTTTCTTGTTTCTTTGTCTAACTCATTTGTTCATGAGTGTATGAAATTATTTTAGCCTATTATTTGATTTGAGTCAAATCTTTCATGTTAAGTAGTCCTTAACATGTTCATGCAAAATTCTTAGAGAGTATTTGATTGTGAACCTTTTCTTGAACTTTTAGGTTTCCTTATGATTGTGTCTATTGTGAATTTGAGTTTTGGTGATTGAATTGCTGGCTGAAATGTTGATCCTAAGTGAATATTGAACTCCTAAAACTGTGTTAAATAATCCTAGTGAGTTCAACATACATAGGAAGGTTGAAAGTAAGCCCAAGGCAATCAATATACCATGCTTAAAAAAAAAACGCTGGTGCTGGCAGCTTGGACATACAAACTAGTAAAAATTACTGAGAATTGGTTACTTCGAATTTTGAGCTGAAAGTTTTAACGAATTTTCTAGACATCTGGAAAAAAGTTATAAAAAAAGAACAAAGTGATTTGGATAAAATGAAAAATACTAAAAATCACACAAGTTGGCAGAAAAATAAGTATCCAGGAAAAAAAAGTGAAAGGGAAGTGTGCTTGTTGTTTTGACTCAAAATTTATTCTATAATTAGTGTCTATTTTATACCAATCTTAGTTCCTAAATTTCAATTGAAAATTAGTGTGAAAACAAGTGCCAAAGCTAGAGGTTTGTTGAGTCTTTTTTTTTTCAGTTTTTTTTACTCTACTCTAGAGCCATTCTAAGTTTCTCTTTGAGTCCTAGCTTGCTTCTATGTCCTTTTCATTGCTTTAATTGTTGAATAATCCTTGAAAAATTGTCTTGTTAAAACTCCATTGGTTTAGCTTTCATTTCATTTTTTTTGTCTTTGGTTATTGCTTGTCTCTTTGTTTCCTTGTTTGTGAGTTGCCATATAGGGGAATTGGAAAGGAGGATTGGTGCCATTCCTTGAAGAATTTGAGTCAAGAAGTAAGGGGCCAACCACCTTAAGAGCTATTGGACTAAGAAGCACTCCAAATTGAGTGAATCGCCAAAGAGAGAACAACCACTAAAATTGAGGACCGTTTTGTAATTTTGTAATTTGCAATTTACTTACCTTCATTGCTTTCAAGTTTTGTAACAAAAAGGCCTTTCATTGGAAGTGTGTTGGGAGCCTCCAATAGGTTACCAAACTTCCATTTGTGTGTAATAATTTTAGGCAATTTTTCCTTAGGATAGTGAGTGCTTTGTTGGGAACCTTGAATGTGGTCATCCAACCACTCTTAGTATTCGCCTAGTTTACATTTCTTGCTTACTTTCATAGCTTATTTCCTTTACCTTCCATTGTCAAACCGCCTAGATAGCTTTCCTTTTACCAATTAGTTTTTTACCTTATCTTTTTTACACCTCTTTTAGTGTTTATTTTGGCTAGTTTCAACCATAGTTTCTTTTACCTTTTGTTTTCAAACATCCAACAAGAAAGAACCACAACTTAGGAACCAACATGAGTCATCATTCATCTAGTGTTAATGGCGAGGGTACTAGTCATAAAGACCCTTTATGTAGAATCTTAGATGAGTTGAGTTCCCTCAAGTTATGGAAAGAAAAACAAGAGAGAAAAGAAAAAGGAAAAAAAAGAGTGGAAGAAATAAGTCAAGATGAAAGAAAAAAAATAAGAGAGGAAGAAAGAATAAAAATAATGAAAGAAATGAAAAGAGAAAAAGATGCCTCCTATAGTAGTCATAACTCTTGCAAGAGTCTAAGTGAAGAACTCCGTGACTATTACGAAGGAAGCCATAGGTCACATCTTAGACCTCACTCCCATAGAAGAGAAAAGGAAAGAAACCCGCAAGAGGCTAACATTAACCTCCCGTACTTCCATAGGAAGGACAATATAGAGGCTAACTTAGTTTGGGAAATAAGGATAGAGTAAAAACATAAAAAGAAGTCTACGTCAAAATCTTATGGCTCTCACTCTTATCCAAAGAAAGACCAAGGTCAAGGCATCTTAGGGGTGACACCTTCTAAGCCCAAAGATGATAAGGGGAAGACAATAGAAAAGCAAGCCCCTAAGGCTAGTATGCAAGAGAAAACTAGTTCTATAAAGTTCTTTAAATGTCTTGGAAGAGGACATATTACTTCTCAATGCCCCACCACAAAAACCATGATTATGAGGGGCCAAGACATTTATAGTAGCCAAGATAAGGCTACTACTTCACCTTCCTCTAGTGAAAGTGAAGAAGCAAAAGGGGAAGAATCTAGTGAAGAAATCTACCCCCAAGAAGAAGGACAACCATTAGTGGTTAAAGAGAAGTGTAAGGAGGTAAGTGTCTCCTCCAAGAGGTTAGCTAAGAAGGAAACTCATTTTACAATAAAGACAAACATTAAAGAAAATTTCCCTCTTAGACAACCTCCACATTTTCTCTTTTGTAAAAAGACACTTGCTAGCATTGCCACACCTCTTGGGCTTGAGTTTATTCCTCAAGTAAAGAAGTTGTTGGATGAGGGTTTGGTTCGTAAGAGCTTAAATCCTTGTGCTTTGTTGGTGCCCAAAATAGGTATTATTAGGCACCAAGTCCCTAAAATAGGTGGTATGATGAATTTTTTGAGTGGTGCAACCCTCTTTTGTAAAATCACTTGTGCACCTAACATCTTCATGGTGTGTGTACATAGGGACCCATTAGGTTGGTTTGTTCTTATTTTTAGTTTCAATACAAACTTAGGTACTCATATGGGACACCTTAGGTTTGTCATACTTTTTGGTAGGAATAATCAATATGAAAATACAAAAATAGGTATGTTTTATTGCGTTACTTTTCTTAATTTTTCAAATAGCGATCAAAGGGTTCCCATGAACCCTAAGAGAATAAAGATCATTCCTGAGTGGCCCACTCCACCAAGTATAAGAAAAATTTGGGGCTTCCATGACTTAACAAACTTTTACAAAAGGTTTGTCCCATATTTTTCTATACTTGTAGCACCACTCATTGAGTTGGTGAGGAACCATGTTCCTTCATAGGAAGATGCCCAGGAAATGGATTTTCAAACCTTACCTTACTTCAACATACCAAACACCACTAATACATATGTTTTTGTTCTTTTTACAGGTGTTGAGGGAAGGAGCCCAGAGTATGAAGAACCTCAGGATTTGAGGTCAAATCCTTTCCAAGGTGGAGGGAATGATGCAATCCTACCCCGCAAGGGCATTGGATAAAAGACTCCAAGTAGATTGGGCCAAAGATCCAAGGGAAGACCCTAGGGTTCTCATGAGCCTTAGGGTAGATTTCAAGCTCATGGGCTAAGTATGAGCCCGCTTATCTTTGTAAATATTAGAATATGTTTTTCCTTCATTTGGGCCTTCACTTAGGCTCTTGCAAGAGTCATGACTACTATAGGAGGCATATTTTTCTTTTCTTAACTCTTTTAGTATTTTCCTTCTTTCTTCTTCCCTTATTTGTTCCCTCTCATCTTGATTTATTTCTACCCTCTCTTTTCCTTTTTCTTTTCTTTCTAGTTTTTCTTTCCATAACTTGAGGGAACTTAATTCATCTAAGATTCTAGATAGAGGGTCCTTATGACTAGTACCCTCGCCATTAACACTAGATGAATGATGACTCATATTAGTTCCTAAGTTATGGTTCTTTCTTGTTGGGGGTTTGTAAAAAAGGTAAAAGCTAAGGTTCCAAAAGAGCTCAAGATAAGTGTGATAAGAAAGAATAAAGTACTATGCAATAACAAGATAAACTAGGTGTGGCTAGTAAAGAAAATAAACTATTAAAGTAAGCAAGAAATTAAAGTGAAAGAAATGTAAACTAGGCGGATCCTAAGAGTATTTGGATGACCTCATTTAAGGTTCCCTACAAAACACTCTCTATCCTAAGGAAGAAAATATTTTGGAAGAAAATTTAGATCTAAAGGTTCAGCACAATAAGATTATGACTGAAAAATGATAGAACCTAATATCAACACAAAAACATGATTCAAGAGTATATCTATAAAATTTGAACCATAGAAATGCAAGAACAAGTGTAGATCTAAGATTTAATCGGTTTATTTTTTTTTTTTTTGAATCTACTCTAAATAGCACCAAACCACAAGACAATGGAGGATATACATGGAGAATAAGATGAATAACAAGGATTTAAAGTGAATTGATCGAATAAAAAGATAGAGGAAGCAAAAGAACATCACCTAGATGAAGATGCTCTGATACCACATGATGTAAGCTCCATTGGAGCTTGTAGGCCTAGGATCTTCTTCATCAATGGATTCCTTTGCTTCTTGGAAGATGAATGGCAGCAGAATGGAGAAGGAAGAGAGAGTGGAGATGCCACTTCAAGGAGAAGATGAGTCTAGAAGAAGCTCACCACCATAGGAGGCCATGGATAAGAGCTTGGAGGAAAAAGGAGATGAATGAAGGGAGAGGAAGAGAAGAGCAAAGAGCTCTGAAATCTGAAGTTTAATTTTCAAATCATCAAAGTTGAAAAAAATGCACACACATGGCCTCTATTTATAGCCTAAGTGTCACACAAAATTGGAGGGAAATTTGAATTTCTATTCAAATTTCACTTGAATTTGAAATTGAATTTGTGGAGCCAAATTTTGGAAACAAAATTTCACTAATTATGATTATTGAATTTTAGCTATGGTTCAGCCCACTAATCCAAGATCAAGTCCAAGATTCTCCACTAAGTGTGCTTAGGTGTCATGAGACATGTAAAGCATGAAGGATATGCACAAAGTGTGACTATATGATGTGGCAATGGGGTGTAGCAAGCAAATGCTCACCTCTCCCTCTAAAATTTAATTGGATTGGGCTTCTCCCAATTCAATTAAATTTATTTCCAACCACACACATCAAATATTCACTTAATGCACATGAAATTACAAAACTACCCCTAATACAAAAACTAGTCTAGGTGCCCTAAAATACAAAGGTTGAAAAATCCTACATTTCTAGGGTACCTTACCTATATTGTGGAGCCCTAAATACAAGGCAAAAAAATAATGAAACCTTAATCTAATATGTACAAAGATAAGCGGTCTCAGACTTAGCGCATGGGTTCGAAATCTATCCTAAGGCTCATGAGAACCCTAGGGTTTTCTCTTGCATCTCTGACCCAATCTTCTTGGAGTCTTCTATCTAATGCCCTTGCGGGATAGGATTGCATCAGAGCTACACCAAGCACGGGGCATGCTAGTAACAAGCATGGTTACACTATTGACAGATGAGGATGTTATGCCATTATTAAGACATCCATAGAAAATGCAATGATCATGATTGAATTTGTAACACATGACATACCTTGAATTGGTATCATTAACAAGTTATGGATGTTGTTGGTTGTGATTATTCGTAGATGACAGTCTAAGAAAATTAGATAAGCGACTCTCTAGTGTATCCAAGTTCATGTAATAATCCTCCTAAAGACAAGTCCAGAACATCATCATCCACATTAAAAATAGTAATTGTTGACAAAAGCAAGTAAAACCGTGCGCCAATACGTCTCAATTAGAGTATGAAGGTATTTAAGAGAAAAGAATACGATTTATGTGAGAACACCTTTTTTATATAAGAATACGAGAATAATTAATAATAATCATTCGATTAAGATTAAAAATAATAGACAATTAAGATTAAAATATAATATAAGCATCAAATTTCGAAAGATTCACCAAACAAATTATGCCTTATAATATCTCATTAACACATCACCATCACCATGGCTACCGCCACCACCATAACCATCGTCGTCATTACCGCCATCACCACCATTGATGTCGACAGTGGTGGTGGTGGCAATGATAACGATAATGGTCATGGTGATAGAGGTGGTAGTAGCAACAATCATGATGGTGGTTGCAATGGTAATCATGGGGGTTATAATTGTTGGGGATAATTATGTATACTCAAGATTTAATCCATCATGTTATCGATTTTAGTAAAGAATTATTCTTTATTTTATTATCATATTTATTATTTTATTAAATTATTAATTTAAATAGTCCTTGATTAAAATTAGAGACTTGTTATCATGATAGAGAAGATGATAATGAGAAACAAGTCCTTTATAATTTTAATCTAAATTATTCTTGATCATAGGATTATTGTGAATAGGACATCAATAATTCGGATAAATCAATATATATGCGATGGTCTTTATTGGATAAAAATTAATAAATCTCATATATTAAATTGCATATATAAATTATGTATACGTGGATGTCATCATTGAACTGACTTAATTGAGAATTCCTAATAGTTAATATTACCTTGATATGTTAATAGGAAGTCCTCAAGAAGAAATATAATAGTTTCCTTTGACCTAAGATTATCACAGTAATTAACAAGTTATTTTTTATATTTTAATTTTATACACCTAATGCCTTAGGGCACTAGTTGAATGAATATTGGATATGATTAAATACTTGCAGAATTAATGAAAGAATCCATCAACTCTATGTAATGAGTTTGAGCTCTACGATAGAATTAAGACCTTGGTTAGAACAATTGAATGAAAGAAGAAAAGAGTTTCTTAAGTCATTAGTTGATTAAATGTGTTAGCTTATTAGAGTTTGACAATAATATTATACTCTAGAGTTAACCTTGAGCTATAAATGATGGAAGGAAATATTACATTACTCTTCTATTGGTTCTTGAAGGTAAAAGATGTTAATTCATACTTGTCGCAACGTGCCCTTCGCGGGCGAGCGAGGGCGAGGCTCACGGGTGCGCTTTCCAAAGGAGGAAAGATGCGCGGAGTCGCCACCAACGTTTATTTGTGGAAAACGTCGAAAAAACCGAAGGAAACCGGTCAAAATGAAAATTCTAAGTTCGGGAGTTGTATTTACGCTTGAGGAAGGTATTAGCACCTCTTACGTTTGTCTCGAAAGACAACAGCCTATTTTTTAGAATTGTGGAATTGTGTTATCTTAACTTTTATTTCTTTTTATTTTTTGAGGTCGACAAAAGCGGGGCTTTTGCTCCTACGTACCCTCCTTTGGAGAGGAAATCAGACCTACGTAGTTCTTCCTTATACGTGAATCAAGTGATTCCTTTTTACTTGAAGGGTGATCATTTTAAGGCGTTGGACCTTAAAAAATGATCCATTTTACTTAGTAAGAAACTGAAATGATAAACTTTCAAAACCCTATTTTTGTGGACGAGCTTGACTAGGCGAGTTGATTTTAGCCTTAGTTTCACTTTAGTTATTAGTCAATTCAATTCAAGAATGAGAAATCCCAAAGAGGAAATGTCCGATTGATTTTTCGCTTTACTTTACTAAAAGGTATTTTTTATTATTATATTATTATTTTACCTCTTTTTTGATTTCCAACGTGGTTACGGCACGACCGAATGGTCAGAATTCATTTCAAACGAAAATGACGGATGATACAATTCAAACGATCGGTGGAAATTTATTTTATTTTTAGATTAAGCGAGAAATGACTTAAATAAATGGCTTAAGCATGTCAAAATGGGGTATAAAAAGTAAATGAAAACGAGAATGAAAATATATGAAACAAAATGTGGACCACCACGGGTACATATAATGAATTGAAAAGCTTGGTTTGAGGTACTTACCCGTTGAAGACTGAAGAAAACGAAGAATGAACGATGAATCTTGAAGAACGGTCGAGAATCTTCGCGTAATTTCTCACGGAAACGTTACGGAAGCGCCTCGGCTTGGATTTTCTTCACGGAAACAATTTTCCTAAGCAAATTCGAAAGAGAGAGAAGTGCCTAAGGGGCTGAACCCTTTTCTTCTTCACTTCTTCCCCTATTTATAGCAAAATAGGGGAGAAGCTTGCCGCTCAGCTCGCCCAAGCGAGCCAGGTTGCTTCCTCCAGAAGCAACAGCCTTCTGGAGGAATCTTCTGGAAGGCCCAAGTGGGCCTAGTTGCTATTTACACCCCCCTTTTTACTAAATGCACCCCCCTTTTCTATTTTTTTGTAATTCTTTTTCCGTAACGTTATGAAACTTTACGAATTTCGTAACGATACTTATTTTTTCTTCCGCAAGGTTACGAACCCTTACGAATTACGTATTTACTCTTTTTTAGCTTTCGAAGAAGTTACGGAAACTTACGGATTGCGCAAAAACATCTCTTTTCGACTTCCGCCACATTACGAAATTTCACGGATCGTGCAAGCCTGCTTCCTTTAGATTTCTGAGACGTCTCGGGACTTCATTTATTGTGCAACAAAGGACGCCAAGTATCTCAAAGCGGCTAACCAAAGATTGCATGTCATCAAGTAATAATCCCCGGACGAAATTAGGGTATGACAATACTATCCAGACGTTAAAAAGTGTTGTTAGACGCCTACCTTGATTAGTAAATAAATTATTATTAATTTAATATCGATTTAGTATTAAACCTACGTGATCACACACAAACGATTCAATTTTTGTAAAAGAAAATAATTTATTTGATAATTAAATTAAAGAATTTAATTTAATCAAATAAATATTTTAGTAGAATATTATTATATTTTTTGCTAACACCAAGAATATAATTAATATAAAAAAGGAGTATTATTTTATGAATGTGAAAGTTTTCCATAAAATAAGAATAATATTATGTTGCTATATATCAAGATTAGATCGTGTTATTAAGTATCCTAATTAGTCATGTGATTAATTATGAAATATCTTTGTCTTATAGGAAGCTCGTTAAAATAAAAGATATGAGATAATTTTTATTTTTATAAAAATAAAGAGATATGAAATTATTTTAAATAAAATATTTTCTTTTTTCTTTGAAAAATGGTTTAAATCTATCTCTTTAACATTATAAATAGAAGAAGCATATAGCTGAAGAAAAGTGCAACAGACACAAACTACTATAAAATTTTAAGTCTAGTGTTAGACCTGAAAAGTAGAAAGAGGATTTGCTCTCTAGAGCTCCCAGCCCATGAAAGAGTTGACCGCAGATCTCTATGGATACCTAGAGTCTTCACACTATTGAAAAAAAAAAATTTTACTTTGAGAACACACATCCGGTTACACAAACTTATTTTTTCTATTTATTATTGTTGTATATTTTTTAATGCAAAATAGATCATAATTTTCTGTTACAAGTGTTAGAAACACTTCTATGTAACTATCAACAATAACGATTATGGTGATATTGATGGTTGATTGAGATATTTTAGGAAATAATAATTAAGATCTTCATAAATTTATTTGTTGTTAGATTAATCTTTTAGAAATTTGATAATTTATTTGGTTTTAATTTAAAATTTTAAATATTTTAATTTTAACTATCTATCATTTTTAATCTTGATCCAATGATTGTCATTAGTTGATCTTATGTTGTCACATAAGATAGTTGTTCTGAGGGGAGTAGTTGTGTTTTAAGAAAAAATTATATTTTGTGGTGGTTTTAATTCACTGATATCTTTTTTTAGATAATAATCACCAATATCTTAACAATATTAACAGTGTTAAATCTATATTGATGGAGGAATTAAAATGAAAAACGTAAAGGACTAATTAAATTGAATTTTTTAAATATGAAAAATCAAAATAAATAAGATAAAGGAAAAAATAATATTTAGCCTCTATATTAATATTTATATTTTTAATATACAATATAAGTATTAGGTAACAATTATAATAAGAGATCAAGTAATATATAATCCACATCAGATTCATTATAGAAATTTTTAACAAAGATATTTGTTAACTAAAAAACAAATCAATGGTTAGGATGGGATTGAAAAAAGGAGAGAACATTTTGCTACAATAGTGACATGTGGCACTGAAGGGAAGCCTTTAGTGGTAGTAATAGAAGAATAAAATATATTTCAATATTAGAATATTTCTTCAGAATCATACTTAAAAATCTAAAGGAAGTTAAATAAGTTCAGTATTAGAAAATACTCGCTGAGCTTATAATTTAGTCGATAATAATAGTTTGACTTTAGTGCATAAGCACGGGTCACATTCGTCTTATGCATTTTTTAAATAATTTATTATTACTTAAAATTAAATAATAAAACATAATCAAATATTTTGGTTAAAATTATTTAAAAAATAATACACACACTGATACACAAGCATAATATATATATATATATATATATATATATATATATATATATATATATATATATATATATAAATGTAATTACTTTTTTTTTTATCAAATGTTACCAGACAGAAATATTATAAATCGATTTTCTTATCCAAGAAATTTGGTTTAGTTTATTGAATAGGACGTGTGAGCTATTGTATATTAAAACAAATATAATTAGCCTTTTTTATAATCTAAAAAGTGGGGGAAAATGTCATCCATACTTATTTTGAGCAGGATTGTCTGTCGAGTATGATATTTAAGGTTTTTTTTATCATAATTAAAATTATTTTAGTTTATGATATTATTAATAAGTATTTGATACACATTTGTGTGTTATTGAAAAAGTAATTTAAGAATATTTTATAATAAAATATATTTCATAAATTAAAAGAAATATTATTTCATAATAAGTTTTGAATATGCTGTTGTGTTAGCTACTCAAATAAAGAAATTTGTTGTCTAAAATAATCTTGATTATAATTGAGTCTCTTGAACCACAAATAACTAAAACTATTTTGATTTAAGATATTGAGTCTTTGGTATGTACTTGTGAGAAATAAGAGTTTTGTTGTATATAATGGTCATGAGTATGATTAACTCTCATGAATGATATTTGTGATTTTTACAATAAAAAACTATAACTAATTTAATTTGTTATATTATTGATAAAATTATTTGGTAATAAAAATGTGTTTGAGGTTTTTATATCATAATTATAATTATTTTAGTTTATGATATTATTAAGTATTTGATATGCACTTGTGTGAAATACTTGAATACAGATTTTATTAAGAAAGTAATTTAAAATTATTTTATAATAAAATATATTTAATAAATTAAAATGAATATTACTATGTATTGAGTTTTGCATATAGAGTTCTGTGAATTTGGGATAAAGAAATTTGTTGTCCAAAATATTCTTGAGATGGATGGTGTCCCGTGAACCACAAATAACTAAAATATTAATCAACAAAATATTTATTTAAAAATTACTTAATTTGATTCTATTAATTTTTTAAGTAAAAATAATTTTATATTTCGGCATTAACGTTCTGGTTCATTTGAGAAAAAAACACCCTTACTAATCTGAAATTTAACTGAGAGGTAAGTAAAAATAATTTATATGATGTAAAATTAAAAATAAATATCTTTGAGACTTTCATAGGCAATTGCATTAATTACTTGCAAAAAGAGTCTTATTTCCATAATAGTTTGCCAATAAGAAAAATTATTTTCCATGAATAATACTTGTGGTCTCTATCATAAAAAAATTAAAATTAATTTAATTTATGTTTATATTAAGTAAATATTTAAAATTGTTTTGTAATAAAATATATTTAACTAATTAATTTTAATATATATTTATGTAAAATTTATTTTTAATTAAAATTAGTTTCATAAGATTTTAAAGTAGAAATAATATTGTTTAGTTGTTGATATGCGGATGTTTGAACTATTTGGAGAATGAGCATTGATTTCTATTAAGGGTGACAAAATGGGTGGATCGGTCCAGTCCAATCGAGTCTCCTGGATCAAATGAGAAAAATGGGTTGTACTAGTTTATTTTGTAATTTTTACTATAAAAATTAAAAATACAGATCAAATTCATGTAAATGATGTATACTACTTTATTGCACATAATGATTTTCAATAAATATAGATCAAACAAGCTTAAATAATGCACATTTTGTTATACATAATAATTTTTAGTATGATTATCTTACGTTAAGGATATTTGTGGTATTTACTATAATTTTTTTTAGAATTAATTTAATTTATAATATTATTGAGTAAGTATTTTAAAATTATTGTAATTAAAATATATTTAAATTAATAAATAATAATTAACAAAATAATTATTTATATTATGGTATATATATATATATATATATATATATATATATATATAAAGAATGTGGGTTGATTCTCACGGCTGAAGTAAGAATTTTGTTTGTAGATAATTCTTATACTTTTATAAGCATTGATTGAGTCTCGAGGCCTACTTAGAGCTTTAGGACTCAATTCATCTAAATTTTTCAATTCTAAATAAAAATAAAAATAAAATCAATGATGTTTTTTATGATTTGACTCAAACAAAATGGTTTTTTGTTGAAAATATTTTTGATATCTATCATAACAAAATTAAAAATAATTTAATTTATAATATTATTAATCCATCAATTTAAAATTATGTGATATAAATATTAATGAACAAATTTTTGTATATAAAATTATTAAACACAGAGTCAAATGTTTATTTTGTAAAAAAATATGATATTGTAGACAAAGTATTTTAAAAATTAATACACAATGAATAATTATACAAATGTATCATTCAATTAACACGATAATAGCATATTTTACATAAAATATTAATATAATATAAGTAAATAAATTTAAAATTTTTCCAAGTTCCATCAATTTAAAATTATGTGATATAAATATTAATCAACAAATTTTTGTAGATGAATATATTAAAAGCACAGAGTCAAATTTTTATTTCGTAATAAATATGATATTGTAGATAAAGTATTTTAAAAATTAATCAGCAATAACTAATTATACAAATTTATCATTTATTTAATCAATATAATAATAACATATTTTACAT
Organism: Glycine max; assembly: GCF_000004515.6. Classification (NCBI taxonomy): domain Eukaryota; kingdom Viridiplantae; phylum Streptophyta; class Magnoliopsida; order Fabales; family Fabaceae; genus Glycine; species Glycine max. Next base: position 24,357,478 of record NC_016088.4, read on the forward strand.
AAAACATTAATATAATATAAGTAAATAAATATTTATAGTAAATAAAAAATCAAAAAAGTGGAAAAAAGATAGATAAAATTGTTTATAAAATAAAAGGAAAAAAATAAAAAATAAAAATGAGAGATAGAAAATACAAAGGGCTGCTATAGGAGAGAGAAAGTAAAAAAAAAAAAAAAAGTGAGAGAGAATAGAAAGAGGGAGTGGGACGAAGGAGAGAGGAAAGGGGGAAGAAGGGTCCAAGGAGAGAGAGAAAAATTGTGTGAAATAAAAGGAAAAAACAAAAAATTGAATGACTAATATACCCTTATTATTGGACAGCGGTCAAAATTTTAGATGAAGGTAATAAAGTGATTTTGGTTGTACATTGGTTTATTACTGAGATAGATAATAAAAGCTAATATATGATAGATATTTTGACTTTAGTATAATTAACACATAAAATAATTTTTCAAAATTATTGAAATATTATTTATGGAATATATTTCAGATTTAGTTATTTTTTGTGCTCCAGTTTAAAAAATTATTTAAAAGTCATATTCGAAATTCGAATAGTACTTGATAATTTAAAAACAAGGTGTATGTCAAAATTCTTGAATATTCTTTATATTTTTAAATATAAATTTCTTAATAATTCATAAATAGAAATGGGTAGAAATTGATGTTACAAAGTCTTAGAGAAAATTAAAAAATTTATTTTTTATTTTGGTCCTTACTGAGTTGGACATAATAATATTTTTTTTAAAAAAAATATTACATTTCAATTTTTTATATTTTATTTTATCCCCACTAAGTGGATGTCACAAGGAGTGACATCTAGAAGAGAGACAAATGTCCAACATGCACTTAACATGGATATTTTTCATTTCATGGTGAAGGCTAACAAAAGGATTAATTGGTGTAACGAAATGTGGTTTCAAGGATCTTCCAAGAATTGTGTCTCACTTTTAGGATAAATTTGGTGATTTACTAGTAAATCCTTTTAGAATAATTGGGAAATAATTATTATGTTGTAAAATATATATAAAAAAAGTGATGTGTTATAATGAGACTTGTTTAAACAACTTTTCTTAATGTGGAGGTTGGAAATGCTATTACACTTCATTTAATCTAAGAAAGAAAAAAAATTGTGATAAAAAATTAATTTATTTGAAAGAAAAAAAATTGTAAATAAATAAAATTATTTTTTCTCCCCATTTATTTGATTACATTTTTTTTTACTAAATCGACAAGCACTCTTTCAGCTACCCTCTACTCAAGGTATGATCTTGTAATAATCGAATCTAGAATATCATTGTTGAATTAATTATTGATGAAAGATTTCTCATCTCTATGAGATTAAATCTCAAATTTTTTAAGAGAAATAAAACATAATAAATATTATGGAAGTAAATATTCTCGCATTTATTGCTACTTCATTGTGTGTTTATTCTAGTTCCTACTACTTTTTTACTTATAATTTATGTATAAGGATACAAATGAACAAAGAAAAAGAATATCAACCTCTTTCTTTCCACTTTATTTACATTTTTGCCAAGATTGAAAAATATATGGATCTTGTTCTTACCGAATTCGGCAAAATCTTCTCACAGTGTTGTTCCTCTATGAGCTCCTATACGACAGTGGTGGAATGTACCTGCGAAGATATTTTGACACTCAAGTTAGCATTGAGAGGTAAGAGTGGGTATCTTAAAGTATGTTTGATTAGAGTTTGTTTACCTAAACCTTGATGTCCCCTTTTATAGAGGTGAAATAAGATAATAGAATCTCAATTTCCCTCAAAAGATAATGTAAATAAGAAAATATATGATTTTATCTTATCTTTCCTTTAATAATAGATAACTTCCAATTTTAAGGGATATCTCTATCTTTCTAGTAGAAGATAGAGTTTCCCTCTTACCTTAATTATATATGCTATATTCTCTGGATACCAAGTAGACTACCCGGTTGACCACTAAGTACAGAGACTTGCTAAGTCCGAGTAGTATACATGCCCCCTAGCTCTGAAGATGGCTATAGGAGCTTTGTAAAAAATCTTCTTAGTCCTCTACTTTGATGTTGCTTCCAATCGACTGAGTTCAAGTAGTATTCTCTGATCTGTAAGTAGTCGAGTTTAAGAGGAATCTTGATTTCCTCTTTAGCCAAGTATTACCTTAGTGTCAAAGGAAAATAGACGAGTAGTTGTCTTCTACTGAATCCGAGTGGTTGAGTATTCAAAGAGACATCTTGTCAATTGTTTTGTTTTTTAGACACATTAAATGTTGTCGCATGTTTTCGAAAAAGGTGCAATGATTACAACTTTAAGTTTCACAATGCTCTAGGGGAAACATTGATTTTTGAAGAGGAGAAGAGATCTGACAACTCAAGCGGGTGCGTCTCTTGATTCTCAAAGACTTCCAAAAGTCTATAAAGGGGGGAAACTTTTTTCTCTCCATTTTCATCTTTGCTTTTGAGTTTATCCTTCGTCAAACATTCTTTATTCTTCTTCTTCATTTTTCCTGTCGTCTTTTGTTTTCTCCAATCACCTTTTATTCCCCTTCCATTTATTCTTCATGTCTCCTTCTAGTAGGGATTCTAGGTGGTCTGGTAGAGGTAGAATGCTTTTTCCGAAAGTTCATCCTATTGGAGAAAGTTCCAATGATGAACATTCTCATCATCACGATGGTTCTAACGTTGCCATTTGTCATACCCTAATTTCGTCCAGGGACGATCATTTGCAAACATTTGGATTCTTGCCAGCCGAATTGAGCTGCTTAACACCAATTGTCGTGCAATCCATAAGATTTTTCTACGTTTCGGAAGGAAATGTGCAAAATACTCAAAAGGAGGGTAAAAGGGCACTTTTGGGGCATTTTTCAGCCCCTGAGCCACCTAGATAACTTCATAATGAAGTAACCAGCTCGCCTGGGCGAGCTACCTTCATCCCAAATGCCTTGGTTTGCTATAAATAGACGTGGGAAGGCTGAAGTAAAGGATCCCTGAGTTCCCTGAGGTCCAGAGGTCCATAAAGAAGAAGAAAGAAGAGAAAGGAAGAAGAAAGAAGAGAAAACAAGGCCGAAACGCTTCCGAATCGCATCAGTGATCGATTCCTACACCGTTCGTTGTTCGTTCTTTGTTCATTCATCGTTCGTTCTTCGTTCTTCATCCCGTTAGTGCTTGCTTTAAGGATTTGAATTTTATTTATGGACCCTTAAGGGTCCCCTTTATTGTTTGTGCATCTTCATCTCCTTCTTCGATCATCAGTGATCTTTTTCTTTGTTTAAAGCGAGTTTTGACCGATCGTTCATACCGTAATCTCGTTTAATCACCGTTAAAATAAAATTCAACCGATCGTTTGTGTCATAAACTCTTTTGATCAATGTAAAATAAGTGTTAACTGGTCATTAACGCTGCAAGTTATCTTAAAAATGGGATTCAAGATTAGTGAGCCAAAACCAAATAAAACCAACTCATAAACTTCTTCATTTCATCAAAAATATAAAAAAGGTCGTTTCAAGGTCTAACGCCTTAACGATTCTCTCCTTTCAAAATCAAGAGGTCGTTTTTCAAGGTCAAACGCCTTAACGACTCTCCTCTTTTCAAAAATCAAAATATCGTTTCAAAGGTCCAACGCCTTAAAACAACCTTTTGTCTAGTTAAAATCAATCTTTCAAAAAAGATAAAAACGATTTAACCAACAAAATTTCAAACTTAAAGAACTACGTAGGTCTAATTTCCTCATCGCACTCGAGGATATGTAGGAGCGAGGGAAACACCCTTGTCGACCCCAAAAAAGTAAAAAATATAAAAAGGAAAAATACATAAAAAAAACATAAATATAAAAGGGAAAATAAATAATATTGAAGTCATGATTTGCACACCTGATTAGAGGTTGTTGTCCCTTGTGACGGGCGCGTGGGGTGCTAATACCTTCCCCGTGCGTAAATGAATCCCAATCCTTTATTTCTTAAAATTCGTAGACTCGCTTTTGGTTTTTCTAACGTTTTCCTCAAATAAACGTTGGTGGCAACTCCACGCGTTTTCCTTCGATGGAAGATGCACCTTTAGGTTCATCCGAGAGGCCTTTTTGCACCCTCGCCGGAGGGCAGGCTGTGACACCATTGACAATGAGTCAAGCGTCCCTGTTGTTGGCATCGTCGCTGCCATGGCATGGTATGCCTTAACGCTAATGTTGTTGCCAATATTTATCCAAACATTGAGGGGGAAGAGCCCAAGTTGCCTTTGCCAAATCCTCCTTAAAATGTCATTGATTTGGACTTGAAGGCTATTACTATGCAAGTTATAGCCCCTCATCTAATCATTCTTCTTTTTTCTCTTCCTCCCCAAAAGCCCAAAAACCTAAAAAGGAGTACCCTCCCAAAATCCTTCCTGGTTACTCCTGGGTTTATGGCGAAGTCAAAACCTACGCAAGTAGTTTTCGTACTTATGAATCAATCACGTACTTCCTAGAAGGTGCCAAATTTTTCCATGATGATCGTCTGGATGTGATGATCATAAGTCTTGTCTTGCCAACAAGTGTGTCTTCATGGGAGAGCATGATAGGATGGAGAATGTTGTCCGTCAAACGATACATGCTCTGAGGTTTGTCATGATGATAGAAAGATAAGAAAATTGGATGAAGCTGGTCTTGGAATACATATTGAATGGCGTCATTCCAAAAGATCAAAAGGAAAGGAGAAAATTACAAAGACGGGATGCCAAATTTTGTATAATAGATAATAATCTTTACAGAAGAGGATTCACTCAATTGCTCTTTAAATGTTTAAGAGCGGTAGAGGTAGCATATGTGATGGCTGAAATATATGAAAGATGTTGTGGTCAACATTCTGGGCACAAAACTTTGACAAGTAAAATACTAAGAGTTGACTACTATTGATCGATCATTGAAATCGACACAGTCGACTATGTGCGAAGATGTGAAAAGGTGCCAAAGATGTGCCAACATACCACACACACCAGCAAATGAGTTGTACAGTCTGATGTCTACATGGACATTTCTCTGGTGAGGGATTGACACACTAGGACCTTTTCCAAGGGCCCCAGGACAGGTCAAATATCTAGTGGTAGCCATTGGCTACTTCACCAAATGGGTTATAGCAGAAACACTTGCCACCATAACTACTGAAAATATTGAGAACTTTGTGTTTAGGAAAATAATTTGCAGGTTTAGGATTCTCAATGTCGTAGTGACCGACAATGGCACCTAGTTCACTAATAGACAATTCCGCCAACTATTATCAGGAATGAACATTAAGCAAAGTTTCACTTCTGTAGAGCATCCTCAGAAAAATGGCCAAGTCAATGAAGCAAATCAGGTTATTTTATGAGGATTGAGGAGAAGAGTAAAAGAGGCCAAATGAACCTGTGTAGCATAACTGCCACACATCCTATGGGCATATCGAACAACCCCTATTCTGCCAAAGGAGAAACCCCATTCAAGATGACATATAAGACTAAAGCGGTCATTCATGTGGAAATAGGAGAACCAACCTTCAGGATTGTAAATTTGAATCTAAACCAGAATGAAGGGAACCCCATAACCGAGCATGACCTCATCAAACAAAGAAGAGAGGTAGCCTCCATAAGAGATGCAACATTAAAAAGGAAAATAGTGACTAGGTACAACAAAAAGATCATCCCTTACGCATTTGAAGAGGGTGACTTGGTCCTATGGAAAGCTAGTGTTGGAGGAAAAAAATAACCATCAAGGAAAGAAGCTTATGTTTTGGAAATGTTCTCTGGAGAAAGAATTCCTCGCACTTGGAACACCTCCAACCTGCGGAAATACTTCAGCTAGAATAGGAAAATGGTAAAAGTAAGAGGTCATAAAGACACATACTCTTGGATATATTCTAATCATGTAGGAAAATAGGGCAACACATACAATTCTTGTTAGTCATTTTACAGAAAGACATCAATAAAGTGAAAAAAAGTTCCCCCAACATCATCTCAAAAGCAATAATGGGACAAACTTCTACTTTTTCAACTACAAGTAGCCACCCAAGGAAATGGGTTCCCAAATCGGGGTAAAATCTTACGAAGTCCTACTTGTTCAGCTACAGGTACATACCCTGGGAAATGGGTTCCTAAATTGGGATAAAATCACGCAAATTTCTACTTGTTCAGATATAAGTAGGAACCCAAAGAAAATCAGGGCAAAATGTTACAAAGTCCTGCTTGTTCTGCTACAAGTAGGCACCCGAGAAATGGGTTTTGAAACTGGTGTAAAATCTTACAAAGTCCTACTTGTTTAGTGATGTAGCTCCATGCGGAGCTTGTAGGCCTTGGATCTTCATCATCAATGGAGTCCTTTGCGTCTTGAAGATTAATGGCAGTGGAATGAAGAAGGAAGAAAGATGATTGAAGATGCCACTTCAAGGAGAAGATGAGTCAAGAAGAAGTTCACCACCATAGGAAGCCATGGATAAGAGCTTGAAGGTAAGAGAAGATGAGTGGAGGGAGAAGGAGAGAAGGAGCACAAAATTTTGTGCCTCAAAAGAGGTCTGAATTTTGAAGTGTAATTCTCAAATGATCAAAGTTCAAAATATGCACACACATGGCCTCTACTTATAGCCTAAGTGTCACACAAAATTGGAGCGAAATTTGAATTTTTCACTTGAATTTGAAATTGAATTTGAAATTGAATTTGTCGAGCCAAATTTTAGAGCCAAAATTTTACTAATTATGATTAGTGAATTTTAGCTATGGTTCAGCTCACTAATCCAAGATCAAGTCCAAGATTCTCCACTAAGTGTGCTTCGATGTCATGAGGCATGTAAAACATGAAGGATATGTACAAAGTGTGACTATATGATGTGGCAATGAGGTGTAGCAAGTAAATGCTCACCTCCCCCTCTAAAATTTAATTGGATTAGACTTGTCCCAATTCAATTAAATTTATTTTCCAACGCACACATCAAATATTCACTTAATGCATGTGAAATTACAAAACTACCCCTAATACAAAAACTAGTCTAGGTGTCCTAAAATACAAGGACTGAAAAATCCTACATTTATAGGATACCGTACCGACATTATGGAGCCCTAAATACAAAGCCCAAAAATGATAAAACCTCAATCTAATATGTACAAAGATAAGTGCGCTCATACTTAGCTCATGGGCCCGCAATCTACCCTAAGGCTCATGAGAACCCTAGGGCCTTCTCTTGCATCTCTGGCCCAATCTTCTTGGAGTTTTCTATCCAATGTCCTTGAGGGGTAGGATTGCATCATTCGCTCCGCCTTGAAAAGGATTTGACCTCAAATCCAGAGGTTCTTTAAACTTAGGGATGCTTTCCTCAACACCTGTAAAAAGAATAAAAACATATGTATTAGTGATGTTGGGTATGTTAGAGTAGGGTAAGGACTGAAAACTCCTTTCCTGACCATCTTCCCATGAGAGAACATAGTTCCTCATCAACTCAATGAGTGGTGCTACAAGTATAGAAAAATATGGGACAAACCTTTTGTAAAAGTTTGTTAAGTCATTGAAGCCCTAAATTTCCCTTATACTTGGTGGAGTAGGCCACTCAAGAATGACCTTTATTCTCTTAGGGTCCATGAGAAGCCCTTGATCACTATTTAAAAAGTTAAGAAAAGTAATGGAATAAAACATACCTTTTTCTTTATTTTCATGTTGATTATTCCTACAAAAAATTACGACAAACCTAAGGTGTCCCATATGAGCACCTAGGTTTGTATTGAAAAAAAAAAAAGAACAAACCTACCCTATGAGTCCCTATGTACACAAATCATGAAGATGTTGGGTGCATGAGTGATTTTACAAAAGAGGGTTGCACCACTCAACACATTCATCATACCACCTATCATAGGAATTTGGTGCCTCATAATACCTATTTTGGGCACCAACAAAGCACAAGGATTTAAGCTCTTACGAACCAAACCCATTCCAACAACTCCTTTACTTGAGGAATAACCTCAAGCTAGAGAGGTATGGCGGTGCTAAGGGATGTTTCCCTTGACAGGAGAAGGTAGAAAGATTGTTTAAGAAGGGGTGCTCTTTTGATATCACATTTTGTTGCAAAATTATTTTCCTTCTTAACAATCTTCTTGGAGGAATCTTTTTCCTCTTTTTCCTTCCCTTTGGCCTTTGAAGACAAGGCCTTACTATCCTTCTTTTTCTTTTGGTGTTCTAGTTATTCTTCCTCATCCCTAGTCTTTCATAGTTAGTTGATCTTTGGCCACCTGTGAAGGTGTTTGAGGATGCAACACAAATTTAGTGCCAAGATGGGTGAGGGTAATCTCATTACTTAGGCCATTGTAAATGATCTTCCTATCAAATTGTCACAGCCTTCCAAAAAGAATATGCCCTGCCTCTGTGGGAACTATATCACAATTAACTTCATCCTTATATGTCCCAATGGAGAAAGGTACCTTCACTTGTTGGTTAACTATCATTTCCCCTTGTTCATTGAGCCATTGAAGTTTATAAGGTTTTGGGTGGGGAATGATAGTGAGGTTCAACTTGGAAACTAATCTTGTGCTATAACAATTGCAACAAGATCCACTATCCACAATGAGAGAACAAGTTATATCTAAAATTTTGCATCTTGTATGAAAGATGTTCTCTCTTTGGGATTGAGATAGATCACAAGATTGACCTCCAAGGAGCCTTCTAACCATTAGGAGGTCACCTTCTTCATGGGGGTAGACTTCCTTAATAGACTCTTCACCCCTTATTTCATCTTCACTTTCACTAGAGGAAGGGGAAGAAGTAGTCTCCTTTTGACTACTATAAATGTCTTGACCCCTCATAATCATGGTTTTCTTTGTGGGGCATTGAGAGGCAATGTGACCTCTCCCAAGACATTTGAAGCATTTAATGTTGCTAGTCCTTTCTTGGGAACTAGTCTTAGGGGTGGATTTCTCTATGGTCTTACCCTTATCTTCCTTGGGTTTTGAAGGTGTAGCCCCCAAAATTCCTTGGGCTTGGTCCTTCCTTGGATAAGAGTGAAAGCCATAAGATTTTGAAGAAGGCTTTCTTTTAAGTTGTTGCTCCACTCTTATACAAAGGTTAACTAGCTCATTTAGATCCCTATATGGAAGGAGTTCAACCTTATCCCTCACTTCCATATTAAGCCCACTAAGGAACCTAGCTATGCTTGTTATTTCCTCTTCCCTAAGTCTAGCTCTTAAAAGGAGTAGTTCCATTTGTTGTCTATATTCTTCAACACTCATACTCCCTTGTCTAAGCCTTTGGAGCTTGTCCATAAGCTCCCTTTCATAGTAGAAGGGAATGTGCCTCTTCCTAAGGGCACTCTTAAGATCATTCCAATACTCTACTGGAGGATCCCCACGAATCCTTCGTTCCCTAACAAGGGAAGTCCACCAATAGAGGGCATACCCTTGAAAGCTAAGGGTAGCCAATGAAACTTTTCTCTCTTCGCTAATATGATGGCAAACAAAGAGTTGTTCAACCTTCATTTCCCAATCTAAGTAAGCCTCAACATTATCTTTTCCATAGAAATATGGGAGGCTAATATTAACCTCTTGAGGCTTTCTATCATTTTCTTTTCTTTGGGAATGATGTTTAGTATGTGAACTATGGCGCCTTCTATAATAGTTGCTAAGTTCTTCACTTAAACTTTTGCAAGAGTCATGACTACTATAGGAGACATGTTTTTCTCTTTTCACTTCTTTCATTATTTTTCTTCTTTCTTCCTTTCTTATTTGTTATCTCTCATTTTGATTTATTTCTACCCTCTCTTTTCCTTTTTCTTTTCTTTCTAGTTTTTCTTTCCATAACTTGAGGGAACTCAACTCATCTAAGATTCTAGATAAATGGTCCTTATGACTAGTACCCTCGCCATTAACACTAGATGAATGATGACTCATGTTGGTTCCTAAGTTGTGGTTCTTTCTTGTTGGGGGTTTGAAAAAAGGTAAAAGCTAGGGTTCCAAAAGAACTCAAGATAAGCGTGATAAGCAAGAAGAAAGTATTATGCAATAACAAGATAAGCTAGGTGTGACTCGTAAAGAAAATAAGCTATGAAAGTAAACAAGAAATTAAAGTGCAAGAAATGTAAATTAGGCGAATCCTAAGAGTGTATGGATGACTACATTTAAGGTTCCCAACAAAACACTCACTATCCTAAGGGAATATTGCCTAAAATTATTACACACAAATGGAAGTTTGGTAACTTACTGGAGGCTACTAACACACTTACAATGAAAGGCCTTTTGGTTACAAAATTTGAAAGCAATAAAGGTAAGTAAATTGTCAACTACAAAACAATCCTTAATTTTGATGGTTGTGGTCTCTTTGGTAATTCACTCAATTGGAGTGCTTCTCAGTCTGATAGCTCTTAAGGTGATTGGCCCCTTGCTTCTTAACTCAAATTCTTCAAGGGATGGCACCAATCCTCCTTTGCAATTTCCTATATGACAACTCACAAACAAGGAAACAAAGAAACAAGCAATAACCAAAGACCAAAAAATGAAATTAAAGCTAAACCAATAGAGTTTTAACAAGACAAATTTTCAAGGATTATTCAACAATTAAAGTAATGAAAGGCACATAAAAGCAAGCTAGGACTCAAAGAGAAACCTAGAATGGCTCTAGAGTAGATTAAAAAAAACTATAAAAAAAGACTCAAGAAATCTAGTTTTGGCACTTGTTTTCACACTAATTTTCAACTTCATTTTAGAACTAATATTGGTATAAAATAGGCACCAATTATAGAACAAATTTTGAGCGTAAACAACAAACACACTTTCTTTTGACATTTTTTTTCTTTTCCTGGACACTGATTTTCCTGTCAGTTTGTGTGATTTTTCTTATTTTTTCCTTTTATCCAACTCACTTGGTTCTTTTTTTTTTAATTTTGGTCCAGATGTCTAGTAAATTAAGTAAAAATTTAAGCTCAAAATTCGTAGTTACCAATTCCAAGTAATTTTTACAAGTTCGTATGTTCAAGCTGTCAGCACCAACAATTTCAACCTAGAAATCAAGAGTAGTGTTTATGTTGCTTAAGGCTTGGATAATTACAATTTGTGTTTGCTTATGCTCAAATGTCTTGAATAAAATAATTCAAGAGAGCTTAAGACTTATTTTGATTCACAACTCAGCACCATAACTCAATTTCTTCATAGGCATCATATAGGAAACTAAGAAAATAAAACAAAGTTCAACAAGACTACTTCTAGGAATTGATTTAGAACATGTTATGAACTAAATAACATGCATGAATTAGACTCAAAATTCAAAAGATAGGCTAAGAATGAGAAGAATACATGAACAAATGTATCTAGAGTTCAATCAACAAAATCAAAATTCCACACAAACTTAGAACATAATGTGACAATTATTATGACTAAACATGACTCTAAGACAACATGGATTAAGTGATTTGCACTTAGATTTTTGTGTTTTTTTTTCTAATCAATATTTTGGAAGAAAATTTAGATCTAAAGGTTCAACAGAACAAGATTATGACTGAAAAATGATAGAACCTAATATCAACACAAAAACATGATTCAAGAGTAGATCTATAAAATTTGAACCATAGAAATGCAAGAAAAAGTGTAGATCTAAGATTTAATCGGTTTATTTTTTTAAAACTACTCTAAAAAGAACCAAACCACAAGACAATGGAGGATATACATGGAGAATAAGATTATGAACAAGGAATTAAAGTGAATTGACCGAACAAAAAGATACAGGAAGCAAAAGAACATCACCTAGACGAAGATGCTCTTAATACCACATGATGTAGCTCCATATGGAGCTTGTAGGCCTTGGATCTTCTTCATCAATGGAGTTCTTTGCTTCTTGAAGATTAATGACAGCGGAAAGAAGGAAGAAAGATGATTGGAGACGCCACTTCAAGAAGAAGATGAGTCAAGAAGAAGCTCACCACCCTAGGAAGCCATGGATAAGAGCTTGAAGATAGGAGAAATGAGTGGAGGGAGAAGGAGAGAATGAGCACGAAATTTTGTGTCTCAAAAGAGGTCTGAACTTTGAATTATAATTCTCAAATGATAAAAGTTCAAAATATGCACACACATGGCCTCTACTTATAGCCTAAGTGCCACACAAAATTGGAGGGAAATTTGAATTTCTATTCAAATTTTACTTGAATTTGAAATTGAATTTGTGGAGCCAAAATTTCACTAATTATGATTAGTGAATTTTAGCTATGGTTCAGCCCACTAATCCAAGATCAAGTCCAAGATTCTCCACTAAGTGTGCTTAGGTGTTATGAGGCATGTGAAACATGAAAGACATGCATAAAGCGTGACTATATGATGTGACAATGAGGTGTAGCAAGCAAATGCTCACCTCCCCCTCTAAAATTTAATTGGATTAAGCTTTTCCCAATTCAATTAAATTTATTTTCCAACACACACATCAAATATTCACTTAATGCATGTGAAATTACAAAACTACCCCTAATACAAAACTAGTCTAGGTGCCCTAAAATACAAGAGTTGAATAATCGTACATTTCTAGGGTACCCTACCTACATTATGGAGCCCTAAATACAAGGCCCAAAAATGATGAAACCTTAATCTAATATGTACAAAGATAAGTGGGCTCATACTTAGCCCATGGGCCCGAAATCTACCCTAAGGCTCATGAGAATCCTAGGGTCTTCTCTTGTATCTTTGGCCCAATCTTCTTGTAGTTTTCTATCCAATGCTCTTGGGGGTAGGATTGCATCATTAGCTACAAGTATTCACCTCGGGAAATGGGTTTCAAAATCGGTGTAAAATCTTACACAAAGTCCTACTTGTTATGTTACAAGTAGGCACCCTGGGAAATGGTTTCCAAACTGGGGTAAAATCTAAAAGAGATTTACAAAAACTGTAGGTAAAATCTTTAAAAGTGCTACTTAATGAAATTTTTAGGTACACCGGAAAATGGAACTCCAAACCTTGATAAGTATTGCAAATACAAAGATGGCCTACAAAATCAAATAACACTATGATAGGCACATTCGTAAATCAGCGAAAACTACCCTAAAGAGATTCGAACAAAAGAATGAGCGCCTATAAGCGAAAAGCGGAAACAAGAAAGATGTGTATGTCAGAATAATATTTAAAGTTGCCAAAACAATGAAGTGTGATGGAAAATTTCTAATTCATTCATCATTGAAAAAATTACAGTGGTTACAAAAACACCTACAGATGACTAAAACACCTACATTATAGTGAAGATGACTAAAACACCTACCTAGAGATAACATTCAAATTCACAAAGGTAAAGAAGAATATAGAGGGAATGAAGACCATCCCAAAAGCATCCCATAATCCAAACAAACTTTTCCTGATGGGAGAAAGGCAAAACAAAGCCACCAACGCCATCATCCACATGATTCAAACCATTCGGGTGGGCTAGAAGTAGAAAGCCTTATGATGCCTTGGTCCCTTTTGTAGTCTAGGTGGAGTGAGTGCAAAAGAACCAAGTAAGCACAAGACTGACATTGAAGGAGTGCTCTTGGGATAATTTCCAAACACCAAAACCAAGCGAAAAGACTTGTTGGTGTTTAAACTTTTAGTCACTCAAGCCATTTAGAAAAAGGATCAAGCAAACAACCTACAATCCATTAGCCACTCTAACATTCTGAAAGCAACAAACATATGCATCAAAATGGCTAAAGTCCCTACAAGAAGACTATTAAGTAAGGGTTGTTTATTTTGCTAGTTGCAACAATGGTAACAATTGCTATTTAACACCCGCGACGGTTCTAAAACCGCTGCAAAATGGAGCATCGACAACTATTTTTGCGGTGTTTTTAACAACCACCTTACATACCGCCGAAACACATTTAGTGATAGTTAAAATCGCCCACATTATATTAACAAAAGCATAGTAATTTTTTTTGTTTACTCAATGACATTTGCGAAACTGCCCCCTGATAATGGCAATTCTGGAACCGCCACTAAATTAATGTTTTCAAATACATAATAATATATAACAGTGGTTTCAAATTGTCACAATAACATTTCCAAAAATTGTCCATTTATTATAATGGCAGTTCCAAAACTACCGCAAAATGAATATTTGTAAATATGGAACAAAATATAATGACAGTTTTTAACTAGCGCAATAACATTTCCAAAAACTGTTCATTTATTATAACAACAGTTTTGAACTACCGCAATCTTATATTTTTAGAAACAAATCTAGTTAATAACATCAATTACAACTGCGACAATTTATAAAAATATTTATAAATTGTGCATTGTATTTTGTAATTTTTAATATTTTAAACATGATTGGTATTTAATTTTAAATATGAAACTTCATAAAATGATTAAAAAGAAATAATAAATTAAACCACATGTAAAATAACTCCATAAATTCATAGTCACCTAGTAAAGTAGCACTAAATAAATGCATAAGACAAAGGTCATTGAGTTCTTAACAAAATAGTGAAATCAAAGATCCTAGTTCATAGGAAAAATAAATGGAAATGAAAGATCTCTTGGTTTATAACAAAATAGTGAAATCAAAGGTCTCTAAGTGGTCTGACAAGCCAATGTTGCTTGATCATCTTGGGAACATGACTAGACTAAAAAAAATGTCTTACTCCATGCGGTGACTCTAAACTCAACATGCAGAAATAATAAAAAAACAAATTAAATAAGAACCACAAATTACACATTAAAACATTGTTAATGTCTAACAAGTAATTAATTTACAATTACTTTACTTGGTTTCCCTTAATAGTTTGCATAAGGAAAACTAGTTGTTGCTTTAGTACATCAACTTCAGCAACTTGTGCCTTTAGAGCATCAACTTGAGCAACTTGACCCTTTAAGGCAACAATTTCAAGTTCTATCTTAGCTATCTTGACATTAGCCTCTAAGATAGACATCAACATTAAAGGGCGAGAACAACTTCCAATGATTTGAGATGATGTTACTCCAAGACCCAAACCCCTAACATACCCTGGATGGTCCTTCCCAAAAGCTTTTATAAACGCTTCATTTTCATTACAACACTCTTGAATTTCTTTTTGTAATTGTTCTTGCATATATTAGTCAAAAGGCATCATGCACTAGCATTTTTGTAATTGTAATTGTACCATTTTCAAAAAATCTGGTTTGCAACAACCAACATTTATCAACTTCTAAACCAGAAACCAATTTTAAACCAAAGTAACAAAATACGGGCAGTTGAACTAATTTATTTTAGTATCAACATTAATAAGAGCTCATTATTCCCTCACTCTCATGGCCATAAGGGAGGGGGGTCTGATATTAAAAGCATTAAAAACAAGTTTGCGATGACCAACATTTCCCAATTTCTAAACCAGAAACTAATTTTTAACCAAAGTAACAAAATAAAGGCAGATGAACCAACTCATTTCAGTAGTAGCATTAATAAGAACTCATTATTCTCCCACTCTCATTGCCATAAGGGGGGGTGATATTTAGTAAAAGCATTCAAAACAACATGAGCCATGAGCACACATGTCTAAGAGACATCAACAATTCTACTTTAGTACCAAATGCTAGAAATTTAACTTGCACGTGAGAAAACATCATCCTACTAAATATTGTTTTGTCCCTATTGTAACATGCCTTACAACTATCAATCAGGGTGCATCAATTACTATTGTCCATATATAATCAACATACACAAAATAGCATATCACAACCTCCCTATGAACAAAAAATAACATATGGTATACATTTGATTTACATCTTTTTCTCTGGCCTCATCATTAATAAAACTACCATCCCTTTTCTTGTTTGCAATTTGATACATTTTTGCTCTATTGAAGGGTCTCCCATGTTCGGGTTTCTAAAATTTTGCACAATATAAATATTAGTTATCTAACTATACCAGTTTTGTACACCCTTAAAATCTAACTTATCATCAAATCTGTCTTTCGTGATAATGACATGGACCCTAATATATGAACAATCACTCATTTTTGGCGATTCTCAGTATTTTGTTCTGCTACTTCATGTTTCCATTTAAAACTCAATGGACCAACTAAAAGATTTAAATATATATATATATATATATATATATATATATATATATATATATATATATATATATATATATATATATTAATTCATGTGTATTACCATAGTTACTCCTTCTCTAATACAAAAATATAGCCTAATGGTTTGGGTTAATTCCAGGCGGCAAGTTAGCAATATTTTGTTCAAGGGTAAGCTCAATCATAATAATTCTTAAATATGTGAATCATGCAAGTTTTGATGATGCCAGGAAGAATTTACTTGATAATGGTTGTCATCATAAAAAAGGGGGAGAATGTAAATGTATGAATACAGGTTTTGATGATGCCAAAGTATAATCAAATAAGATTGCTTCAAGAAACATTCAAGGATTAAGCAAACAAAGATTGCTTCAAGATTAATTCAAGGTCAAGCAAACAAGATTAAGAAAAAGATAAGGCCTTAGTTTATTTGTTAAGAGAATCTCACTGGTTGATAAGTTTTGGCCTCAAACAAATTATTTTCAACAACTCAAGGCACTGGAAATCGATTACCAGAGATAGATTGCAAATGGGCTTTTCAAAAAAGGTTTTGAAATTTGAATTTTGAATATTGTAATCGATTACCAGTTGTTTGTAATCAATTACCAATAACGACACTTCAGAAAACACTTTGAAAAGTCATGACCCTTCAAAATATAACAGTGTAATCGATTACCAAAATCTTGTAATTGATTACCAGTGAGAAATTTTCAGAAAAGCTTTTTGAAAAGACACATCTCTTCAAACCATTTTGAAAAGGCACAATGGGCCTATATATGTGTGTTTAACTTCGAAAAGCAAGAGAGAGATGTTCTAAGAGAACTTAATTGTCAAATGCTCTCTAAACAACTATTGGCCAAACACTTGAAAATCTATTAAGAATTCATCTAAGATCTTCAATTTGTATCATCTATTCTAAAGGAGAGAAAACTTTATGTTCATCTCATAAACTCAGTTGTAATCAAGAGACTGGTTGTCTCTTGGATTGTGATAATATTGAACACAAGGGTGAGGGATCCCAAGGTGTGTTCAAAGTCTGTAAAGGAATTACAGAGATAGTGAAAAATCTCAAATGGGTTGCTCGAGGGCTGGATGTAGGCATGGGAAGTGGCCGAACCAGTATAAATTGAGTTTTCATTTCTCTCTTTCCTTATCTCAGTTATTTTATTGCAGATTACTTTGTCTTGTGCAATTGAAAGAACATTATTAAATTAATTGTTTCTTCTTCTTCTGCATTATGATCCTATCATATATCATTTAAAATGGGTTAAAGTTTGTTAGTGGGAAAATATTGAAACTTAATTCACCCCCCTCTTAAGTTATTGAAGCCACTTGTCCAACAAAATAACCTACATTGATTGTCTCACAATTTCTTTGCCAGATTTTTTAAAAAATGTTTCTTGTGTACTCCATCACCAACAACAAATTTTGTCTTCAACATGAACATAAAGAAAAATATTGTAAGCAAATGAAATCAATACAAATCAAATGAACTAACTTAATTATAGTGGATACCTTTATTGAGTGATCATATGCATTATCTTGGTAAGTAGTAGGAACTTTATGTCAATTCTCATACATTATGGGGAATGCATGAAAGTTGCTCACTAAAGACCCCAAATGTTCGACCAACAATCCCCACCCATTTCCTATTGGTTGATTTTTTGCATTCCAACTTGTCAATACCTTAAATCCCATTTGGTTTTGAAATACATCCCTCACTCTTAAATGTGTTTGGCTTACATTCTAATTCTCATCTAACATGTTATACAAACCAAAATATTAGTATATGAAGATATAATAACAAAAATAATTAAATTATAGTTATTAACGATATACCAATAACATCTACGCTCCAATGTGCATTAGTCTTGCTATGGACTGTTGATGAATTTTGAAACACATGTGGTTCAGCTTCATCTTCATCAGGTCCAGGTTCATTATGTGCTTCACTTCTAGATTCAGGTTCAATTGTTGTCAGTGACACATTTTGTAACTCAACAATCTCATCTTCAAAAGATGTTGTGATTTGAGGCATAGGATTTGTTTGTGGCATTGCTGCACTTTGGGGGTTGCTTGTAGAAGATCCAGGTTTATTTTGTGTGGATGAAGTCTTATGTGAAACATGTTTTCTTTGACCCATACCTACAATAAAAGTAAAGAAAAAAACACATATAGACAATAACAATTAAAGTTTGAGATGAGTAAATATGGGTCAACAATTATAGATAATAACAATTAAAGAAACATATAGGTCGGAGACAGAAGAACAAATTAAGAAAAAAAAGGCTACGGAATGACACTAACACAATGATAGATATAACAAAAGTCAGGTTTACAAAGTTGTATAACAAATAATAGAACAACTATTCCAACAGTGAAGTGATATTTCCTCCTATGCACATTGTTGAGCACATATTCTTTTTTTGTTGGACTATTTCCTTTTTTTTTTTACCAAATGTGACTTTAATATTTTGAGCTTGCTCAAGAATTTCAACACCGGACAATCTTCTTGGAGGACTACGCATATCTTACTCACAATTAAAGCAAATCTGGTTCAATCTAAATGTGTGTTTTCGATCATGATGACATTAAAAACCACAAAACAATATTTGTAACTAATAGGAAGGCGAAGAGGAATGAAGTCAAAGTTACAGGATGGGTAAGGAAGTTTAGTGTAAGTGTTCCACCCTGAAAGTGATCCTAGCCCAAGGAAATCACTAATATTCCACAACAATGTTGCATGTAATTTGAACATCTCTTACTTGAAAGAATCATAAGCATCCACTCTTATTGTCCATAACTCTATTAACTCCCTTATTAGAGGCTGCAAGTAAACATCTATATCATTTCCTGGTATTTTTTCCAGGAATTATCATTGAAATAATAAAAGATGTTTGCTTCATGCACACCCATGGAGAATTATTGAATGGAATATGAACAATTGGCTAGATACTATGATTTGGAGTCATGAGACCAAAATGATTAAAATCATCAATAGCTAATCCAAGAAGAACATTTTATGAATCGGATGCAAACCAAGGGTGTGTTAAGTCAAACTATTTTCAAGATTCAGAATCTCTAGGTGTCCCATCATTCTGTCACTGTTACTATCCATAGCCTGCCATCTTATATTCTCAACTATCTTTGTAGATAGAAAAGAAACAATCTTTGTAATTGGGGTTTCAATGGAAAATAACGAAGAACTTTTGCAGGCACTTTCTTCATACTATTGTCATTAGTAGACACCTGCCCAACTTTTATCCTAGATTTCCATTTGGAAGTGTGACAAACTTTGCAAGTCTCACTCTCTTCATCTTCCGTACTCCCCCAAAAAAGCATTCAATCATTTGAACACACAAGTATCTTTTCAAAGTTCAAGCCAAGCTTGATAATCATTTTCTTTGCCTCATAAAATGAACTTGGAAGCTTTCCATGTTCAAATGCATCTTGCAAGAGTTACAAAATCATTGCCATGGCTTTGTCATTCATCCCACACATGCATTTAATATGATACAATTTCAACAAAAAAGACAACCTTGAATATTTTGAACCTTCATACAAGGGTTGTTCTGCATCTTTTGGTAATTCATAAAACTCTTCGGCTTCATTCCTTTCTTGAGTGTTTTTTGGAACCATATCTTCATCCCTATCAACCTCTACATTGAAGCAATGGGCACTTCATTCGTATGCTGCCTATCAACTCTAAAAGCATCATTAATCATATTTTGGATAGGATTTTTAATAATGTTGTCTTGAACTACATTTGTATGTGAGACATTTCGAGTTTCTTCACTTCTAGACTCCCCATGGTACAACCAAAATGTGTACCCTACCGGAAATGGTGTACAGATTAGGTGATCATAAATCACATCCCTACATTGCCTTTTTTGAAACCTCGTCGTTTGCAAGGGGATATTGTTTTGCCATTAACTAAACAATGTTGAAATGCAAAATCAAGGAATCCCATAATCCCTTGTACATACTCGATTGAGTTTTGTGGCTTCATAATTTATGACTTATCCATTCCTTAATTATTATTCTACATTACAATAAAACACATCATTTCATAAACTAATAAATCTACAATACTTCTAAAAATATGTAAATTACTTTTGAAATACAAGAAGTGACCTATATAATAAGCATCAAACAAAAAGCATACATGACATGTACAAAAAAAGTCAATGTAACATTCTTGTTGGTTGCAACTTGAGATTAAAAGAATATGGTGGAAAGCCTACCTCAATTGTGTTTACAAAGAAACTAAATTGTAGCACTGCAACAAGTTAGCAACAAGTCCTAAAAAGTAAGTCATGATTCAAAAATTAGAAAACAATATTTTCTTATGGAATTAAGTCTTAGAACTGAAAAGTAAAAGAACAAAGTAGCACTCACTAGAAGCAATGCCAAAAGTGGAAAAGAAGGGATAATGTGCAATAGAGGAAGAAATTTAAGATTGCAAAGAAAGGGCTTCACGAATTTGTAAAAAGGACACAAACTTAATTTAGTTTGAAACTGGCAACCATAAGGTAGTGTGTCAAATAACATAAATTAAGAGAGCTATGTAAGTATCAAATTAAGAGAGCTATGTAATTATCAAAATCACACTTTGGCAAGTAGGGATGACAAAGAATAAATTGCACAGTAATAGCTATTGTCTAATTTAATTATATACAACAATACATTAACCATGAAAAATAACATGTATGTCATGCTTTTGTCAAAGAACATTATCACACACATCTAAATTATAACATCTTTATCAAAATTTTGTCCAGATTAAAACCACAAGGAAAAAAATGAAAATTTATATTTCTGAACAACTTTTCCTTTCAAATTTACCAATTCTATCAGTCTAAAAACTGAGCATTAACAGGATTTTCCTCATCTCTAGCAAGAATTCATAAGCACAAAGGTTCAAACTCCATACCATTCACTGTTTTAGAATAAAAGAAATTGAAAAAAGAAAAATGCCTCACTAGATTGGCATTAGGAACAAGAATGAAAACAACAGTAACAACAATAGGGAACATATCAACAACTATACCATCTACTAGCCAACTTAAAGACTAAATTCTTAAAGAATAACAAGGATAGTTGCCATTGCCAAAATCACACCATAACTTTAAAACCTTGCCTTAGTTTAACATACATAAGAAGATTTCACAATGAAGCACAACTTTCAACCTATTCACAAGAGAAAGAGAGAGAAGGAGAAGCTCACCGATTATGGATGTGACACTGTGTTGATGCTGATAAAGTTAGACAATGGAAGAAGAGAATCCTTTTGCTAGTGATGAGGCACTTGGGTCTGTTGGCCCTCTTCTTGGTACTCTAATTTTTTTTGAAACAACTAAAAGATGAAATATCATTGAAAAGGAAATAGAGGTGCACCAACAAAAAATATAGGAAAAATGAGTATTACCCCTCCCAACCATTTATATATACGTACATACATACATACATACATACATACATATATATATATATATATATATATATATATATATATATATATAAGAAGGAGAAACAAGAGTACATAAAGAGAATACAAGGTACTAGAAGTACCAATCCCAAGATTAGAACAAATATCTGTCACTCTAACCTCACAATTAAATAAATTATAATAAGCTAGTATTCTAGCTAGCATGCATGTCCATGCAATGTCAATTTTCATATTGCATGTGTTTGTGTAATTGCGAATGGCTTGATTAAGTTTTTCATATCTGAAATATAGGCCGTTTTTAAAAAACTACCTAACATTCATTTTTTCTCCAAATACCTGAAAAAAATTTGCATTTCATTTTAGTACTTGTCGTTAATCATCTTCTATTAAGTAATGACGTGACAAATGGAGTGTCACATCATCACACCTAGTCACGGACACCTCATTGACATGTCATCCCTTCAATGGCGTGACAATGGCGTGTCGATGATAAGGCATGATGATGTGGCACTTAATTTGTCACGTCATTGCTTAACGGAAGATGACTAACGGTAGGTAGTAAAATGAAACTAATTTTTTTAAGTACTTGGTTTCAATAAAATGAATTTTTAGGTAGTAATCTGAAAACTGTCTATTTTTCAAGTATGAAAAACTTATTTAAATCATATATAATTAGTATTTTGCGATCTATGATCAATGTACACATGTAACATGTTATGTCTTCCCTTACTCTTCCTTCACTATTCTTTGGATTCTCTTTTAGTTTTATCCAAATATTAAATGTACACATCTTAACTCTTTAGTTTCACCTTGAATACTATCTTATTAATCTAGTTCAGTTGATTAAACATGATAAATTGATAGGTGAGTTATTGTAAATAATAGTGTTTTTTTCATTCCTACTAATAAAAAATATCTTATTAATTTAATGTATATTCTTATTTTGAATGAGAAATTATCTTAAAAAAATAAATAGGATAAAGTAAATTACATATATGTTCATCAAGTTATTTTAATTAATTTTTAGTTTTTTGACAAGTTTACAAATAATTGGTCAAATAAAAGTGTTTGAGAAATGATTTTTTCTTATTGACTTATAAGATTTGCTTTTAAACATAACTTACATTTAAGATTACCATTTTTATTTTTATTTTCAATAAGATAATAAAATTTTTCACTTATCATTTTATCTAAAATTAAATTATTTATTTTGATAAAACTCTTCCTTATCATTTGTTAACTAAAAAATTGTTTTTCAAATCGACTTAATTAAGTTTCACATACTTGAAAAATAGACAGTTTTCATATTACTACCTAAAAATTTATTTTTTTTCAAACAAGTACCTAAAAAAAATTAGTTTCAGTTTGCTACATGCTATTAGTCACATTCCATTAAGTGATGACATGGCAGATTGAGTGTCACGTCATCATGCCTTGTCACTAACATGTCATTGAAGGGGGTGACGTGACAATAAGGTGTCTGTAACTAGGTGTGATGATGTGTCACTTTTTCTGTCACATCATCACTTAATGAAAGACGACTAATGACAGATACTAAAATGAAATGCAAAAATTTTCCAGGTATCTAGGAAAAAAAATGGATGTTAGGTAGTTTTTTGAAAATGACCTATATTCCAGATATGAAAAACTTAATTAAGCCATTAGGAATTATAGAATGCCTATGCTAGCATGCTACTTTAATGTTTAAGAATCAAATATTATTCACTAGTAACCCTTCTCTTTTACCACAAGTTCATCCTCCCTCTATGGAATCAAACCCATACTACTTCTAAACCCCTTCACATGATCCAATTCTTTGATTATTATTATTAGTTGTCACTTCTCAAAATAATTACTATAAAATTTGTAGAGGAAAGCAAACTTAACATGTGCACCTTATCTATCAAAGAATAATTGATTATGCACCATCAAATTAAACATAGGTTTAATTACCCATTTAGTCCCAATAGTTTTCAAGCTTATCCCTTTTAGTTCCTATAGTTAATAAGTGGATTTTTTAGTCCTTGAAGTTTACATTTTAATTCCCAAAAGGTCTTTGTCGTTAAAATTCTTCAACTAACGGAGTTAAAAACACAACATTATTTTTCTACTTCAGATGAATTAACGAATCCTAATCTCCTTTTATTTTTGCAAGAAAACACTACAGAGAACTCACATTTTTAACCGAGAAGATCTAAATTCAAGATCAAACTAAAACGTAAAAAAAACATTAATTGAATATCCCCTAATGAGTTGCATGTCACAAGAATTAGAAAAAAAAGGCAACCAATTGAAAGCACTGAAACACATACCCAAACCCATCAGAATCATCAATTGATATCACAAAACCACAATTTTAAAATCCTCAACAAAGTTTTCAAACTTGAATCGAGTAAAAATTTTAAAATGAAAAACAAATTAGAAAAAAAAAAGAAAAAACTCACTGAAAATTGGATTTTAGTGGAAACGGTGTGTGAGGCCAGATGCAATGTCAAAGGCACCAAGCTTGATCCTCTATTTCACGCAGGACAATAGCTGCGACGTCAAAGGGTTCTCCACTGGAATTGGTTTGCCCTAGAGAACCCACCAAACATTGGACGTGACATCAAAGAGCAAGAAGAGACGACCAAGGCAGTGAGACAGCACTGTGTTGAGTGTACGAGTTTGCCTTTGGGAGAAGAGAAAGTGTTTCATTTTGAGAGGCAAAGGAAAATATGTTGGGCGCATTGGTTTGACAAAATTTTAGACGGATTTAGGGAAATTAAAATTGATTTATTTTTTATTTTTTAAAATATAATTCCTAACTCTACGATAGTTTCTTATACCTGCCGCAAACACTACTCAAAATTATGAAATTTAATTAAAATTTCCGCAGTGCTCACTTGAACCTCCACAATCAAAGAGCAACATACGATACTTTTAAGAAACCACCACATTTGCCGTAATAATCAAGCGACGACGATTTAAGTAGAACCATCGCAAACCTAGCACCGCGAATTGGCAATTTTCCTATAGTGAGTGGCGAATGGAAAGAAACAAAGGCTGAACATCAAAAGGGAAAATAAATACACATAAAGGTTTATGAGTAGAGGAAATTTGAAGAGAATGTTTTTACGTAGAGAGAAAAAGGAATATGACATTTATAAAAGAATAAAAGAGTCAAAATAATAAAAAAAAAGAATGGGTACAAAGAATTGTGTTAGTTATGAAAACGATGAGAGAACCAGGGAAAATGTGAAAGAGCACACCAGTGCAATAAATGGCGTGGAAGTTTAAAAGGTAAAGCAATACGTGTTTCAAAGGCATGCTCAACATGAAATACGCAACAAAAAGCATAGACTAGACTCGAGGTCGGGTTGAGGTTTTAACATGACCTACAAAATCTGTTGGTACCCTAAGAAATAGGTTCCCAAACCAGGGTAATAAAAAGTTGGGCAAAGTTATAGAATGAAAACCAAAACATAAACACAAGTTATAGCGATAGAAAGGTCGGCTTAAGGAATCAGATCCCAACTTGAGGAAAAAAGGTAAAGGGCTTACAAAGAACAAAGGTATGAAAACATTTCTCAAAGACCTAAGACCTATATACCATATACAAAAAAGGTTAAGTTGGAAGTAACATACAAAAGATATCCTTACAAAGTAAGTCAGAAATTTCGACTAAAATATTAATATACAAAAATATTTCCATTTTATTTCATGGTTGTTACATTTATAGAAACATGTGTTGTAATAGTCTCTAAATGCGGTTGACTAAATGCTGAAAATGTCGGCCGAATTCAAACAACTACAAGCACATGTTGAAAGAGCCCAAACAAAGTTCCCAAAAGCCTCTGTGACACCACAAAGATTACCTTGATAAGTCTGAGGTTGGTTCAACAAGGAACCCAGAGAGAAGCTCTCACCAAATTTTTATCAAATGCCAAAAAGATTTTTTTATTGAAAACTGAAAACAATATATATAGTGTATCTGAACAAAAAGATAGAAATAAACATGGGTCTTCTAAACAGTTTGGGCCAAAAAATTATAAATAAAAAATAGAAAATATTTGGTATGGGCCTTCAAATTAGTCTTGGCCTTCAGCAACGATTAATATGCTTAATAATGCATCTGCTTCTGGGCCTTCATCCTTCTCCACTTGGGCCTTTCGTCCTTTTCCACTTGGGCCTTCGTCCTTCTCCACTTGAGCCTTCATCCTTCTCCACTTGGGCCTTTGTCCTTCTCCCCTTGGGCCTTGCTAGTTATGTCTGCTACCATTTGTTGGAGGGTATCCACTGACTGTTTGGTCATACTCCTGGTCTTAGGTCCCTGTATTTGGATAGTTTTAGGATTCTTATCATTCCCTCCTTCTTGGAAAACATTTGCCCTCA
This sequence comes from Glycine max, assembly GCF_000004515.6. Lineage (NCBI taxonomy): Eukaryota > Viridiplantae > Streptophyta > Magnoliopsida > Fabales > Fabaceae > Glycine > Glycine max. Next base: position 24,383,278 of record NC_016088.4, read on the forward strand.
AATGTCCAGGATCATCATCGGGTTCAAGTGCCACTTCCTTCCTGTTCTTGTTGGCTTGCTTGGCATAACTTTCATTCTTCTTTTCAATTTGCACCTTCACTTGCTCATACCATGTTTTCACATACTCAACTTTGGCATGTGCATCCTTATGCTAAGTCTCTTGGGGATCGCTTTTGTAAGGTGGCCTGTTGGGCAATGAAGCTCTTGTAAAGAGATCAACTTGATGTTCTATGCCTCTTGAAGGTGGCAGTCCATGAGGAATCACCTTGGGAAAGACATCTTTAAATTCCTACAATAAGGGTTAAACACTAGGAGAAACATAAATAGTTAACTCATTAGAATTATCAGTAGAGATTTTACTGGCAAGTAACATTTTCCTCACTTCACTCGCCTCTACAAAACAATTAGATTTTCTCTCATGTGTATCACTCTCTCTCTCTGTCTCATGTGTGTCACTCTTTCTCTCAGGTGTATCACTCTTCTTTTTCTTATTCCTCTATGGTGCTTCACTCTTTTCTGTCTCTTGTTCTCCCTTCTCTCTCATTCTGATTTGGTCATCACACACTTCTCTAGGGGATAGAGGTGTAAGAATAATTTTTTGGTCATGGTGCTAGAAAGAAATCTTGTTGGTGAAGCCATCATGCGTTGCTTTGGTGTCCTCTTCAATGTTGGCCCTCACTAGTGCCATCTTCATCTCCTTACAGTACTCTTCCACAGTCAAACTTTCTTGGGACAACCTTTGGGGTTTCTGTCGCATGGTTCTATTGTAGCTAGTTGGAACATACCTCTTTCGCATAACCTTTCTCATCTCAGTCCATGTATCTATCTCCTACTCTTCTTCTCACTTCATCTTTCTTTGATTTTTCTTCCACCAAACAATGGCATAGTCTGAGAATGTAGATGCTGCTAACTTTACCTTCTGCTCTTCAGGGTAATCATTGCAAGAGAATGCATGTTGAATCTTCATCTCTCAGTCAAGATAGGCGTTTGGGTCACTCCTACCTTTGAAAGAGGGTACATTGAGTTTTACTCCCTCAATTTTGTTCTGCCCCTCCATTTTGTGTTGCTTGGGTCCAACATTGCCCACTCTGTTACCACCATAATGTCTCCCAGTATTCTGATTCAGTTGGTTCTCTAGATCTTCTATTCTTCCATAAAGCTCTTTATTGTTACGGTTCAACAATCGTCGCATCTGTGTAGTCATTGCGTCCAATAACAAACGCTGAGATCCATCCAGTTGATGATAATCACCACCACCATCACCAGCTCCTGCCATAATAAATAGAGAAGAAAATATTTTGCAGTAATTTTTTTTAAAAAAGTTTCAGGACCTCACCACACTCTACTCACGTGTTTCTCTCTTTGATGGTAGTTCACTCATGTTTGAGGCTCTCAATATAGGCTTTTGTGTGATGTTTTCACTCTTGCCTTTTACCACTCACTCCCTCTTAAGTTCCTGGATGAATCAAATTAGACACACAAGGTATATAACATGAAAGACAATTTAATTATCACAGATTGAGTAACAAATTTGATTTGGATAACATATCAGATATGATTTGGATAACATATTAGACTTGATTTGAATTTAGATTTGATTTGGATAACATATTAGACTTGATTTGGATAGCATATTGGATTTAATTTGGATAAAGGATTATATTTGATTTGGATTGCAGATTAGATTTGATTTGGATAATAGATTAGATTTGACTTGATTTGGATAATAGAATAGATTTGAATAACAAATAGAATAAACAAAGAAGCTATTTAATCACACAGAAGAAGAGAACAAAATTAACGAAGATGACATGTAAACTTCAAATGGTCATAACTTTTGCTACGGTTATCCGTTTGAGGCCCACTACATATCAAAATGCTCAGTATTCAGAGGAGAATCCAGATAAGGGGATTTGGTCTATGATTTTATTGCCAAAAGAAACACCTCTAACTACCTCAATTTTGTGTTCAAAGATCAAACACCCACTTTCTTTCTTCTTTTATTTCAAAATTTCTGTAACTTTTTTTTAATGCTTTCTTTTCAAATTTGTCTATGATAATTTTGGCGACTTGTTCAATAGGAAAATAGGCACATAGACTCAAGAATCCACTCAATCCCTAAATTCTTCCGGTAAGCCAAATTATCCCCAAACAAAATTTGTAACAGAATTTGAAACAAAGTTCAAACAAATTTTTTTTGACACAAAGTCTGAAAGACACAAGAAACAAGAACAAGAATGTGACAAGAACAAGAACACAAATAACAGAACAAGAAAAAAACAAGAACGCAATAGGAAGCAAACAAGAACGAAACAAGATGTAAACAAGAACGAAACAAGACGCAAACAAGAACACAAATAACAAAACAAGGACAAAACATGAACCTGGACAGATTACAAAGAAAAAAAATTGGATAAGATAGGACCTGTATCAAGAGCCGAAGCTCTGATACCAGATGATGTGATCTTGACTAGGACCTTCATCCTTTTCCACTTGGGCCTTTCGTCCTTCTCCACTGGAGCCTCTGATACAAAGAAAAAAAATTGGATAAGATAGGAAGCAACGATTAATATGCTTAATAATGCATCTGCTTCTGGGCCTTCATCCTTCTCCACTTGGGCCTTTCGTCCTTTTCCACTTGGGCCTTCATCCTTATCCACTTGGGCCTTCGTCCTTCTCCACTGGAGCCTTTGTTCTTCTCCCCTTGGACCTTGCAAAGTATGTTTGCTACCATTTGTTGGAGGGTATCCACTGACTGTTTGGTCCTACTCCTAATCATAGATTCCTGTATTTGGATAGTTTTAGGATTCTTATCAGTAGGTATGTATGATTATTATTTATTCTTATAATTTAAAATATAATAAAATAAGTTTAAATATTACCCCCACAAATTTTTTTAGTCTCATTCTTTTTATTCTCTCAATTAATCATTTATACTATTATTTGTTTTCATTTTTATGTGTATTTTACATACTATATTTGTAATTAATAAAAAAATTCCCTCTCATTTATTTTAAATTTCATTTCTTTTATCTTTACTCACACATATAAAATATTTGATTTTTTAATTGTCTATCATTTAAAATGTACCTTCTTTTATCTTCATCTTTCAATTAAATTTCAATAGTTTATTTTTTAAAATAAATTATCAATAGTTAAAAATAATCTTAAACCACAATTAATTTTTCATTGTAAATTCAAAATAGAAATTATATATTTAATTATATTTTTTATTATGAACTTTAATCATAACGTAATTTATATGTTACAAATTATTTATTTATTTAAATTTGAATTATCTAAGTTAAACATTTTTTGGAAAAATATAAATTAAACATTTATCTACTATTCATAAACTAAAATATTGATTATGTATATGAATATTGCTCTCATAACAAAAATTTTCTAAATTTGTGACGGGATCCAAGTATAACAATACTAATGGCTAAGCAAGTTCTACTCATTATAAAAGTATATAATGATTCCATTGTATTATTTTCACCCTGAATATATATGCAACAGAAACACAATTTCCTTTCATACTTTTAAAATAAAATTGTATTTTTGTTGATATTTGTTTGACACAACTTAACTTTTGACTCTTATATGTCCAATTTTAGTGTATAATATATCCATTTCATATAACTTTTGAAGAGAAATGCAAGACAAATATCAAAGCGGACTTGATCCAACATTTTTGCCAAAAAAACCTTTCCTTTTATGAAAAAATTGACTTGAAAGATTTGGAGGTAAGAAACCCATATTATTCTACAAAGTTTAATTTTCTTTAATATTTTATTATCAATGACTGATTATGTAGTAAATGTTGAGGGCGACTGCCTTGCAATTGATTTTGTTAAGGCAATTGATAATCAGTCACCCTATGCGATAATTTATTATTTAAAAATATTTTTAATCCTTTCACCCTCCTTAAAAGCGCTCAAATAACCATTTTTTTTTTCCATTTCCCCCTCTCTAAATCCCTAAATCGCTAACAGTTCTCTTTGTCCTCCTTCTCTGGCGTCTCTCTCAACGAACCTTGCAGAAGGTATGTCTCTCTTTGAGGGTTACGTGGTGATGGGGTTGGGGTTGGCCGGTGGTGATGAAAACCTGCGATGTTGTTACCGGTGCTGGGGTTGGCGTGGCTAAGGCGGGGTTACGGGGTTGAGGAGGGTGTTGCACACAATGTTACGAGGAGAGGTTCGTGTTGTGCAAAAATGGGGTTGGGGTATGGCATAGAGGGGTTGTGCAGAGGGGTTGGGGTGAAGGGTTTCTCGGGTTGTGTAGAGGGGTTGGGGTATCTGTTTCAGTCTCTCTCGTCTGGCATTGATGGCTCATCTCTCTCAATTTCAATTTGTTAGGTGAACATCTTTGTTTTGTACACTCTCTGCAGAACCTTTCTACGAGCGACGTTCTCACTTTCTCACTCTGTTTGTGCGATCAAGGGACATTGCTCGATTTTGGTGTGGTCAAGGGCACCATGCGTGAGAACGAAATCCTCTGGTGAGTGTTCTTATCGTGCTTCTTTGTATTTTAGTTTAGAACTAATTGTATTGAGTGATGATATGAAATCCTCATGTCAATGTGATTATGGGTCTTGTACCCACTCGCCAGCTCCACCCATTCTTCGATATAGAGTTGTGAGCTACGAATACGATACGAGGTTCCTTTGGTACATGATTTGGATTCTACAAATGACAATAAAGAAAAATCAATTATGAACATGAAGTAGACAAGTTATTGTACATGTGAAGTTTGGAATTTTATTCTGGTTAATCATGATGTAAAGCTAAAAACAGACACCTTCAAGGATTAGTTGTATCTATGATTAGATTAAATAGTGGGAAATAAGTGAGAGAATGGCAGAAGAGATCAAGGTGATAAATCATGCATTTTCATGTTCCTCTAATCAAAATTCTTCACTTTATGTCACATCTGACCTACTAATGCTCTCCCGAACACTTTTTTTGTTGATGTTTTTATTAAAACTTTGTTAATGAAACCTTAGTTCTTCTGTTATCACATGTTTTTTCTTCTTTCAAATGTCTCAAATTATCTACTAATATACGTGATATATATATAGTAATAGAAAAATAAAAGCCTTTTATTTTGATCTGGCTGTATAATATTATTAAGAGAAAAATAGTGTTTCTATTTTGTTTAAATGATACATAGCTCACATGATCTATCATGCTTCAATATATAGATAATATTGCCTATTCTGAATAAATTACTTAGTTTTGTATTTATCCCAAGTTCTTGTTGCTTTCTAGTCTAACTTGCTGTTTGTATAATCTGATACTTTTTATGTTACTACTCAAAAAGCTATACCGGTCTCTTACTACCCAAGGATTGTAAATTGTGATGCTGGTATTATTCTTAAAAGATGGGGTATGCTTAGACACATTACTTGCCTCCATGTTATATTAGTATAGATCACATTTCACATAAATAATGTGCTGGAAAGGGGATATATCATTGTTCTTGTAATGTTACAGTTTGTATATTTAGGTTATATTTCTAATGTTTTCATTGCCTATTGTTATCATACCACTGTCCCATATACCCTCCCCAGCTGTAACAAACATTGTCTCGAGAGGATTAGGCCATGGCCATTCAAAAGATGAGCCTTAGACATTGCTATTGTTGCTGTAAATTAAGTGATATTAACAAATCGAATCCAAGAAACGTGAGACCAAAATTGCATTCCTGGATAGGTCCTTCTGCCAAACCCAAATGGTATCAGCTAGAAGTCACACCTTCACACATCTATGATGCTTCCTTCAAATCTTTGGCCAAAACTGTTCTGCCTCATCCCAAGCACTTGGGTCTCTCACAATTGCTCATGCATGTATTATCACCCTTGATTTTTTGGGTACGAAAAAATCTCCAACCGTTCAATCTTCTATTGATTGGTGTGGTATTAGCAATGGTACCATTGGATGGGGCCTCATGCTTTCTTTTATAACCATATCCAAATACTCCAACTTGTTCAAGTCTGATTCCTCCACCTTCCTCTTCGTACCCACCACAGTTTCCAACTCCATTTAGACTTTCTTCATCACTCTTCATTCTTTAGCAGCTTCGAAAGTGTCTACTCAATTGTTGTAGCAGAAGTATCCATTGAGCCAAACAACATATCTTATGCCAAAAACAACAATTGCGTCAAAGAATAGTAAGAATATAACAAAATTATAAGGACTAAATTACTCATCTTAACTTATATTTTAACTTTATCATACTTATAAATATAATTAAGGCACAGCCAAAATGTGATACTTATAATTTGCTTGACCATAGCTTGTTGAGTCTTATTTGCATTTGGAGTAGAGGTAATTTGCTTATTCTTTTAGCTTTGCTACAACAATTTTTGCATAGTGCCAATATTTTGCTTCTATAATTGTGTTTCTTGTTAGAATTTTGGTTTGTTATACAACACTATGGTTGCTTTCAAACTTTCTGGTTGTTTAAATTCTATTTGTTGATTGAATTGGTATTATGCATGTCGAAAGTTCTAATTATTTCTACAAAATGTATTAGTCACAGTGTTATCAAATAGCGGCCATGGTGGAAAAGCGTGGTGGAAATTTGAAAAAATGCCACCGAATAGAGGTGGCATGGCGGGTTGGGATGGTGGTCATGGCGGAATAGCAGATATTTTTTTGGTTTTTTGCGCGGTAGGTGTTAGGCTGACCCGACCCAACCTTACCCGAAATTGAAGTGCAAAAGCGCGGCGGGAGGACGCACAACACATAACACAACAACACGACCCACACGCACCACCCCGCACCCAGCAACGACCAGCGGCGACGACCCCGCACGCAGCAGCGACGAACCCGCACCTGCACGACCCCACAAAGGTGACACACACTGACACACGACCACCATCCCGTGAAGGCAACGCAGTACGCATATGACCTCGCATCCCGCACCCGCACAAACAACGAATGTCGACGACACAACTTCAATGTGCGCTTTTGGATTTTGTTTTTTTTTTTCTTTTTTTTGCTGTTTGACACCCGTTTTTGATGTCTGCAACTTTTTTTTCATTTTTCTATTTGACACCCTTATTTTTTTTTACACCCATTTTTATTTTATTTTTCTATTTGACACCATGTTTTTTTTCTGTTTAGTTCTCTTTTAAATGGCACTTTGCACTTTGCACTTTGCATTATGTTTTTATCCTTTTCTTATTTTGAACTCTTTAATGAGTTTATTTGGTGTTGGTACTTGGTTATTGTATGAACTCATGAAACTTTTTTAACTTTTTTAGTTTATTTGAATGCAATCCATTGTTTTTTTCAATTTCAATGAGTTTATTTGGTGTTAGTACTTGGTTATTTATAATTATATATATGTATATTTTTTTTTGTCTGCCATGATATCCGCCATTTTCTGCTACGCCATCCGCCATTAACAACATTGATTAGTCATTGAAATTTGGTTTTGCTTAATTATATGACAAAATATGGATATCCATGAAAATCATAGTTAGATGTATAATAAACTTTTGCCTAACCGAAAGGGGTACACTAAAGGATTTTTAAATGGGGTAGTTGAATTTGTATCTTTTGCATGCCAACAAAACTTGTCAAATGGTAAAATTAGATGTCCTTGTTCTAAATGAAAAAAATCTCAACTTCTTAGATTCTAAAGATGTTAAAGTTCATCTTTACAAGAAGGGTTTTACACCTGATAATTGGTATTGGACATGTCATAGAGAAAGTGATCCAAATTTGTATAATGCTCATCCAAATTTAGCTAGCAAAGCACAAGAGGGTCATAATGAACATTTCGATAGATTTGAGAGCATAACTATTGAAGTTGTTAAAGTAGAGTTTGGGGGGCATTATGATCAACAAAATGATTAGCGTCCTAAATCGGAGGGAAACATTTCCAACGATCTTTTAATCAAGCATTGGCTCTTTTGAAAGAGACACATCGTGTAGATAATTTTATACCTAAAGATTACTATAGGACCTTAAAACTAGTTTCAAAACTTAGTCTATCTGCAAAAAAAAAATAAAAAAATTGATTGTTTTGTTGATGGTTGTATGTTGTTCTACACTGATGAAGATAGACAATTAATAGAATTTAAGTTTTGTCACAAACCTCGTTATAAGGCAAGGTGGGTAGGGGTAAACATAAAAATGTCCTTGTGGAGAGAATGCATTATTTACCCCTCATTCCTAGTTTTAAGAGATTATATGCCTAAATGAGTTCTATTTCACAAATGAGGTGGTATTTTAAAAATAGAAGAGAGGAAGGAGTTTTGTGTCATTCATCAGATGGAGAAGCATTGAAACACTTTGATCAAATGTTTCTGGTTTTGCAGTTGAACCAAGAAATGTTAGATTAGACTTATGTGTTGATGGTTTCACACCATATGATCAATTAGGAAAATCTTATTCTTGTGGGCCAATAATTGTAACTCCTTACAATCTGCATCCAAAACTATGCATGACAACTCCCTATATGTTTTTAACTTTAATTATCCTTGGGCCAAAAATTCTAAAGGATAGAATATATGTGTATTTGCAACCATTGATAGATGTGTTAAAATTATTTTGGAATGAAGGTTTGCTGACATATGATATATAAAAAAAAATAGAATTTTATAATGAAAGTTGCATTAATGTGAACTATCAATGATTTTCCCGCGTATAGTATGTTGTTTGGTTGGAGTACATCAAGAAGATTGACATGTCCATATTGCATGAATAATTCAAAGATTTTTTGGTTATATAGTGGTGGTAAGTTTTCTTGGTTTGATTGCCATTGTCAATTTTTACCTATGGATCATGCATATCCAAGAAATAAGAATGCATTCTTCAAGAATCGAATTGAAAAGTCTTGACCTCCATTGATGTTATCTAGGGATGATGTGTGAGAACAAGTTGCTTATTTTCCCAAAATAACTGAGAAAGTAGAATTTACATGTGATGGTTGTGGTGTAACTCATAATTGGATAAAACAAAGCATTTTTTGGGAGTTACTGTATTGAAATACCAACTTATTAAGGCACAATCTTGATGTAATGCATATTGAGAAAAATGTTTGACCAAGTTCTTAGCACAATGATGGACATCAAAGATAAGACCAAAGATGATGTTGATGAAAGAATGTATTTAACAAAGTATTGTCGCAGAAGAGAATTGGAATTGCAAAAGTTATGTAATGGAAAAGATGTAAAACCTAAGGCAAATTTTGCTTTGTCTAAGGAGCAAAAAGTGTTGTGTTTAAATGGATTACTGAGTTGAGAATGCTCGATGACTATGTCTCAAATTTGCATAGATGTGTAGACATAGAGCAAGGAAGAATGGTTGGAATGAAAAGTCATGATTGTCATGTATTTATGGAGTAGTTATTGCCTATTGCATTTAGTGCATTGCCAAATCAGGTTTAGAAACCTATAAGTGAGTTAAGTAAATTCTTCAAGGATCTATGCTTAATAGTTTTGCGTGGATGATTTGTTACTAATGGGACAAAACATTGTCGTTACATTATTTAAATTGGAATGATTATTTCCACCTACATTCTTCAATTCGATGGAACACTTACCTATTCATTTGCCTTAGGAAGCAAGAATAGGAGGTCCCATTCAATATCAATGGATGTATTCATTCTAGAGGTAAATCATTTACATCATTAAATTTAAGCATGCATACTTTCCTCAGCCAGATGTCAATATCAATGATTTGTTGAGTTTGAAACAATAGGTCAATGAATCGGTAGTGGAATTCTTAGAGAGATTCAGAGCCACGACTGGTCAATGTTCGATACAATTTCTTGAAGCCAAATATATGGTTACTGTCATAAGTAATATGCATTCTCAATTGAGAGAAATGTCGGTGGCTCAAGCATGTAGTGATATGAATCAACTAGCTTCAAGGGCTACCAGAATATAACACTTCGTTAGATATAAGGAACAAAAATGAGAAAGGGATGAGGTCATGGCAACCATAATCATTAGGGTCAAACCTTACTTTTGTCCAACGTTGAAGACTTCCAAGACCATAAACTCCAATACTACCAGTGGTAAATTTGAGTAAGCATTTGATATTTCGAAAGATTATCAAATTTTTTATTATCTTCTCAAAGATCAACAAATACAATTGATGCATGGGCACAAAATTCCTTCAGCTGATGAGATAAAAGATAGATATATTGCAAATGGAATAACTAATATAATCACAACATTGCCATCTGTTTTGGAATTTCGATAGGCTATTTATAGATCTATCAAAGAAGATTTAAGCTAGCCAACAAGAGCACTGAGGAGATTAAAGTCAATACTAATTTTTCCCTAACATTGATATCAACATGGTTTCATGCAACCCCAATTGGCAAAAAGAGCAATCTGTTTGACAATTGAAAGAAAAACAGGCACAAAGATTGATTGACCAACCTAGGACCAGTGTATTTAAGTGGTTAGGGAGGCCGAAATTCTTGGTGCCAATTTGGACACCGCATAAGATGGTTAAAGGGCATAGTCCAACCAAATGATTGTGTTAATTAGGTTTGGTTGCTACAATGAAAAAGAGACGATTTGTAGGCCCTAAAACTTCTAAAATAAGGTAATGGTCATGTGTCAACAACATAATCATAGACGTCATAATGAGGCAAGGATGTCGGTCATTGATGACGAACCTATTCCTGATGGGGGTAAACGAATGGTGGAATTTAAAGTGGAAAAAGACATGAGAACTTTGAAGATTTCCATGAAAAAAGGTGATTATCCAAGTGGTCGAATGATTAAACCTTTTGCTAGTGTTAAAGAAGGAGAATGGATAGTTAATCAGTAGAAGGAAAGGTTGATACCACTTAAAATGTTTACTAGGACACATAAAAGGAGATTTCAAGGAAGAAGGCAATTGATAAGATGAAGCAAGCCATTTCTTTGATTGCTGAAGTAGATGATAAAGGTTCTAATGAGGTATCTTCTTCTAAGGTAATGAAGAGTGACAAATTGGGGAAGAGCTCAGTAAAGTGTATCAAGAGGATAAAGAAGAAGAATTGTATGCCAATTCGACAGATAAAACAATTCATTCCATAGATAATTTGTCACAATTGACCAATCCAATCTTAGACCAACAATTTGAGGAATCATTATTGGATTGAATGTTGGGAGAAGAGGATAACTTTCTATCAGTAGAAGTCAATATGGTCATCCTTATACCAAGTGAATTTTGGGCTTATGCAAAGCAATCAAATAAACTAGATGGTGATGTGTTTGTTGAAGACGTAGAATGTGCATCGTTGATTATAGACCCAAATCAACAAGGGAAAGCAATGATATTCGAAAAGCCTATAGAAGAAATGGGGAGACATTTGAAGCCATTGTATATCAGAGCCCACATCAACGACAAAACATTAAGTCGAGTGATTGTAGACGGTGGAGTTGTGTTAAATGTGATACCAATTAATACTATGAAGAAAATTGGCAAAGGAGTGGAAGATTTAACAACCAACATGAAAATGATAAAATTTACTTGTGGTGGAACTTATGCTTGGCGTGTGTTAGTAGTTGATATTACAGTTGGGACCAAAACCAAAAAAATAGTGTTGTTTGTGGTGGACGCTAAACCAGCGTATACCTTGCTATTGGGACGTGATTGGATCCATAGGAGTAAGTGTGTCACATCAACTATTCATTAGTTCTTGATGTTTTGGGATGAAGATCAAGTAGAAAAGGTCCATGCTAATAAAAGACCATTTAAAGTTGAGGTACATATGGTTGAGCCTATTTATTATTCCCCTTATATAAAGCCAATACAAGTGCCTAAATCATTTAAAGAAGGATCATGGAAGGCCTGTAACTTAACTACGAAAGGCTTTGAAATGGAAAGCCTTGGTGGGCATGCTGCCCAAATAATGCACTAGCGGGTCAACTGATTCGAAGGAAGATTCCTCCATTTGAAGCTCAAGATCTGCTGATAGAAGTAAATCTCGACACTAGTAAGGAACCTCGAATGACAAAAGTGAATGGTTTGTTAAATGAGGAACAAAGGAAGAAATTAGTGGAACATATAAAAAATATCAAGATTCTTTCGCATAGGAACTTAAACTGGGTTTTAAATCTTCCAAACAATCACCAAGGAGGTTTAACCCATAGTTGATTCCTCAAATTAAAGTTAAAGTGGAAAGACAGTTGAAGGCAGGGTTCATCAAGATAATAAGATATCTTGAATGGTTATCTAATAAATTTCCAATGGAGAAAAAGAATGGAAAGCTTGGGGTATATACTGATTTAAGTGATGTGAATTTGGCCATGCCGAAAGATAAGTATGTAATGTTGATTGCAAATATGATGGTTGACTCAGTAGCCAACCATGGGATCCTTACGTTCATGGATGGTCATTTTGGGTATAATCAAATATATTTAGTAGAAGAGGATGTAGCAAAAATTGTTTTTCGATGTCCACAAACGCTTGGGATCTATGAATGGTTGGTAATGTCATTTGGTTTAAAGAACATAGGAGCCATTTATCAATGGGCTATGAATGCTATTTTCCATGAATTGGTTGGTAAATTGGTGGAGGTTTACATTAATGATGTGGTTGCAAAGTCAATCGATTTTGAGGAGCCCTTGGGCGATCTAAAAGATTCTTTGTTAAGGATGAGGTTTCATACGCTTAAAATGAATCATGAGAAATGTGCTTTTGGAGTATTAGTAGGAAAATTTTTGGGTTTCCTTGTCCATCAAAGAGGAATTGAGGTAGATAAAAATAAAGCTAAAGCATTGTTGGAAGCAAGGCCACCTCAGAATAGGAAGGAGCTTCAAAGTCGGATTGGGAAGATCAATTTCACGCAAAGGTTTATAGCTAATTCAATAGGAAAGTTGAAAGCTTTTTCTCCATTGTTGAAGCTGAAAGATTCTGATACATTCAAATGGGAGATAGAATGTCAAGAGGCTTTTGAGTAGATCAAACAAGCTTGCTCGAGAAGAGAATGAGAGAGAGAGAGAATGGAGAGTGGCGTGGAAATTGAAGGAGAATAGGAAGAGAAGTTGAACTCTTGATGAAAGCTTGCTTGAGAAGCTTCTATGAAAGCTGGATCTTTGAGCTTCAATAAGGTTCTTCAATTGTGATTTTCAGTCATGGAGTTACAGCGTAAGATAAAGAAGAAGAGGTGAAAGGAGACACTATCCACTACAGAATAAGTCATGGAAGAAGAAATTTTGGCACCAAGAGATTGCCTTGGATAAAAAACTTAAAGAGGAAGCTTCAATGGAGGAAGAGAATGAAAGAGAGTGTGTGGCGTGGAAATTAAAGGAGAATAGGAAGAGAAGTTGAACTTTGAAGTGTGCCTCACAAGTTTCTCATTCATCAAAGTTCAACTTTTCTTCTTATTCTCCTTCATTTTCCACGCCACTTTTCTCTCATTTTCTACCTCTATTGAAGCTTCCTTTTTAAGCTTCTTATCCAAGACACTTTTTTGGTGGTGAAATTTCTTCTTCCATGATTTATTCTCAAGTGGATGACATCTCCTCTTACTTCTTCTCCTTTATCTTCCGCTGCAACTCCATGACTGAAAATCACCATTAAATGATCTTATTGAACCTCAAAGATCCAACCTCCATAGAAGCTTTTCAAGCAAGCTTCCATCAAGTAGTATCAGAGTACAAGAGCTTCAAGTAGGCGCTCCTTAAATTTTCATTAGTTTTCAGCTTTACCTTTTCCTCCATTGTTATTTTTTCATTTTTTTTTCCATGTATTTCCTCACATGTCTTGTGCTGAATGTTGTTAACATGTTTTTTTAGAATTTCCATCGATTAAATTTGCTATAGAAATACTTTAAATTGAGTGAAATACCAAAGAGAGAACAACCATCAAACTTGAGGACTTTTTGTAATTTTGTAATTGACAATTTACTTGTAATTGGACACTTGTACGTTTACCTTTATTGCTTTCAAATTTTATAACAAAAAAACCTTTCATTGGAAGTGTGTTGGAAGTCTCCAATAGGTTACCCTACTTTCATTAGTGTGTAATAATTTTAGGAAGTGTGTTGGAAGTCTCCAATATGTTATCCTACTTTTACAAATCCCCAATAAGAAAGAATCATAACTTAAGAACTAACATGAGTCATGATTCATCTAGTGTTAATGGTGAGGATACTAGTCATAAGGACCCTCTATCTAAAATATTAGATTAGTTGAGTTCCCTCAAGTTATGAAAAGAAAAACTAAAAAGAAAAGAAAAAGGAAAAGAGAGGATAAAAATAAATCAAGATGAGAAGAAACAAGTAAGAAAAGAAGAAGGAAGGAAAATATTAAAAGAGTTAAGAAAAGAAAAACATGTCTCCTATAATAGTCATGACTCCTGTAAGAGCCTAAGTGAAAAACTTAGTGACTATTATGGAGGAAGACATAGGTCACATCCTAGATCTCACTCATATAGGAGAGAAAAGGAAAGAAAGTTTCAAGAGGCTAACTTTAACCTCTCATACTTCCATGTGAAAAATAATGTAGAGACTTATTTAGATTGGAAAATCAAGGTTGAACAACTCTTTATTTGCCATCATACAAGTGAGGAAAGGAAGGTTCCTTTGATGACCTTTAGCTTCCAAGGGTATGTCCTCTATTGGTGGACTTTCCTTGTTAGGAAAAAAAAAAGATTCATGAGAATCCTCCAGTAGAGTATTGGAATGACTTGAAAGGGAACTTATGGACAAGCTCCAAAGGTTTAGACAAAAGAGTACTAGTGTCGAAGATATAGGAAACAAATGGAATTACTCTTTTTGTGAGCTGGATTTAGGGAGAACAAAAAAAAACAAGTATTGCTAGGTTCCTTAGTGAATTTAATATGGAAGTGAGGGACAAAGTTAAGCTCCTTTCATATAGGGACCTAGATGACCTAGTCCAACTTTACATAAGGGTAGAGCAACGAAGCGTACTTCAAAATCTTAGGGCTTTCACTCTTATCCAAAGAAAGATCAAAGTCAAGTCATCTTAGAGTATTGAAATGACTTAAAAAGTGCCCTTAAAAAGAGGCACATCCCCTCCTACTATGAAAGGGAGCTTATGGACAAGCTTCAAAGGCTTCGACAAGGGAGTATGAGTGTTGAAGAGTATAGGCAACAAATAGAAACTTTTATGGAGGTTGGATCTTTGAGCTTCTATAAGGTCCTTCAATGATGATTTTCAGTCATGGAGATGCAGCGGAAGATAAAGAAGTGAGAAGAGATACTATCCACTAGAGAATAAGCCATGAAAAGAGAAATTTCACCACCAAGAGAGTGTCTTGGATAAGAAGCTTAGAGATGAAGTTTTAATGGAGAAAGAGAATGAGAGAAAGAGAGAGAGAGAGTGTGGCGTGGATTTTGAAGGAGAATAGAGAGAGAAGTTGAACTTTGAAGTGTGTCTCACAAGTTTCTCTTTCATTTAAGTTGTGACAAATATTACACTTGTTTCTATTTACAGCCTAGGTCACTAACTTAATGAAATTTCACTTGGTAAATATAATTTTCATTTCATGTGAATCTAAAAGGAATATTTCAAGAATATGTTAAAAGCATCTTAGTATATTCCCTTTAGATGCCAGAAGCATGGAAGGTGTGACTCTAGCACATGAGAAGCTTCCTTGAGAAGCAAGGAAGGTAGCTTCCTTGGGAAGCAAGGAAGAAAGTTTCCTTGAGAAGTTAGAGGTCAGCTACTGATGGAAGCTTGTTCAAGAAGTTTTTATGGCACCTGGATCTTTGAACTTCAAATGAGGTCCTTCAATGGTGATTTTCAACCATGATCATGGAGTTGCAGTGGAAGATAAAGGAGAAGAGGTGAGAGGAGACACCATCCACTAGGGAATAAGCCATGGAAGAAGAAATTTCACCACCAAGAGAGTGTTTTGATTAAGTAGCTTAGAGAAGAAACTTCAATGGAGAAAGAGAATGAGAGAGAGAGAGAAAAAAAATGGTGTGGGAATGAAGGAAAGATAGGGAGAGAAGTTGAACATTGAAGTGTCTCATAAGACTTATTCATCAAAGTTCCCACAAGTATTACACATGCTTCTATTTATAGTCTAAATAGTTTCTTTGAGAAACTAGTGTTACACTTTTCCAAAGTTCACCCACATGCCAAAATACATGAAGAAAGAAAACTTCCTTGTGAAGCTTCCTTGGGGAGCAAGTGTTACACCCCTTCAATAGCTAAGCTTATCCCATGAAAACACACAGCCCTTCAATAGCTAAGCTCACCCCCCGCCAAATACATGAAAATACAAAAAAAGTCTCTATTACAAAGACTACTCAAAATGCCATGAAATACAAGGCTTAAATCATATACTACTAGGGTACCCTTAACTTGTAAGGTAGGATGCCCTTAATTTGTAGGGTATCCTACAAACCTAAAATAACCAAAATATAAGACCTAAAAGAAGAAAAATCTATTCTTATATTTACAAAGAAAAGTGGGTTCATATTTAACCCATGAGTCTAAAATATATCCTAAGGCTCATGAAAACTTAAGGTCTTCTCTTGCATCTCTGATCCAATCTTCTTGGAGTCTTCTATCCAATGTCCTTGTGGATAGGATTTTATCATCCCCTCTCCCTTGAAAAGGATTTGACCTCAAATCCAAAGGTTCTTGAAACTCAAGACTTCTTCCCTTGACACCTGTAAAAAGAATAAAAACATATATATTAATGGTATTGGGTATGTTAGAGTAGGGTAATGTCGGAAAACTCCTTTCGTGGGCATCTTCCCATGAGGGAACATGGTTCTTCACCAAATCAATGAGTGGTGCTACAAGTATTGAAAAATGAGACAAATCTTTTCTAAAAGTTTGTTAAGTTCCAAATTTCTCTTATACTTGGTGGAGTGAGCCATTCAGGAATGACCTTTATTCTCTTAGGGTCAGTGGGAACCCCTTGATCACTATTTAAAAAATTAAAGAAAGTAATACAATAAAACATATCTTTTTTTATATTTTAATGTTGATTACTCATACAAAAAAGTATGACAAACCTAAGGTGTTTCATATGAGCACCTAGGTTTGTATGGAAACAAAAACTAAGAACAAACCTACCTAATTAGTTCCTATGTATGTGAATCATGAAGATGTTAGATGCATGAGTGATTTTACAAAAGAAGGTTGCACCACTCAATCTTGTCCCTCACTTTCATATTAAGTTCACTAAGGAACCTAGTAATACTTGTTCTTTCCTCCTCTCTAAGTCTAACTCTCAAAAGGAGTAGTTACATTTGTTGCCTATACTCTTCAATACTCATACTCCCTTGTCTAAGTCTTTAAAGCTTATCCATAAACTCTCTTTCAAAGTAAGAGGGGATGTGTCTTTTCCTAAGGGCACTTTTCAAGTCTTTTCAATACTCTAATAGAGGATTCCCATGAATCCTTCTTTCCTTAACAAGGGAAGTCCACCAATAAAGGGCATACCCTTGAAAGCTAAAGGTAGCCAAAGGAACCTTCCTTTTCTCACTTGTATGGTGACAAACTGTCGCAACGTGCCCTTCGCGGGCGAGCGAGGGCGAGGCTCACGGGTGCGATTTTCAAAGGAGGAAAGATGCGCGGAGTTGCCACCAACGTTTATTTGTGGAAAACGTCGGAAAAACCGAAGGAAATCGGTCAAAATAAAAATTCTAAGTTCGGGAGTTGTATTTACGTTTGAGAAAGGTATTAGCACCTCTCACGTTTGTCTCAAAGGACAACAACCTATTTTTCAGAATTGGGAAATTGTGTTATCTTGCATTTTATTTCTTTTTTATTTTTGAGGTCGACAAAAGCGAGACTTTTGCTCCTACGTACCCTCATTTGGAGAGGAAATCAGACCTGCGTAATTCTTTCTTATGCGTGAATCAAGTGATTGATTTTTACTTGAGGGGTGATCATTTTAAGGCGTTGGACCTTAAAAATGATCCTTTTTACTTAGTAAGAAACTGAAATGATAAACTTTCAAAAACCTATTTTTATGGACGAGCTTGACTAGGCGAGTTTGATATTAGCCTTAGTTTCACTTTAGTTATTAGTCAATTCAATTAAGAATGAGAAATTCCAAAGAGAAAACGTCTGATTGATTTTTCGCTTTACTTTACTAAAAGATATTTTTTTTTATTATTATATTATTATTTTACCTCTTTTTTGATTTCTAACGTGGTTACGGCACGACCGAACGATCGAAATTCATTTTAACCGAAATTAACGGATGATACAATTCAAACGATCGGTGAAAATTTATTTTATTTTTAGATTAGGCGAGAAATGACTTAAATAAATGGTTTAAGCACATCAAAAGGGGGTATAAAAAGTAAATGAAAACGAGAATAAAAATACATGAAACAAAATGTGGACCACCACGGGTACATAGAATGAATTGAAAAGCTCGGTTTGAAGTACTTACCCGTTGAAGACTGAAGAAAATGAAGAACGAATGATGAATGTTGAAGAACGGTCGAAAATCTTCGCGTAATTACTCACGGAAACGTTACGGAAGCGCCTCGGCTTTGATTTTCTTCACGGAAATAATTTTCCTCAGCAATTTCGAGAGAGAGAGAAGTGCCAAGAAGGCTGAACCCTTTTCTTCTTCACTTCTCCCCCTATTTATAGCAAAATAGGGGAGAAGCTTGCCACCCAGCTCGCCCAGGCGAGCAAGGTTGCTTCCTCCAGAAGCAATAACCTTCTAGAGGAAGGATCTGGAAGGCCCAAGTGGGCCAGATTGCTATTTGTACCCCCCTTTTTACTAAATGCACCCCCTTCTATTTTTTCGGTAATTCTTTTTTCGTAACATTACGAAACTTTACGAATTTCGTAACGATACTTATTTTCCTTCCGCAAGGTTACGAATCCTTACGGATTATGTATTTACTCTTTTTTAGCTTTCGAAGAAGTTACGGAAACTCACGGATCGCGCAAAAACACATCTTTTTTATTTTCGCCACATCACGGAACTTCACGGATCGCGCGAGCCTGCTTCCTTTTGATTTCTGACACGTCTCGGGACTTCATTTATTGTGCAACAAAGGACGCCAAGTATCTCAAAGCGGCTAACCAAAGGTTGCATGTCATCAAGTAATTATCCCTGGACGAAATTAGGGTATGACAGTTGCCCCTCTTTACTTACCTCTCATCGGAGATAAGAGGAAAGCAAAGATAGGACACTGATTTCGTCCGTCCTGCCCTTTTCGTGATGACGACTCTCGTCTCTACTCCTTCTTTTTTCTTCTGCACAAAACAAAATACAAACAACAACAAGAACAACAAACATAATATACATATATACATATTTGGCGAAGGAACTGATCCGGAAAACAACAGAATAACGTGTTTCCCAGTCACCAGAGGCTTCGCGCTTGATAATGGAGGACACATGAACAGTGCTAGGCAATAACATTCATGGGGCTCCGAAAAAGGTGGAAAATGGAGGATTGCCTTGAGGGTCCGCACTTAGGCAATCATGAAACACAGCTCCAAACTCGAAAGTGGAGGACACATGAACAGCGCTAGGCAATAACATTCATGGGGCTCCGAAAAAGGTGGAAAATGGAGGATTGCCTTGAGGGTCCTCACTTAGGAAATCATGAAACACAGCTCCAAACTCGAAAGTGGAGGACACATGAACAGCGCTAGGCAATAACATTCATGGGGCTCCGAAAAAGGGTGAGAATGGAGGATTGCCTTGAGGGTCCTCACTTAGGCAATCATGAAACACAGCTCCAAACTCGAAAGTGGAGGACACATGAACAGCGCAAGGCAATAACATTCATGGGGCTCCGAAAAAGGGTGAGAATGAAGGATTGCCTTGAGGGTCCTCACTTAGGCAATTATGAAACACAGCTCCAAACTCGAAAGTGGAGGACACATGAACAGCTCCGAAAAAGGGTGACAATGGAGGATTGCCTTGAGGGTCCTCACTTAGGCAATCATGAAACACAGCTCCAAACTCAAAAATGGAGGACACATGAACAGCGCTAGGCAATAACATTCATGGGGCTCCGAAAAAGGGTGAGAATGGAGGATTGCCTTGAGGGTCCTCACTTAGGCAATCATGAAACACAGCTCCAAACTCGAAAATGGAGGACACATGAACAACGCTAGACAATAACATTCATGGGGCTCCGAAAAAGGGTGAGAATGGAGGATTGCCTTGAGGGTCCTCACTTAGGCAATCATGAAACACAGCTCCAAACTCGAAAATGGAGGACACATGAACAGCGCTAGACAATAACATTCATGGGGCTCCGAAAAAGGGTGAGAATGGAGGATTTCCTTGAGGGTCCTCACTTAGGCAATCATGAAACACAGCTCCAAACTCGAAAGTGGAGGACGCATGAACGAAAATGCAATTCATGGGCTCCGAAAAAAAAGGGGGAGAATGGAGGATTGCTTTGAGGGTCCGCACTTAAGCAATCATGAAACACAACTCCAAAATCGAAAGTGGAGGACACTTGAACGAAAACGCAATTCATGGGCTCCAAAAAAAGGGAGAGAATGGAGGATTGCCTTGAGGGTCCGCACTTAGGCAATCATGAAACACAACTCCAAACTCGAAAGTGGAGGACGCATGAACGAAAACGCAATTCATGGGCTTCGAAAAAAGGGGAGAATGAAGGATTGCATTGAGGGTCCGTACTTAGGCAATCATGAAACACAGCTCCAAACTCGAAAATGGAGGACACGTGAACAGCTCTAGGCAATAACATTCATGGGGCTCCGAAAAAAAGGGGAGAATGGAGGATTTCCTTGAGGGTCCGCACTTAGGCAATCATGAAACAAAGCTCCAAACTCAAAAGTGGAGGACGCATGAACAAAAACGCAATTCATGGGCTCCGAAAAAAGGGGAGAATGGAGGATTGCCTTGATGGTTTGCACTTAGGCAATCATGAAACACAGGTCCAAACTCGAAAGTGGAGGACACATGAACAAAAACGCAATTCATGGGCTCCGAAAAAAGGGTGAGAATGGAGGATTGCCTTGAGGGTCCTCACTTAGGAAATCATGAAACACAACTCCAAACTCGAAAATGGAGGACACATGAACAGCGCTAGACAATAACATTCATGGGGCTCCGAAAAAGGGTGAGAATGGAGGATTGCCTTGAGGGTCTGCACTTAGGCAATCATGAAACACAAGTCCAAACTCGAAAGTGGAGGACGCATGAACGAAAACGCAATTCATGGGCTCCGAAAAAAGGGGAGAATGGAGGATTACCTTGAGGGTCTGCACTTAGGCAATCATGAAATACAGCTCCAAACTCGAAAGTGGAGGACACATGAACGAAAACACAATTCATGGGCTCCGAAAAAAGGGGAGAATGGAGGATTGTCTTGAGGGTCCGTACTTAGGCAATCATGAAACACAGCTCCAAACTCGAAAATGGAGGACACATGAACAACGCTAGGCAATAACATTCATGGGGCTCCGAAAAAAAGGGGAGAATGGAGGATTGCCTTGAGGGTCCGCACTTAGGCAATCATGAAACACAGCTCCAAACTCGAAAGTGGAGGATGCATGAACGAAAACGCAATTCATAGGCTCCGAAAAAAGGGGAGAATGGGGGATTGCCTTGAGGGTCCGCACGTAGGCAATCATGAAACACAGCTCCAAACTCGAAAGTGGAGGACACATGAACGAAAACGCAATTCATGGGCTCCGAAAAAAGGGGAGAATGGAGGATTGCCCTGAGGGTCCGCACTTAGGCAATCATGAAACACAACTCCAAACTCGAAAGTGGAGGACGCATGAACGAAAACGCAATTCATGGGGCTCCGAAAAAAGGGGCAGGACCGAACGGTCCATCGGGTTTTTCCACCTAAAAGGAAAGCATGCTTTTTGCAAAGAAAAATAAATCATTCGCGAGAGCACCACATCTTAGAGAAACAATATACTTGTGCTAAGGGTAATCTTCCTTGTAACCAAGAATGAAGGGCAGGATGTCAACTTTTAGCTTTTAAATGAACATGCAGTGGAAACATCAGGCTAAGCTGAATATGAATCACTCGTAGTGTATAAAACTCACATAGGCAAGTGTTTTATCCTATTCCCAAACCATAACTGCACCATGACTTCATTTTGCACACGATTTCCTATAGAATCAAAGATCAAACGTACGATCACGGACCAATAGTATTTTCTTGAGGATAGTGTTTTTTGGAGAGGAAGCTGGGTGTTTCGGTCTTTTCCTCTTTGTTCATGTGGGGTGGGATATTGCCAGTCAAGAATGACCTTTGAATGTCAATCTGAAAGGAAGAGACACCAAAAATGGGTTTTCCTTTGCCGGCAATCACTTACCTTATCGAAAATTTATCTGGTCTGAATATCTTCCATTCCCTTTCTTTTTTTTTTTTTTGATTGAGAATTGCTTCTTTTCCATTTTTACTTCCTTTCGACCTTTGATCGAGAATCCTTCTCTTTCTTTCCCTTTTTATTGTTCTTTTCTTTATTTTCATCCTTTTCTTTCTCTTTCTTTCCCTTTTTATTGTTCTTTTCTTTATTTTCATCCTTTTCTTTCTCTTTCTTTCTATTTCTCCTTTTCTTTCTTTTCACTTCTCCTTCCCTATCCCTTTCTTTGGAAAATCGGGTTTTAGCATTCTATTCGCTCTCCCTTGAGGAGATTCCGCTGTCCTTTGCTTCGGGAGAAGGAATGAGGATTCCTTTTTTACAGGCCAAGGTTCAAAAAGGTCTAAGGTTGTGTTTCAATGGGGTCTTTTATCGTGGGAACCCAATCTTGATATCTGGGGCAAAACAAATTTGGGTGTCAAGGTGTCGGTCTCGGGCCGAACTCCCCTATTATTCCATAAGGCACGCGTGACAATGATGATTTGAAAACAACGTGCAAAATTAGTCATGGCTACAGCCAGGTGGGCCCTCAAGCATCCCGTTTATGGCATTGTGATACTACGGTTGGGAATTTACACAGACAAACCCAACGTTTCCAAGTTATGTTCTTTCATCAGTTCAATGAATTCATCCATCCTTATCTCGGTTCATTCCGGAAAATAAACTCTTAGCATCAGTCCCTTGTTTCCAGAAGATACGTTTGCTATTTACGAATGATTTATGCTTCTTAACTATAACATGTCGACCTTCGCGGTCTTTCTTTCTCTTTACTTTTTGTTTTATTTTTATATATGTTCACTAAAACTATACACCTGTGGTCCTTTATGAGGAAAACATTTCTTTGTACATCTATATTTTTATACATGACAAACTTTTTCTGTACACGCATTAGAACTCTTCTCTTTACGTCACACGGTCTATATACAAACCCTATTTACATTCAAAGATTTTTCATTTTTCCCAACACACACTTATAGTTCACACAAAAGTTTCTTCATATACACTCGTTGCTCACACACACAAGAATTCCTTTCCACGTATCATTTACACACAAAGACCTTCTATACACATTTTCCTTTTACATATATGTATAGATAAAAAACTTTTTTCTTTTCTTTATGAACATGACTTTTATTCACAACGTTTCTTTCTTTTTATTAGGATTTTTGGTTCATTTTATTTTTAGGACGACGTTCCTAAATGAAAAACTCTACACGTTCCGGAATTTCAACAAACACCATTGACAACAATGAAACAAGTACTGACGTAACAACTCAAACGATATGTATGTACAAAACAAAAGTCAAAACATGAAACAAACGTTAGTCCCTTAGTCAAACAAAAATAAGATGATATGTAACAGAAAAAACAAATGGAAATATGGATCAAGGAATCTCCCAATCATGTGGCCCCGCTCCCTCCTAAGAAATCCAGTAAATCGGTCATCTCCTCGTCCTCGCGGGCCTCATCTGCCTCGTCGGGAGCCTCTGCTGGTGCCTCTCCTGCCCGGGCCTCAGGCCAATCTCCAGGCCATGCGACCTCTGCCCTGAACTGGTCCGGAGTAGGGCACGGAAAAGAAGTAAAGCCCTGGCTCTGCAGGCTGAGACTCATCTGATAAAGACAATCATGGGTCTGTACATGTGCTCAGTGGTTGGCCGCCTGCTGGCGAACCAAATGCCACAAATACTGCTCCGTATCAAACGATCCGGCTGGACCAGCCTGATGAGGTGGCGGCGCGTCTGCGGCCTGCGGAGCATCCCCCTGGGCCTATCTCTGTGTGCAATACTTCTCAATAAAAGCTCAGGTGATGGGCGGCCGAATCACCTTGCTAGGTGCGATAGGGACTCCGAACGACTGGCAGAGTCGTGTGATCAAGGCGGGAAATCCCAGGGCCCTGTTGGACTTATCCGGGTCCAAAGGGTGCCTGGTAGGCGCCATACCTGCAAATATATAGATGGCATCAGCGATTAACTGAGCCACGTGAATGCTCATCCGCGTCAGGATGGCGTACACCAGCTGACACTTCGGCAGGGGGAGGTCGGAATTATGGTCGTTGGGCTGAATGTTGCTGAGCAGCAAAGTCATCCAGATCTGAGTCAGGGTGGTCATATTGGTGTGCATGATCCGCACCAGTCTCCCGGCAGCAGTCCGGGCAAAATCCTGCCCCGGTATACATAGCAACTGAACGATGGCCTCCTCCTCGAAACCATCGGACCGGTTCCTCCTCTGGCCATACTCGCACTCCTGGCCCTCTTCCAACACTAAAGGGTATCCCAGGAACTGGCCTATAGCATCTGCATCAAACGGGATCCACTGACCCCACACCCAGGACCTCATATCTCGCACGCCCTCCTCTGTAGGCCAAGCATTGGCATAAAGTTGGAGGACTATGTCTGGATCGAACTTGGCCATGGGGGTGACCAGTGATGCCCACCGTCGACGAACTATCTCTTCCTGGAAATCTGTATACTCATCGTCCCTGAGCTGGACACGTCGCTCCCGGAGAAATGACCATCCCTTGATGGCCTCGAAGCGCTGCTGGTGTTCAGCGCTCCTAAAGCGATGACTGTCATACTCGGGAGCGGAACTGGTTCCTTCGGCCGCTTTATCCTTCCTGGATCTTTTTGAGGCCAGTTTCCTCGGGGCCATCTCCTGCGAGAACAAACATTCAGAAGTTAGTTTTACAAGATAATGTCGGGAGACTGCCGGCCGAATCACCTTGACCTTTTTGCGTTAAGATAAGCGTTATCTTGTAAAACTACCCCAGACCAGTTCAGGGCAGAGGTCGCATGGCCTGGAGATTGGCCTGAGGCCCGGGCAGGAGAGGCGTCGGCGGAGGCACCAGCAGAGGCTCCCGACGAGGCAGATGAGGCCCGCGAGGACGAGGAGATGACTGATTTTCTTGATTTCTTAGGAGGGAGCGGGGCCACATGATTGGTAGATCCCTTGATCCATATTTCTTTTTGTTTCTATTTTTCCTGTTATATATTTTTGTTTGACTAAGGGACTAATGTTTGTTTCATGTGTTGACTTTTGTTTTGTACATACATATTGTTTGAGTTGTTACGTCGGTACTTGTTTCATCGTTATCAATAGTGTTTGTTGGAATTTCGGAACCGTGTAGTTTTTCATTTAGGAACGTCGTCCTAAAAACAAAATGAACCAAAAATCCTAATAAAAAGAAAGAAGCGTTGTGAATAAAAGTCATGTTCATAAAGAAAAGAAAAATGTTTTTATTTATACATGTATGTAAAAGGAAAATGTGTATAGAACAAAAGAACAAAAGAAAGAAAAGGAAGGATTCCCGATCAAAGATCGAAAGGAAGTGAAAAGGGAAAAGAAGCAATTCTCGATCAATGAAGGAAAGAGGGCAAGAATTCTTCAAGTCAGATTGCCACTCGAAATCATTTTTCGACTGGCAATATCCCACCTCACATGAACAAAGGGGAAAAGACCGAAACACCCAGCTTCCTCTCCAAAAAACACTACCCTCGAGAAATTCCTATTGGTCCGTGATCGTACGTTTGATCTTTGATTCAATAGGAAGTCGTTTGCAAAATAAAGTCATGGTGCGGTTATGGTTTGGGAATAGGATAAAACACTTGCCTGTGTGAGTTTTATACACTATGAGTGATTTATTTTCAACTTAGTCCGATGTTTCCTCCGCATGTTCATTTAAAAGCTAAAAGTTGACATCCTGCCCTTCATTCTCGGTTACAAGGAAGATTACCCTTGGCACAAGTATATTGTTTCTCTAAGATGTGGTGCTCTCACGAATGATTTATTTTTCTTTGCAAAAAGCATGTTTTCCTTTTAGATGGAAAAACCCAGTGGACTGTTCGGTCCTGCCCACTCTTTTTTGGAGCCCTATGAATGTTATTGCCTAGCGCTGTTCATGTGTCCTCCATTTTCGAGTTTGGAGCTGTGTTTCATGATTGCCAAGTGAGGACCCTCAAGCCAATCCTCCATTCTCACCCATTTTCGGAGCCCCGTGAATGTTATTGCCTAGCGTTGTTCATGTGTCCTCCACTTTCGAGTTTGGAGCTGTGTTTCATGATTGCCTAAGTGAGGACCCTCAAGGCAATCCTCGATTCTCACCTTTTTTCGGAGCCCCATGAATGTTATTGCCTAGCGCTGTTCATGTGTCCTCCACTTTCGAGTTTGGAGCTATGTTTCATGATTGCCTAAGTGAGGACCCTCAAGGCAATCCTCCATTCTCACCCTTTTTCGGAGCCCCGTGAATGTTATTGCCTAGCGTTGTTCATGTGTCCTCCACTTTCGAGTTTGGAGCTGTGTTTCATGATTGCCTAAGTGAGGACCCTCAAGGCAATCCTCCATTCTCACCCTTTTTCGGAGCCCCATGAATGTTATTGCCTAGCGCTGTTCATGTGTCCTCCATTTCGAGTTTGGAGCTGTGTTTCATGATTGCCTAAGTGAGGACCCTCAAGGCAATCCTCCATTCTCACCCTTTTTCGGAGCCCCATGAATGTTATTGCCTAGCGCTGTTCATGTGTCCTCCACTTTCGAGTTTGGAGCTGTGTTTCATGATTGCCTAAGTGCGGACCCTCAAGGCAATCCTCCATTCTCACCCTTTTTCGGAGCCCCATGAATGTTATTGCCTAGCGCTGTTCATGTGTCCTCCACTTTCGAGTTTGGAGCTGTGTTTCATGATTGCCTAAGTGCGGACCCTCAAGGCAATCCTCCATTCTCCCCTTTTTCGGAGCCCCATGAATGTTATTGCCTAGCGCTGTTCATGTGTCCTCCACTTCGAGTTTGGAGCTATGTTTCATGATTGCCTAAGTGGGACCCTCAAGGCAATCCTCCATTCTCCACCTTTTTTTTTCGGAGCCCCATGAATGTTATTGCCTAGCGCTGTTCATGTGTCCTCCATTATCAAGCGCGAAGCCTCTGGTGACTGGGAAATATGTTTTCTGTTGTTTTCCGGATCTGTTCCGTCGCCAAATATGTGTATATGTATATTATGTTTGTTGTTCTTGTTGTTGTTTGTATTTTGTTTTGTGCAGAAGAAAAAAGGAGTAGAGACGAGAGTCGTCATCACGGAAAGGGCAGGACGGACGAAATCAGTGTCCTATCTTTGCTTTCCTCTTATCTCCGATGAGAGGTAAGTAAAGAGGGGCAACTGTCATACCCTAATTTCGTCCGGGGATTATTACTTGATGACATGCAACCTTTGGTTAGCCGCTTTGAGATACTTGGCGTCCTTTGTTGCACAATAAATGAAGTCCCGAGACGTGTCAGAAATCAAAAGGAAGCAGGCTTGCGCGATCCGTGAAATTCCGTGATGTGGCGGAAATCGAAAAGATGTGTTTTTGCGCGATCCGTGAGTTTCCGTAACTTCTTTGAAAGCTAAAATAGAGTAAATACATAATCCGTAAGGATTCGTAACCTTGCGGAAGGAAAATAAGTATCATTACGAAATTCGTAAAGTTTCGTAACGTTATGGAAAAACAATTACCAAAAAAATAGAAGGGGGGTGCATTTAGTAAAAAGGGGGGTACAAATACCAAACAAAATGATCCATTTTAAAGGACCTTAAAAATGATCCATTTTAAGAAACTGAAATGATAAACTTTCAAAACTCTATTTTTGTGGACGAGCTTGACTAGGCGAGTTGATTTTAGCCTTAGTTTCACTTTAGTTATTAGTCAATTCACTTAAGAATGAGAAATCCCAAAGAGAAAACGTCCGATTGATTTTTCGCTTTACTTTACTTAAAAATGTATTTTTTGATTATTATATTATTATTTTACCTCTTTTTTTATTTCCAACGTGGTTACAGCACGACCGAACGGTCAGAATTCATTTTAACCGAAATTAACGGATGATACAATTCAAACGATCGGTGGAAATTTATTTTATTTTTAGATTAGGCGAGAAATGACTTAAATAAATGGCTTAAGCATGACAAAAGGGGGTATAAAAGTAAATGAAAACGAGAATAAAAATACATGAAACAAAATGTGGACCACCACGGGTACATAGAATGAATTGAAAAGCTCGGTTTGAGTACTTACCCGTTGAAGACTGAAGAAAACGAAGAACGAACGATGAATGTTGAAGAACGGTCGAGAATCTTCGCGTAATTACTCACGGAAACATTACGGAAGCGCCTCGGCTTGGATTTTCTTCACGGAAATAATTTTCCTCAGCAATTTCGAGAGAGAGAGAAGTGCCAAGAAGGCTGAACCCTTTTCTTCTTCACTTCTCCCCCTATTTATAGCAAAATAGGGGAGAAGCTTGCCACCCAGCTCGCCCAGGCGAGCAAGGTTGCTTCCTCCAGAAGCAACAACCTTCTGGAGGAAGGATCTGGAAGGCCCAAGTGGGTTAGATTGTTATTTGTACCCCCCTTTTTACTAAATGCACCCCCTTCTATTTTTTTGGTAATTCTTTTTCCGTAACGTTACGAAACTTTACGAATTTCGTAACGATACTTATTGTCCTTCCGCAAGGTTACGAATCCTTACGGATTATGTATTTACTCTTTTTTAGCTTTCGAAGAAGTTACGGAAACTCACGGATCACGCAAAAACACATCTTTTCGATTTCCGCCACATCACGGAACTTCACGGATCGCGCGAGCCTGCTTCCTTTTGATTTCTGACACGTCTCGGGACTTCATTTATTGTGCAACAAAGGACGCCAAGTATCTCAAAGCGGCTAACCAAAGGTTGCATGTCATCAAGTAATTATCCCCGGACGAAATTAGGATATGACACAAACAAAGAGTTGTTCAATCTTTATTTTTCAATCTAAATAAGTCTCTATATTGTCATTTCCATGAAAGTATGGAGGTTAATGTTAGTCTCTTGAGGCTTTCTTTCCTTTTCTCTCCTATAAGAGTAAGGTCTAGGATGACATATGCCTTCCTCCATAATAGTTATCAAGTTTTTCACATAGGCTCTTGCATGAATCATGACTACTATAAGAGACATGTTTTTTTTTCTTAACTCTTAGTATTTTCCTTCTTTCTTCTTCCCTTATTTGTTCCCTTTCATCTTGACTTATTTTTACCCTTTCTTTTCTTTCTAGTTTTTCTTTCCATAACTTGAGGGAACTCAATTCATCTAATATTCTAGATAGAGGGTCCTTATGACTAGTAATCTCACCATTAACGCTAGATGAATGATGACTCATGTTGGTTCCTAAGTTGTGGTTCTTTCTTGTTCGGGGTTTGCAAAAGGTAAAAGCTAAGGTTCAAAAGAATTCAAGATAAGCGTGATAAGAAAGAAAAAAGTATTATGCAATAACAAGATAAACTAGGCATGACTAGTAAAGAAAATAAGCTATGAAAGTAAACAAGAAATTAAAGTGCAAGAAATGTAAACTAGACGGATCCTAAGAGTGTTCGGATGATCACATTTAAGGTTCCCAACAAAACATATCTTAAGAAAAAATTGTCTAAAATTATTACATACAAATGAAAGTAAGGTAACCTATTGGAGGCTCCCAACACACTTCCAATGAAAGACTTTTTTGTTACAAACTTTGAAAGCAATGAAGGTAAATGTACAAGTGTCCAATTACAAGTAAATTATCAATTGCAAAATTACATAAAGTCCTTAGTTTTGGTGGTTGTTCTCTGTTTGGTGTTTCACTGAATTTGGAGTACTTCTTAGTCCAATAGCTCTTAAGGTGGTTGACTCCTTGCTTCTTGACTCAAATTCTTCAATTGATGGAACCGATTTTCATTTCCAATTTCACAAAAAAGGAAACAAAGAGACAAATAATAAATAAAGAGAAAAAAATGAAATGAAAACTAAACCAATAAAGTTTTAACAAGACAAATTTTCAAGGATTATTCAACGATTAAAGCAATGAAAAACACATAAAAGTAAGCTAGGACTCAAAGAGAAACCTAGAATGACTCTAGAGTAGAGTAAAAAAAAAGACTCAAAAACCTCTAATTTTGGCACTTGTTTTCACACTACTTTTCAATTGAAATTTCAGAACTAAGATTGGTCTAGAATAGACACTAATTATAGAACAAATTTTGAGCCATTAGAATACTATTGGCTTATGCATCCATTAGAATACTATTAGCCTATGCATCCATAATGGATTTTAAGCTTTATCAAATAGATGTATAGAGTGCATTCTTAAATGACTTTATCCAAGAGGAAGTATATGTAGATCAACCCCCTGGATTTGAAAACTAAGATAAACCTAACCATGTTTTTAAATTAAAAAAGACTTTATATGGCTTAAAACAAGCCCCTAAGGCTTGGTATGAGCGTTTGAGTAAGTTCTTCTTAGAAAAGAATTTCTCTAGAGGTAAAGTGGATACTACTCTTTTCATTAAGAGGAAATTAAATGATATTTTATTAGTTTAAATCTACGTTGATGATATTATCTTTGGATCTACTGATGAATCTTTATGCAAAGAATTCTCTCAAGACATGCAAAGTGAATTTGAAATATCAATGATGAGAGAACTAAATTTTTTCTTGGGTTGCATATCAAGCAAACCAAGAATGGAATATTTGTTAATCAATCAAAGTATTGCAAGGAATTGATTCACAGATTTGGGATGGAGAATGCTAAGCATATGGCTACACCAATGAATACTGCTTGTTATTTGGATAAAGATGAAACCGATCAGTCAATAGACATTAAGCAATATCGAGGTATGATCGGATCACTTCTTTATTTATCTGCTAGCAGACCAGATATAATGTTTAGTGTGTATGTGTGCTAGATTTCAATCAAATCCCAAACAATCACATCTTAGTGTTGTTAAGAAAATTATAAGATATTTGTTAAACACTATGAATATAGGTTTATGGTATCCTAAAAATTCCATCTTAGTGTTATTCTAATTCTGACTTTGCCGGTTCTAAAACTGATAGAAAGAGCATTAGTGGAACTTGTCATTTCATTGGTTCTGCTCTAGTCTCTTGGCATAGTAAGAAATAAAATAGTGTTGTTTTATCTACTGCGGAAGCGAAATACATTTCTATTGGCAGTTGTTGTTCTCAAATTCTTTGGATGAAGTAACAACTTTCTGATTATGGAATATTACTTGATCATATTCCTATAAGATGTGATACCACGAGTGCTATAAATCTATCCAAGAATCCTGTTTAGCACTCAAGAACTAAACATATAGAAATAAGACATCATTTCTTAAGAGACCATGTTCAAAAGGGAGATTGTGTTCTAGAATTTATTGATACAAAGAATCAGCTTGCTGATATCTTTACAAAATCTCTCCCTAAAGAAACTGGAGCATATGCTTCCTCATAGTCTATCCCCTCTTCCTGATTATATCCTTTGGCTACTAACCTAGCCTTATTTCTAATAACTATGTCATTTTCATCTAACTTATTTCTAAACACCCATTTTGTTCCAATAACTGGGTAGTTTCCAGGTTTCTCAACTAATTCCCAAACATTTTTTCTTTCAAATTGGTTTAACTCTTCCTGCATAGCTATTATCCAATGTTCATCAATTATGACTTCTTTCAAATTTTTAGGTTCAATCATAGAAACAAAAGTGATTATCCTTTTTGATATATCACCAATGATATTGTCAAGAGGATGATATCTAGAAGCTCTCCATTATCTTGGAAGATCATCATTTGTTTTGATTTCATCAATTTGAGAATCTTCATTGTTTCCATCCTCCTTTTCCTTTGTGATTTTCTCCATGAATATGCATTTCTTCTAATGATTCTGAAATATCATCTAGTACATCTTTTCTTGGCAAAATAGCATTAGATTCATCAAAAGAAACATGAATGGATTCTTCAATAATCATGATTCTTTTATTATATATTTTAAATGTTTTACTTTACAATGAATAACCAAGAAAAATACCTTCATTAGATTTAGCATCAAAATTTTCTAGATTATCTTTACCATTGTTTAGCATAAAACATTTACATCCAAAAACATTAAGATGTGAAATGTTAGGTTTTCTTCCATTATATAACTCATGGTGTTTTCTTCAAGATTGGTCTTATTAAAGCTCTATTCATGATATAACATGCAGTATTTACGGTTTCAGTCCAAAAATATTTTGGAAGAAAAGTATAATTTAGTAAAGTTCTAGCAATTTCTTCTAAGGATCTATTTTTTCTCTCAACAACTCCATTTTGTTGAAGAGTTCTGGTTACAGAAAAATTATGCTCAATGTCATGTTTATCACAAAATAATTCAAAATCTTTGTTTTCAAATTCACTCCATGATCACTCCTAATAGATGCAATTTTAAGATTTTTCTTATTTTGAATAACTTTGGCAAGTTTCTTGAATGCATGAAATGCATCACTTTTATAAGTAATAAATAATGTTCATGTATATCTAGAGTAATCATCAACAATAACAAGAGCATAATAATTCCCTCCAAAACTCATAGTTCTAGAAGGACCAAATAGATCCATATGCAACAATTGTAAGGGTTGAGTTGTTGAAACAATATTATTAAATTTAAATGAAACCCTTACTTGTTTTCCTTTCTGACATGCATCACATTATCTATCTTTTTCAAATTTGAGTCTTGGTAAACCAATAACTAAATCTTTTGAAATCAATTTATTTAAATGTTCCATATTTATGTGGGCAATCCTTCTATGTCATAACCATGGATCATCATCCTTACTGAGAAAACATTGATCATGATTTTGTTTTTGATTTAAATCTATCATGTAAACATTATTTATTCTATAACCTATATGCTTTATATTCCTATCATGCTCATTTTCAATAACACATTTATTAGAATCAAGTGATACCAGATAGCCTTTATCACATAATTGACTGACACTAAGTAAACTGTGTTTAAGACCTTCAACAAGTAGAACATTCTCAATGGAGGAAGATGATTTTGTGCCTATTTTTCCAACTCCAAGAATTCTACCTTTATTGTTGTCGTCATAAGTTATATGTCCGCTTTTCTTGGGAGAGATATGAGTGAACTTTGATGCATCTCTCGTCATATGTTTAGAGCATCTACTATCTATGTATTATTTCTTCTTTAAGGATACCTATATAATCATATTTGAGACTTAGGTACCCAAACTTTATTGGGTCCTTGTGTGTTAGTTTTAACAAGAGATCCTTTTGGGACCCATATCATTTTAATATTGTTACTATTTTTCTTAAAGTAGCATGTAGAAGTACCATGACCTTTCTTTCCACAATAAAAACAAGTTAAGAAAGGAGAACTATATTTTTGTGTGGATGCAAAGAAATTTTTATAAAATTTTTGTTGTTTATTAGGCTTATATCCTAATCCTGCCTTATTAAAGACATATCTTTGCTTTCCTAATATAACGTCTAAGTTACTTTTACCAATGGAAAATTTTGCAAGAGAGTTTTTCAAATCTTTAATGTCTTCTATGTACTTGTTACAACAATTACATGAATTAGATATTTTTATATTATCATGCATGGTAGAAGAATGAATTGTATCATTTGATCTTAAAGTTATAACTTCAGTTTTGAGATTTTCTAATTCTTTATTTAATTTTAAAACTTTTTTTTCTAAGTATGAAATTATTTTCTTAGAAGATGAAACTAGTTTTGCAAGTTTAATTGATTCTTTATGCAAATAAGCAAATGTATCTTGTAATTCATCAAATGAAATGGATAAGTTGTTATTAGAAGATGTTACCTTTTCATCGCTTTCATAACTCTTGGCCATTAGACTCAGGTTTACAACTTCGTTTTCTGAATCTTTAGATGAGTCCATATCATTGTCATCCCATGTAATGTAGGCCTTTTTTGCCTTCTTTTCATTAAAAGCTTTCTTTTCTTGAAGATTGGGCAATCAACCCTCAGATGTCCAGGTTGATTGCATTCATAACATCTTAGAGTAGAGGATGAATCTTCTGTCATTTTCTTTAGTTTAAAGTTTGATCTTCTTTGATTTCCTTTTACTCTCAACAATTTGTTGAATCTTTTTACAAATAGACTAAGATCATCATCTTCTTCTATTTCAATTGTGTCCTCCTTATCACTCTCTTTTTGGATTGAAGATGAAGCTTTAAGAGCGATTCCTTTCTTCTTATCATTTTCTTCATGTTGATTCAATCTCATTAATTCCATTTCATGTTCCTGTAACTTTCCAAACAAAGTGGCAAGAGACATGTTAGATAGATCTCGTGATTCAGTAATGATTGTTACCTTAGGTTGTCATTCCCTGCTTAAGCATCTCAAAACTTTATTTATAAGATCTTCATTTGGAAAGATTTTTCCTAAAGATGTAAGATGATTAATTATATGAGTGAACCTCTTTTGCATGTCTTGTATGGTTTCATTTGGATTCATTCTAAATAATTCATATTCATGAATCATTTTATTTATCCTATATCTTTTTACATCTGTTGTACCTTCATGTGTTACTTGTAGGGTATCCCACATATCTTTTGCACTTTTATAATTTGATACCCTAAAGTACTCATTCATTCCTAAAGCAGATGTAATTATATTTTTGGCTTTTAAATTATATTGAACTAATCTCTTTTCTTCCTCACTCCATTCTTCCCTAGGTTTTTCTATGGTTATATTTCCTACCACTATAGTGGGAATGTAGAGCCCAATTTCTATTGCTTCCCAGATATTCAGATCTATTGTCTCTATAAAAATTTGCATGCAGGTTTTCCAATTATGGTAACCGACGCCATTAAAAATAGGAGGCCTATTTATAGAATTTCCTTCAGGAAATAAATAATTTGATGAGGCCATTATTTTTTAAGCTTCTAAAGTTCATACAAGAATGAAGTTCTGATACCACTTGTTAGACAAGTGGTCTCAAATATCTTTAAGAAGGGGGGGTTGAATTAAGATATCGACTATTCCCCAATTAAAATTTTAACTCTCTTCTTGAATTAAAAATTTACCCTTAATATGAATTACTCAAAAGATAATTCAAAGTAAACTTCTTTAAAGCAAAAGATAAATGATAATAAATAAAAGAAGTTTAAGGGAAGAGAGAATGCAAACTCAGTTTTTATATTGGTTCGGCCACGTCATGTGCCTATGTCCAGTTCCTAAGCAACCCGCTTGAGATTTCCACTATCTTGTAAAATGTTTTTTACAAAGTTTGAACCACATAGGGACAACCCTTCTCTTGTGTTCAGAATTTTTTACAACTCAAGAGACTCTCGGTCCCTTAATCAATCTCTTTGAATAAGAAGAGGAAGAAGAAGAATTCTCTCTTTTAAGATAAAGATATAACAATTGAAGATCACTCAAGATTCCTTATTGAATTTGCAAGTGTTTGGCCAAAGAATGTTTTAGAGGATAAGATAATTTAGTTTTTGAGAGGATGAGACTCTTTGTGCAGTAAAAACTCTTGAGAAATTTTGTGTCCCAAGTCACCTATATATAAGCCTTTGATGGCCATTCAAAAACATTTGAATAGATGTGACTGTTGGGAGTTATTTTTGAAAATTCCTTACTGATAATTGATTATTAAAATGGTGTAATTGATTACAAAATTATTTTTCTAAAGAGTTGTGACTCTTTAGACTTGAAATTTGAATTTTAAGTTGTGACTCTTTACACACAAGTTGTAACCGATTACAAGCTTTGAAATTTAAATTCAAATTTTCAAAGACTGTTATAAAACATTTAAAATTTCTGGTAATCGATTACAAGTCTTGTGTAATCGATTACAGGCTTTTAAAATCAAATTCAAAATTTTAAGAACATTTTAGAAACTACTTTGGCCACTGGTAATCGATTACCAGAGAGTAAATACCATATTTTTGAAATTTCAAAAAGCTTTTTGAAAAATGTCCTTTGGCCAAACCTTTTGCATCATCAAGTAAAGAATGTTGTCTAAGACTCTAAGGACTAACTTCATCATTTATCTTGAATTTTCGAGTCCTTGACTTAGATTAAACTTGAGAAGCGTTTATCTTGTGGCATCATCAAAACCTCATATTAAGTAT
This sequence comes from Glycine max, assembly GCF_000004515.6. Lineage (NCBI taxonomy): Eukaryota > Viridiplantae > Streptophyta > Magnoliopsida > Fabales > Fabaceae > Glycine > Glycine max. Next base: position 24,419,483 of record NC_016088.4, read on the forward strand.
GCTTCTACAAGTCATTTGTTTGAAGAGATAGGTGTGTTAATCAATTAAAGCATTGAGCTTAACATTTATTTCTTAAATATGAGGATTGATTTTGGCCAACTCCTTCTTAATTTGTTCAAGAGTGGTAGTTAATTCGACAACCCTTTGGTTAAGTCGAGTTTGTTCATTTTTCTATTGAGTTCTTTCTTCGTTCATCCTTTTGAAAGTGGCAAAATACTCACTTTTCTAATTTTGAAGACCTATGAGATGTTTGAGGTTAAAGGAAGTTGAATTATGTTTGCATTTATGTTTAACATGATTGAAAACTATTCGGTTAACTTCCTTACTATAACAGAGAATACATCCTTCTAAGATGCCAAAAGATTAGAAGAATGAGAAATTTTCAAAAGGGACATCCTTAGAGATTTCACTTCATCCTCGCAGTGAGAATGTCTTGTTCTAGAGCTTGCTTAAAATGATCCCTGTGGGCTTGAATTGGTGAAGTGTCAATCGGCACGAAGGGAGTACTAGGTGGCGACATGAAGTATTGAACTACCTATTCATCAAAAGTATCAGGAATAGTCGAATAAGAGGGAGTCATTGTTGCTGAAGGTTGAGGAGGAACTTGTGAAATGGGTGCAGTTGAAATGGGGATATGAAGAGAAGGTGTGGATTTGCCACTGGCTTCAAAATCAACATGAGGAAGATTTTGCATGAAATCATCATTCTTCTCTTCTTCATTTTTTGTAACATCTGAAGCTATAGTCTTGACATAAATGTTCTTCTAAAAATTTAATGAATAAATATAAGAAGTTTGTAGATAAGGAGAGGAGTTGATAGAAATAGAAAGGTACCTTTTCAGCATCATCTTTATCCTTCAAAGCAATGGTTTTCCTTCATTTCAGTTTGGATAAAGGAGGAATAGATTTGATTTTCTACAGAAGTAGTATTAATAAATGTGTGTTGATAATGTCAAAACGCAGACCAAGAAAGTCAAATTGACTAACCTTAGCAATTCCTTATTTGGTTTTGATGGAAAAAGATATAACTTTATGATGACTAATGATTTATTTGTAAGTGAACGTGAATTATCAATTAAAGCCAATATGGTAAGATCCTTCTAAGTCTTAAGTGGACTTTATCATCGTCCATTGGAACTTGCTTTATACTAAATGTTTCTCAGCATTCAACTACTCTCAATTCTTAAAATGAATCTGATATATTATTTGAGAATGATCCATTCATTCCATTTTATGTAAGGATTTGATTATACAAAATATAATATGTGAAATGATATTATTTTTCCTTTTACAAATGGCTAAAATTTGAAACTAGAATGCGAAGGAAAGATTTAGAAAGAATTGATTCACAATCATTCTTGTTGAGGAGAACATATCATACATGTTATGACTTTGGCAATTACATTTATTCTTAGCTAGCACCAAAAGAACAAGTTCAACAACGGTCAGAAATTGAATGCACAAGATTCCACTTTGATTCAACTATCCTTCTCCTTTAAAAAGCACATCAAAGCCTCACTCAAGGTTGATGAATAATATTCAAACATTAAGAAGAAGTGAGAAAGAATTGAAATAGAAATACTACTAAGTGAAACACAGTGCTTATTGAATCTATCTTGTGCTTAGCAAAGTCACTGTACTAAGGATTACTTCATTGTAAACGCATTCTTTGAGTGATAGAATCTGTGATTCTACAAACTATTGTTTGAGAAAGCCAAAAATGGCTTAGTGATAAAACAATACTTGAGTGTTCTTAGATTCAAGGGGAGTCTAAGGGTTGTGCCAGTAATGGCCTAGAAAATACTTGTAAAGTCAAGAGTGACAGGTCATAATACATATTGTAATCAAACATTGATTAGTGGAACCCTTTATAGTTTTGTAAGGGAAAATTGGACATAACTCTAAATTGAGTGAACCAGTATAAATTGAATGTTTTTACTACTCTCCTTTAACTTTTCTGAGTATTTCTTAAGATTTATTATTGACACAACTTGGCAAACAAGTTTTATATTAAATTGTATTTTGGACTACTATTTTATTAAACATTGGACAATAGTCCATAGCATCTTTGTGAAAACTTAGGTTTTGTCACTGAATGACAGCTTTCTGAAAACTTGTTTAAAGAATACTAAGTTTATCTAATATATTATTCAATCCTCCTTCTATTGTGATGTATTGCATTTTATTCCCTTGTTTCAACAGCTTAAGTAAGCAATTCAACGTCATCCAATGTAGGTCGAGAATTGTCTATAGTAATAATCACAAAAGATTAGGGAATATTTTGATTAAGTAAGAATTGGCGAGCAAAGCATTGAGGTATGTATGCTTCAATATTGGGTATGTTGTTTTTGGAAGAAGGCTTGATGCCATATAGCAGGTGCCTCGCCAAAAGGAAACTTCCCCAACCAAGAGTTTCCTTTCGATGTTCAGAACCAGTATTAGGCCTTTGGCCATTCATGACTACCTATCGTTCAGTCCTGAAATTGACCAAAGGCGGGCCAAAGCTTATGACTGGTCAAGTTCACATATTCAAAATGTTTTGAATATATTTAGTTGTAGTCTTGCGGATGAAAGAAGTATGGTTCAAGAAATGACACAAGAAACAATTTTTGCAGTCCTCCTAAGCAACCTTAGTCAATTCTTTAGTTAGAGCCGTGAATTCAGGAAAATATCTAGCAAACCAGAGTTGAAGGAACCAAAAAGGGTTGCCCCCCGACCAATGTTTTGGCATGTATTCATTTTGGTAATCATGCCAAAAAGAGAATCGTAAAAAGGTGCAAGAAAATAGGGACCTATGGCAACTTTCTTGCCAAACATGTTGTGCATAGTGCTAAAGCATGGGTATTTTGAATCCATTGAACAAAGACTGGTTGTAATTGTATAGCAGTATCTAAAAACATATCTTGAGGACACCCTAAAGCGCTCATGGTATCATTATGAATATACAAACCAAAATGTGAAAGCCTAAAAATATACATACCTAGTTAAAGTGTAATATGATTGCATCGTGATGTCTAAGGACATGATCTAATAGATTGTTGTATCAAATAGTCGGATCATAGTCTCTTACCATAAAAATAGTTGCATGAGCAACGACACCGATTATGAGAAATCCATCAATCCACATATGATGTGTAAACAATCACAATTGTTTACCATAGTCAATAGCTAGGTATGGATAAAGGGGCATAGAATACATGTGATGAGCTACAACATTCATCGAAGAGCCTAACATAGTTAGGTTAATAGATAATTGAGCATGCCATGATGTTGTTAGAATCTCATGTAGACCTTTATGAAGCATACTCACCTACAATGGCTCTAACAGATGTGCAATCAAAATGTCTACTATAGTAGTAGATAAGGAATGCAACATGTTAGACATTAGTAACAGGGCCAACCTTTTTCACATTAACATTAATAAAGGTGCCAAACCCATTATCAGCCAGAGAGTAAGTGATGTCGAGCTCTTCTTTAGCTAAATCATTTAAAGTGGGTAACTCTTCTCCCCAAACGAGAAGTCCCAAGATTCATTGGACATCCCAAAGAGTTGGACTCATCATGTCAAAGGGGAAAACAAATCCATTCACAGTAGCCGACTAGAAGCTCATGAATGGGAACGATAATGGCTAAATAAGGGTAATTTCTTTTTGAGAAAAAGAAATCATTTCATAAATGCCCCAATGTTTTCAATCATCTTCTTTTTCTGCTGAAACCCTATCATACCAAGTAGTATAATTGGGAGTCGTGTGTGGCCATGTTTGGACATAAGGAGGAAGTTTGGCCAAATGGTAATCCTCGGCATCGATGGGAAAAGGAGTTTTGGTTGAATAAAGGAGATTTTTGAGAAAATTCTCACCCTCTACCAAGGAGAAAGTAGAAGGTTAGAGAGTGAATAATTCATCTGATTTGAGAATGAGACCCATCGTCAAATCGTCATAAAACTGGTCGATATCATCAAGGGTTTCTAAGTTGAGGGCATCAACATCATCTTCATGATCCGTGGGGATGTTGGAGTTGGTAACTTTGAAATTGATGTCAATGAATGCTAGGGTTGAAAAGAGAAGAAGGATCACGTGAAGGATGGGTTCTAAGTGCTAGTGAAAGAGGATCAAGATAGATGAAGGGTGACTTAAAGAAGAATAGTAACCGAAAGAGTAAAGTTAATCAAGTTTTAAGGAAAGATAAAGAGAGTTTCAAATTAAAAGAGGGTAGGTGAAGTATTTGTTAGTGTTTCAAATTTTGAAGTTAATTGCCCTTAACGGTAACAAAGGATAAAATGGTTTTGTAATGATAACATTTTTTACCTTCATGAAATCAATTGATAAATGTTGGGGGCATTTGTTGGTAACCGAATTTAAAATTCAGTAACTTAGCAAAAGTTGGTTAAAGTTAAAGTATAAAGGGCAATCGTGATAGAGGATTGGTTATCGATAGCATACAAGGTGTCGATATTGGGATGCCGATTGAGATAAAACATTGGGTCGTAGACTTGTTAAAGCATAGTTGTTGACTCCTGAGAAGGTAAGGCTTGATGGAATCAAAAACTGAGTGGAGCTGTTAGAATCTAAGACCACTAAACTTAAGGAGCAAGGCTTAGTTATTGTTATTTTTCATTTAGGAAGATACAAAATAAATTTAAAAAATATATAACTAATACTTTTATATTTTTAATACAACTTCATTGTTATTTTTCTCCCACACATAATAAAGATACAAAATGTTTATAAATAAAGAGATAAAAATATAATTAAAAAGATAATAATTAATATCATCATAAATTATTAAATAGATGGTAGATGGAATGATAACCAGAGAAAATAAAAAAGGAAATCAACAAATGTAGCCGACAAACATAAAATTACATGACCTTTCGTGATTGGAAGTGGCAGCTTAATTATATTGGGCCATATTATGAATTTATTGGACTTTTGCTATTAATGAATGATACAATAGACCAAAGGAGGAAAAAGCAATTGACGTGATATTGATTATAGAGATAAGATGGCAGATGTTGTTGGCGTTACTTCTCATTTGCAATAGGCATAAAGAATGGTTCCACTTTACAAGGGAATATTGTTTACACGAATCAAATCCAACTGTTAAAAAAGGAAGCATGACCTCATATATATGGAACCCGGATTAAATCCAACCCACATCATAAAAGAATAATAAAAAAGCAACATCATGAAGTACTCCAAATTTCCAATGCCTTACTCAGAACAGCACATGTACTTGATCCGAACCATACTGATAATAAAGGCAGGATTAATCAAATGTTAATAAATCCGATCATTTTATCAAAAGTCCCTTTCTCTAAGCATGAATTAATCGCATGTCCTCAAAATATCAGAGGTGCATACCTTCCCCAAAACAGAAAGGAATGCGGGGGGAATGTTACCTTTTTATAATACGATAGTAATTCATGTTCAATTAATGGAATGAAACAGAAAATAATTAAAATTACCACTTCATACCTTTTTGTGATAGGAAGCATTTCTCTGTCCATGCTCTTTGTGTTAGCAAACATAAAAATTCCATTTCATGAAATATAACAGAAAATAGAACTTTTGAAAATGAGATATTTTTTCTTTTCATTTTCTTCAGGATGGGTTCTAGCATGCAAAACTTTACGCACCGTGAAAAAGGATTTTTGTCTGTCCAATATAATTTTGTTTCAAGATTAGCATAAGACTACTGTGAGAATGCCTACACTGGATTAGATTAAAAAAATAATTGTCTTTCTCTCAATGTTCCAAAAATTGAAGTGTTCAGCAAGATCTATCACCCAAACCAGCCCCTTACACCGTTGTCGTGGCGTGGTAGCAACCACGATCAAAGAGGATTGACCCTCTTCCAGGAGCCACACCATTTCCCGTGAATTTGAGTCCAGAACAACATTGTTTTTGCTCTGCTAAAACACAAGGCCCGAAATAGTGCCATTTTTTAAATTGTTGGAGAATGTGGACTAGAATAGTGGTGCCATTTTGGAGGTGGTGCGGGTTTTTGGAGAATGGATTAATAACAATGTCATTTTGAAGCTGCCCTTGGGGATGGGGTCGGGAATGCCTTTCGGGGATTGTTGGCGAAAGCAGTTTTGAAGAGCTGGTTGAAATTGGAGTACAGGTTTGGGTCGTCGGAGACAACATCGGATGTTTCATCGCAGAAGAGGTTAAGGTCAAGGTCGAGAGATCCGTTTGAAAAATTGGGGTCTTGAGGCTAAGACTATTATTGTTCTTCTAGTTTGGGTGTGTGGGTGTTGAGCCATTCGTTGAAAGGTTTGAGCTTTGGGATTATAATTGGGGTTCGGGTGGTATTGGTGTCAACAATTGTGGTGGAGATTGGGATTCTGGGCGGTGGGGGAAGGATTTTGGGTGAGAATTTCTTTTTGATTCTAAACACTGAACATTGGAAGAGAGAGAAAAAAATAATATTTTTAAATTAATCTGGTGCAGGCACTTCCATGGTAGTCTTGTAATGTTCTAAAAAAATTTTAAATTAGACGACTAGCATTCTTTCACATGGTAGTTATATTGAGAATTTTCAATAAACCATATACAATATCAAATGAGCACTAAAACACATTACGCCAGATTATCAAGAGGTTTTAAGGAATACTTGAATTCATAGAGCTTGATTAACACGCAGCGGAATCTTACAGTGGTCACGAACAATTGGTTTAATGACCTTCCTCAACCAAATCACATTTTTCCTTATGGGACCTTCGTTTTCTCTTCAGATGGGGAGACGAGAAACTGTTTGTTGATTTGGCATATTGGGGACCATAACCATGCCTTATGTTGTAAACCTATTAGGGTTCCCATTATCCCCTAATGGGCCAAACTGGTTTCCGCTCATTAAGCCCATATCAATTATCTATTGGCAGTCTAATGGGCTCACTTAAATAAATCACTTTATATTGAACCCATTTAAATGTAAATAACTAATATAAATGTTATAATATAATATGTAGCCCATATTAATTAATTAGGAATTATAAAATTCCTAACAATCTCCCACTTGGGCTTCATATTAACCTTAGACATTTATATCACAAAATTCTTTAGGTGCGCAATCGTATGTTATTTACTTTTAGACTCCTTTTATACAATCTGGTCCATCTCATATATCAACAGGAAACCACTGCAGTTTTCATCATAATTTAGTTTGACTAAGCCACAATAATCACAACTGTTACTCATACTCGATGACATAGATCAAATATGGATAAACGGCATGAAAATTACATACAATGTGATCTTAATCATGTCTATTTCCAACTAGTCCAAACTTTATTCTTTATAGAGATCAATCCAAAATGCAATACAAACATTGCACACAAAATGAACTTAAAATAAACATCAACTTTATTTCTGCAGAAAATCCAAATAATACAAATATCTGGAAAACATACGATATAAAACATAAATGGGACTCCCACTAAACTAAGGTACTATCAGGAATTACACCCATATGAGCAGTGTACTCATGAAAAACTCTAGGTACCAAACCTTAAGTAAGTGGGTCAGCTAGCATGAAATCAGTCCCTATATGTTTTATACAAATCTATATTTTCTGGATTCTTTATTTAACAACCAAATACTTTATGTCAACAAACTTCTATTTGGTTGAATCCTTAACAAGACTGCTAAGATATTGTCTCAATAAACACCTAATGGCTACTTAATGTTGGCGACAACAGGCAAGCCAATTACAATAATTTAGCAATCATAAATTCTAGTATAATGTCTCATAGCAAAATATTAACTCCACCAACATGGTCAAATGTGAATCCTTATGTGAAGTGATTGCTATTAAAACATTCTGAAATAATCGAAGTCAGAATACCCAATGATCTCTAAACTTCTAGACTTTCGATATGAAAACAGATAGTTTCTTGTTCTCTTCAATTAACGCATAATGTGCTTTACTACTTCTAGTGTTACATGCCAAGATTACTCATATATCACCTTAGGATTCCCAAAAATAATTTCAAACTCCAAATTTTACACATGCAGATTTGGGATTCACATAATATGAGTAATTTAAACCATAGTAGTAACAACAACAACAACAATTAAAGAAGAGAACAACAAACATGCAATGCATAAATAATCTTTATGGTAAATTTCAAGACCCAAACAAGATACCTAGTGCACCATTAATCCTCAATCTTTGGATTGAAAAAGACTAACTGCAAGCGGTACTCTCAATGCATTGATCAAACATTGGTGATAAGTCCTATCAAACAAAGGTTGTCTTTGGACACTCCATTGCTCACATGAAAAACTTATATGATGATTATTCCGGTCAAATAATGATTTTCTTTGAACATTTCATTATTCACATGGAAAATCACACTATTTATAATCACCACATGTTTACCATTGCAAGCAAGTAATTATTCTGTCAAATTGTGTCTTCCTTTGGGCCGAGCACAATTCACATGAATAATTTCATGCAACAACCATGTAAATTCAATCAAATAAATTTACGCAACAGAGGTTACTTTGGCAACATGTTGTTTCAATCAATTTAACCAAAAATACAAGACAATTTAATACAATAAATGGGAGGTCTTAAAATTACACAAATTTTCTTAAAATTACACAATTTAACCAAAAGAATCCTTTAAAGATACTAGAGAAAAGGTTTCTTTATAGTCAATGTCTTCCTTCTGAGAAAAGCCTTTAGCAACTAGACGAGTCTTATATCTCTCGATATTACCCTTTGAATCCTTCTTGGTTTTAAATATCCATTTAAAACCAATAGGTTTCACACCTTCAGGCAATTCGACTAGATCCCAAACTTCATTGTCATTCATAGACTTCATCTCATCTTTCATGGCGTCAATCCATTTTTGAGAGTTAGAACTGTGCATAGCTTGACAGAAGTTGATTGGATCATCCTCTGTTAAACCAACACCATCCTCATGTTCTTGGAAAAATATAATATAATCATTTGAGATTGCATTTCTCCTATCTCTAATGGATCTCCTTAATGACACTTCTTGAGGTTGTTGAGGTTGCTCTAAAGGTATTTGAGGGAGAACCTCATTGTTGTCTTGTTCTAGAACAATGTCAATAGTTTGAACATTGTCTTCTATTACTGGAATTGTATCTTGAATAGTAATAGGTATGAGGACTTGATTACTGTAAATAATAGGTTTTTCCTCAAAGACAATATTCCTTATGTTCTCTTCCTTCCCAAACTCAACTTCCTCAAGAAATCTCGCATTTCCCATCTCGAAAAAGGATCTTAAGGTGAGATTGTAAAATTTATAGCCCCGAGAACGTTCAGCATAGCCAACAAAATAGTAGCTAATTGTTCTTGAGTCCAGCTTTCTTTCATATGGCCCATAAGGCCGTGCCTCAGTTGGACAACCCCAAATGTGCAAATGTTTAATGCTTGGCCTTTTACTAGTCCAAAGTTCATAAGGGGTTTTATTAACTGCTTTACTTGGCACCCTATTAAGGATGTAAACTGCGGTCTTTAAGGCTTCTCCCCAAAGTGACTCTGGCAAAGAGGAATGACTAATCATACTTCTCACCATATCCTTAAGAGTTCGGTTTCTTCGTTCTGCTACACCATTCATGCTGGGTTTGCCCGGCATAGTGTATTGTGGAACTATTCCACACTCTTTGAGGAACAGCGCAAAAGGTCCTGGACGTTGTTCTCCTGATCCATCATATCTGCCATAGTACTCACCACCTCGGTCAGATTTGATAGCCTTAATTTTCTTTCCAAGTTGAAGTTCAACCTCAGCCTTGAAAGTTTTAAAAACGTCTAGGGATTGGGATTTCTCATGTAACAAATATATGTAACCGTATCTAGAGTAGTCATCTATGAACGTAATGAAATATTGTTGTCCATTCCAAGAAGTTGTAGGAAAAGGACCACAAATGTCTGTATGCACTAGTTCTAAGACGTCTTTAGCTCTTTCGACACCTAATTTCCTTATGTTTGTTCGTTTTCCCTTTATGCATTCAATACAGACCTCAAAGTCTGATAAATCCAAAGGGTCAAGAATTTCATCCAACACAAGTCTCTGAATTCTTTGTTTTGAGATATGGCCCAAACGCTTATGCCATAAGGTGGCTGAATTCTCATTCAATTTTCATTTTGTACCATGTGAACTTATTTGCAGTATTTCATTATAGGAACTAACAACATCAAGCATGTAAAGATTATCAATTAAAGAACCAGAACCAATCATATTTGAATTTTGGTAGAGACTAACTTTATTATTTCCAAATGAACAAGAAAATCCAAATTTGTCCAAACTAGAAATGGAAATCAAATTCCGTCTAAAAGACGGTACAACAAAAGTTTCAAACAAATCCAAATAAAATCCAGTTTTTAACTGTAATCTAAAAGTTCCAATAGCTTCCACTGCAACCTTATTGCCATCACCCACAAAGATGAATCTTTCATCATCACTTGGTAGTCGGCTCCACAGGCAACCCTGCATAGTCATACTTATGTGAGTAGTAGCACCAAGTATCTTTAGGTACAAAAGCCAAATTAACTTCTGAACAAACTAGAGTAAGAAATTTACCTTTCTTCACATGCCATGCGGCATACTTGGGACACTCTTTCTTCATGTGTCCCGACTTCTTGCAGAAGTAACAGGTAAATTTCTCATCCTTATTTTGCTTCTTTTGCTGAGAAGTCCCTTCCGCAGCACCCTTAGCCTTTTTCCTTTTCTTATTTTGAGAGGTCGAAGTCAAGTGAGCACTTTCAGTCCTATCTCTCTGCAGCCTCTCCTCCTTTTGCACACAGTGAGATATAAGCTCATTGAGGGATCATTTGTCCTTCTGAGTGTTATAGCTCACTTTGAATTGCCCAAAGTGTACAGGAAGCGAGATCAAAACCAAGTGCATGAGCAAGTCTTCACCAAGCTCTAACTTAAGTGACTTGAGTTTTGATGCAAGATTGGACATCTCCATAATGTACTCCCTTATGTTTCCTTTGCCTTTATACTTCATGGAGATGAGTTTGGCCAAAAGGTTACTCGTCTCCGCCTTTTCATTTTTGGCAATGTATTGCTCAATTTCCTCAAGGAATTTCTTTGCACTTTGACACTCAGAAATAGAGTCCCGAAACGCCTCTGGAATAGAGCGCTTCATGATCATAAGGCACATTCGGTTGGACCGATCCCACTTCTCAATTTTTACCTCATTAGAGGTTTCCGGAGTGGAAATGGGTCGTTCCGTCCTCAATGCCAAGTCCAAATCTATATAGCCAAGAACAATTTCTACGGCTTCCTTCCAGACCTTAAAATTATCAGCTTATCACCGTTTCATAAAAAAAATAGTTGGCCCAAATATATATATATATATATATATATATATATATATATATATATATATATATATATATATATATATATATATATGAAATTGTGTCACGTACTAAATGCCAACACCAGATACGTAGGACCTTTATCCCAAATGGAATAATATGCCAGCAAATGCAACACAAACAAAACAAAAAGTTGTACAATCCCGTAAATCAAATGTAAAGGCCTTTTATTAATTCTAAAGAGGAGAAAAACTTTATGGCCATAACACATGAATTTAGGGGTTTTACAATTTTATTTATCAAAATAGTTTCTCCCCAAAATAAAATTAGGGTTCATGTAACTAAAATGATCCAGATATAATACATATCAAATAGAGCTTTAAATCCCAATAATCTAACAGTAATGGTGGCTCTGATACCACTGGGGAGATTGTTAGGAATTTTATAAAATTCCTAATCCTAACAAGTTACACTTACACGTGCTGGAACCCGCTTTTCTTCAGATAATAAAGCATAGATGAAGTTGCTGACAACTGTTGATACTCTCTACACATGGTGATCGTCCTTGATCCATATTGCCAGGAATTCTTAAAATGTTAAAATTAGCCTAAGAATTGGTACATGATTTTAAGATCTAAATGTCTAGCTATTATTGGACATGCAACAAAAGGAAAAACCAAATACTAGCTAGTTCATGAATTTATATTGTGGTTGTAGTTCCAATTTTGATTTTGTTGTCATGGTTGACATTAATAACGTGTTTGGTTTTAAGTTTTAGATGTGATTTTTCACGTATTGGAGAAAACAAGGAGAAAAGAAAGTGAAATGATATCATTGGAAAAATGGTTGTTAGAAAAAACAAATTCATTGACAATTTTGAATCAGTAAAGAATTGGTGATGTTCATTTGGGAAGAAAAAGGGATGAAAGTTTTAGAAAAGGTGATGGGGTCCACAAAAGAAATTTCATCTCTAAAGTGAAATGAAAGTAGTGGAAATGACACATTTTTCAATGGCTAAATTGTAATCTTAGTCCCTCAAGTTTTATAAATTGGTGATTTTCATCTCCTTAGTTTTTAATTGGTGATTTTTGGTCCCTATAGTTTCTTAAATTGACGATTTTGGTAAGCCCGTTAATTAGCATACGTTGATTGTTACAATGTTGTGGTTGATCGTCAAGATGTGTTTTATTCTCAGTTAATTGTGATTATTGTATTATTTAATTAATTAAAAATAAAATAAAATAAATGTTTTCCCTAACTCCTCTTCTCCAACCTTAACCCCTCTTCCCAACCATAGTCAACTCAATCATAGCAAATAACAAAAGCACACAAAGAATCCCAATTTGAAACTAACCCAAAACCCTTACCTTCGTTGAACCCTAATCATGAATTCATTTTATTTTTCTTCTTCTTTGTCTTGTTGCGGCAGTGGTGGTTCAACACTAGTACCGCATCCCAAATTTGAACAACGAACTCAAATCTATTTGGGTGTGAATCTATTTTTTATGGTGGTTTTGGGCAAATCTGGTCGGAGAAGGGAAGATGGTGGTGGTGGGGACTTGTGGCGCCAATGTGATGGCTGCTAGTCTAAGGAGGTCGCATGCAAAAGTACCTGGGTGGGGGGTGGTTGCGACATTGGTGGGTTCCGTGGTGTTGGGTGCAGTCAATGTCAAGGTTGTAGTAGTGCATATATGTGTGGTGGAGGGTGGGGGAAGGGTTGTCTTGAGCAGATGACAGCCTGGGCTTGTGGTGCACACAAAAGAGGTAGGTGGAGGTGTTGTTTGGTGGGGAGTGATGGCGACGCAATAGGGGTTGATGGTGGCAGTTGTGCTGTTTGGTTGCAAGCTTGGAAGGAAGGAGGTGATGACTATGGTATTTTGATTTTTGAGAGTGGTTGTTTGTGTTTGGGAAATGAGAAAGGTTTAGGGAAGAAGGTGAAAATTAGGGTTCATATATAAGATAGGTGAGAGATTATTAATCATAATTAATTATTAATAAACTAAAAATAAGCGTACTACATCACGAACTACACTATTAGAAAAATGTATTTTAGCGATCGAAAATTAAGGACCGAAATAGAGATTGAACAGTTTCTGTCACCACTTGCGACCGAATTTGCAACTGAAATAAATGTTGGTGGCTAATTTTCCTCAGCGACCGAATTAGGGATTGAAATGAAGAGTGTCTAAGATCTTAGGTCTCTACTTCGGTCGCTATATGTCTTAATACAAAAGTATTATAATGATAGCGATTGAATTCTATTTGGTCGCTATAACTCTAAATACTAGATGAGATTAGCGACCCAATTCATTTTTTAAAAAAAAAGAAAAGAAAATTTTAATTTATTATAAATCATAATAAATATATAATATACTTAAATATATTTTATACTAGAAAAGTATTGAAATTAATATATTAGTAATTTTTTAAATTAACAAAACAATATTTACATTATTTGATTAAGATAAATAAATCATGCTTATCATTAGTCTTTTAATTTGTGTTTTTTAAAATAATTTTTTATTTTATATAATTATTTAAAAATTATAGTAAATAAATACCCTTTATATTATGAAAATATGTCATAATCAAATTTTATAAAATTAAGTATTTTAAATATAAGGTATAAGTCTAACATTAATAATTTATTAAGGTTCAATATGGTGTAATTGGAGTTTATGCATTAAGGAGACCCAATAAGATCCAATGTGTAACTTATGCATTCACTAAAATCCCAAACTGACTTTAATTTAAGGTTTAATTCTAAAATTCATCTGCCTATATTTCAAAATTCGTTATCTGAGTCGCTGATTTTAACCGTTGACTAAATGTTTTATTAAATTTTAAATATTGACTAGACTAGAGAGTTGATCAACATTTTCTTAAAAAATAAGAACTTTAAAAATGCTTGAAAAAAGGACTAGAACCATAATCCTTGGAGTGAGAAGCACACTCCTTTACCACTAACTATGTATTCATTTGAATATTTTGTTTAAAATATAGTATTAATATAAGTTTTATGTGAAAGTAGTTCAAAATTCAAATTTTGTTCTTTTTTAATTTATTATATTTTTGTAATCTTATATATTGTTTTTTAAAATAAAATATATAAGATTAAATTTTATTTTCACATAAATTAGAATATGTATATTATATAAGTTTTATTTTTATTTTATATATTATATTTATCTTTTAAAATAATGCTTCTGATTTAGTGATAAATTTTTTTTATCTATATTAAGATATTCATGTTATTTAGTATAATACAGATAAAAAATATTATCAATAAATCACATACATAAATATTTTTAAAAATAGAGAATACTATCATTTTATTTAATTACTTATCTTTACTATATAATTTAATTTTTAAAAAAATTGCATACCTGATTAAATAAAATTAAATATAAATATTATTATAAAAAATAACAAGAATATCTTAATAAGTAAAAAATGATATTGTCATTAAGTCACATATATAAATATTTTAAAAGATAATAAATTAAAAAAATAAAGTTTACATATTTTAATTTATGCGAAAATAGAATTTAACCTTATATATTATATTTTAAAAGATAGTATATAAGATTATAAAAATAAAATAAATTAAAAAGAATAAAGTTTAAATTTGAACTATTTTTATATAAAAATTATATTAATATTATATTTTACCCCAAATATCCAAATAGACACGTGGATGTAATGGTAAATGAGTGTGTCACTTATTACAAGGACCATAATTCTAGTCTTTCCTCAAGTATTTTTTGAAGTTCTTATTTTTGAACTTAGGTTGCTAAATATCAGCCGAAGTTGAATTCGGTCGCTAAGTTCTTAATTACTAGGTTTTCACAACACACAATATTTGGCCCCCATTTTAGTCGCTAACAATCTTAGCGACCGAATTTAGTTATTTAGCGATCGAATATGTCGATCTCTAAATCATGTTTTTTTTAGTGTTATTTGGTCAACGTCTATATATTAACAGTCAATGAAAGCAATCTAATGGAAGAATCAAAATCACTACTTTTGAAAATCAAGGGGACCCAATTTTACAATTAAAAAGTAAGGGATGAAAATCACCAAATTTTACAATTAAAAAGTAAGGGATGAAAATCACCAATTTTACAAACCCAGGAAGATCAAAATTACAATTTAACATTTTTCAAAACTTTTGCTTGTTGAAGAAGTGGAACGAAGCTAAAGGAGCCACGGTGCCTTGTCTTTTTTTTTTTTTATATATATATATTGAGAAAAAAATAAAGAAACACGACTGCATGCAGGTGCCATATGTCTTTATTATTTTGGATTATTATTATTATATATACTAGGGAAAGAGAGGCACTCCGTGCCTCTCTATATATTTTAAATTAAAATAAAAAAAAGAAAGGTTTAGAAGTTAAAAAAAATAAGGAAAGGAAGTAACTAATTAAAAAGCAGAGGGACAATTTGTTTATAAAAGAATAAATTGATGGAGGATAAAATTGTGTGTATACCAAATGAGATAATTCCCATTATTAATAGTTATAGATTATACAATATAATATTATATAATATTAATATATATACATAAATTAATTATTTATATTATTAATAATAAATATATATTATTCTTATTTAATAATAATAATAATAATAATAATAATAATTAATAAATAAATAAATAAATAACAATTAAATAACTGATAATAAATAACATTAATAATTAAAATAAACAATAACTAATACTTACATACAGTTAGTGTCATGTTTGAACATGCCTCCTGCCATATTTGAATATGTATGCAAAGTACTACTATCACATCTAAATCGAATACCGGTGTGGAGAATCAAATATGTTGAGATTTATGAGATACTTTGTGTGCTTATTTTAAAAGAAACACGTATTAGAACCAACAAAGATATTAAAGCAAACAAAAAAACCAACACGAGTGCAATTGGAATTTCACAAATGCTATATCGATATTTTTATATTTCATTATTCATTACATCATCTTTGCCCTCTCATTTTGACATCTTTTTTTTATCTTTACTGAATAACCACACTCTTCATTTTTTTATATCTCTTTTTCTTTCCTTTTCATTCTATTCTTTCCTCATATTTTCTATCATTTTCTTTTATCACAACGAACACAACCTTATGTTGCATTGTGGCTAGTTTTGATTGCATGCAGATATAGATTGCAATTTAAAACCATGACCTAGCTAGCTATTGGGCTTCAAGGCTAGGCAATTTACCCTTCTCCTTTCCCTAATGTTGTGTTTGGTATATTATTCCGTGAAACTCGGACCTCTTATACTCTATTTTAATTTTAATTTTTTTTTCCTTTAAGTCAAATACATCCTAAAAGATAAATATTAGAAAGATGCAGTTGGGGTAGAGGCAATGAAAAGCCACACATTTTAGCTGATAATCATTATTAGCTAGACACCACATGAAAATTTGTCTCCTGTAGGCCAGTCCAACAATGTTTATATACTGTCATTAATTAGTATTTAGTAGTACTAGATTTTTTTATCTGTAAAAATTAAAAATAATATTTAAAAATTTATAATATTCATATATTTTATTATCAATAGAATTAAATTTTCTTAATTTTGTTTTTGAAGACAAAAGAGAACATTATTAATCAAAACAAAGGACATAATCACAAGCAGTGAAAACTCCAGCATACATGGGCAGGAGGAAAATCCTCTCCCCTAACATAGAAACCCATCACAGAAAGCCAATTCCCTTCTTGGTAGTAGCACGAGATTAATGATGCTGTTGTTGGCATGACATCTATAGCAATAAATAGAAAGTCTACTGTACAAACTTTTTCATACGTGGACAGTGTGCACACGTCCCTGTCGTGCGTCTTCTTCTGAGATTCGGATTCTCAACCATTTAAAAGTTGATAATGGCAACAGTACTCCCACATGTAATATCCATGCACACATGCGATATGTAACAATGCCGACAAATCTCACGTGGTCCCTCTCCACTATTGTCAATCATCATCCTTCCTAAGAATTATTACATTAAAATAATATAAAAGTATTTAACATAAATATGTTTTTTTTCTCATTCAATTTAACAAGTGAAAATACAAATAATATTTTTTAAATTTTTATTTAACTAAAATTGCAAGAAAAAAATATGTAAGAAAACAAACAATATATTTTTTTTTCTTTTTTCTTCTATTCTTCATTATTTTTTTCTTATTTTTCTCCATATTTAAACAAAGCATATATAGTGCGATTTCAGTATTTCACTAGTGTAATTGAACTGAACTTTTAAAACAATGAAAGAAAAACATGAAAGATATTTTTTTTTGATGAAAAATGTAAAATTATCATTATTTTGTAAATAAAACACAGAGACTAATGATATTTTAGACAAATTATTAGTTAAAATTTATATATAATTTTCTAAATTAAAAGTGTGTGCGTGTTTGGTCAGAGATTATTTGCAAGAAGCAATTACCTTTTTCTTTTAAAAGCTCTTTAAGAAAATTAATAACTAAGTGACTTTTTTTAAATATAAGTTAAACCAAATTAATATGCACTAAATAAGAATATATAAATTTTCCTCTTTTGTTAATTTTTACACAAATTTTAATTAATAATAAAAATAAAATAAAAAAATAATTAGAGGTTCATAATTATTTTAGAATATTTCAAAAGCGATGGGGTGGATGGTCGGTTTAGCAATTAGAGATATTATTACCATATATTTTCTTTGCTGTTGTAGATATTAGTAGCAGTCAATATGTTTTTTTTAAGCAAGAAATCCTAGTAACCGAAAGTCATGAGATGAATCATTTAGCGTAGAGATTACCAAACGAGTTTTGTCTCTTTTAATAAAAATTTTTCTATAGACATGACATAACTTGAATATGATCTTTTTAATTGTAGATCAAATTGATTTTTGTGTGGACATAAATAAGTTCATTGAGATTATGTTTGAGAAAATTAACTAAAAAGATAATTATATAAGTTAGAAAGTTAGTTAAAAATTGAAAAATTATCTTATTAAATTATAAATGTTTGATAAAATTATGTGTAAAAGAACTGAAAAATATAAAATTTCATAAATAGACATATATAATTACGTGATTTTTTTATACAAGTTTTAATTTGATTTTCTTGATAAAAATTTAATTTATAATTTTAGTATTAAATTAATTTTAAACAGTTGTAGTTTTACTTATAAAATATCCAAAAATATCCCTAAACCCTAAATCATATTATATATAATTATTAATATCGTATATAATAAAAAAATGAGAAGATTCTATCATATGTAAAAAAAGATAAAAATAATAAATTTTACATTAAATAGAAAAAATTAAAAAGAAATAATTAATATTTTAAAAAATTAGAAGTTAATATTTTAATAAATATTATTTCATGTGACATCTAAAAATTACTAAAATAAATTTATTTATTAAAAAATAAAAAACATTAATTAATAAAAAAAGTTAACAACTATCTAAAATACCTTATGAAACACACTCTTAAAAGTCTAGAGAATCGTCATGAATTGACTTCTCTGGAGCAAATAATCAATTGACTGTTGCACTGTATTAAACACTATGCCTCACCATCTCAAAAAGGCAAATGCAGAGCCTTAACCTCTTGGAAAGTGACTAGATTTGTAGCAAAATTAGAGCAACGGCCCCGCTTTGCAGGGTATATAACAAAAAACTGTGGCCCGTTTAAAATGCAAGAGAAAAGGCTAGAAAGCGAGAATGCAGCAACTGACATCATGTCAGTGACATGTGTAATTTTATAATTGACGGCTAGACAAATTTATTATAACTATTGATTAGCATAATAATTTGATACGTTATTTTTTAAAATGTAAATAAAGATCTCATTTTCTCTTTCCCACTATTTTTCTTCCTCTTGTACTGCGGCTGGTTTTAGTAAGCTAAGGAGGCTACAATGTCTACCATGGTGATCCTTTGGATTGGCTTTTCCTGTCCAGTTCTCTCTCTTTCTACTATTAGATTGTTTGTTTTTCCTCTTGCTCTCCATCTTTCTTTGTAACTAAACTTTTCCAATTATTCATTTATTTTCCTTTGTTGTTGCGATTTATTTGGTCTCTTAATTCAGCTGTCAATGCCATTGTGATTTTCTTTCCTTACCCATGTTTAAAGACCAACCATGATTCATGTGGCATACAATACATATGACACCAAAAATTAGATTAACATGCCTCAGGGAGTAAAAGAATAGAAGTTTAGCCAAAATCAATGTTATGACCCCATATATAATAATAAATTAATAAAGTTTTATTGAATACTTATTGTGCTCATTGTTGCATTGGTTCTTCTCGAAGATTTATAACAAGCAGCCACCACCAAGTCCCACCGAAGGGACCATCGTGGTTTGCGTTGAGTGTAGAAAAGGGAAAGAGAACGTGAAAAAGAGAAAATAAAATTATTTGTATTTTAGAAAAATAAAATAAACTGAAATTACATAACAGTCCTTTAATTAATGTTGACCTAAGATAAAAGAAGATTGTTTTTTGTTTTTGTCAAACTCAAAAGATATTGAGTGTTAACATAGACCTTCTAATGTTTAAATGGGTCTATGTTAGCAAACCCCTATTTTGAAAATATTAAATTTTGTTAAATATTAATTGATTTAAGAAATATAAGTATCATTAAAAAAATTAAAAGTATTAATTATAAATATCTCTTTTTTAAGGTTAATTAATAATAATATCATTTAATTGAACGACTATTTAAGAAAATAATTAATATTAATTTGATTTTGATTTTATATGAAGCTTAAGATATTACCTGGTGATAAATAAATAAAAATTCATTAAAATTATAATAATATAAAAAAATTAATTATAAATTTACCTCTTGTATAGTTATATCAATATTCTGGTTAAAAGCAACAAGATATCCACTATTAATGATAACCAAAAATTGTTGACAAAAATAACTTGACATTTAATTTTTTTAACTGAGGTCTAAATTTAATTCTCGACTTAATTAAGCATAAAGCAATAACGTACTAGAGATATTATTTTTCTTCAAAAATGACCCGACCTGGTCGAAAGGAGATTATACCTCCTGGTTATAAAAAAAAAATCACCCATCGATAATTTTTTTTTAATTTAAATGTAACTTTCAAGTAATAACTATAAAAAGTAACAACTCATGGCACACCTCTCATCAATCTTCTCTCTCACACACACAGTACAGACACACTCACACAAACATATACACTTCTTTTCTTCATTTCCTTCTTGTTGTAGTAGCAACTGGCAAGAGCACCGATGGTTGTTCTTTCCTATTAAGCTGCATTAAACTAGTCATTTTCTCGTAAAGACATGCAACTCCTCGAACATGTTCACGCGGTTCTAAAGGTTGATCTCTCAGACCCATGAGGCCGATCGAGGCACTCTTAGGCAAGGCCCGTCAACAATTTGATTTGTTCAAACTAGTCAATTAATTAACCATGGTAATCCAAAGTATGACTAATTTGGATAATGAAGCCCTCAAATTTTTTCATGCAACCAGAGTCTAAAATGACACGGTACGTAGGTCCTCCTGACCCTTGTGGCCATCCATGGCAGCAAGAAGTTTGGCACAAAAGATGATGTGGGTTGGGTTGAGTAGGAGGTACTGAAGCCAACCCACATCACTACATCACTTTTTTTTTTATCATTAATATGTTAGTTGTTAATTTTTGTTGAGGATTCAAACTCACAAACTCGTTCCCCCTTCTCCCTTCAATCCATAAACCTTCATTTTTAACAACTAAACCAACTTTATAACTCTCAACTCACATCTCCCCCTAGTCCCAATTTTCTTGTTCCATAACCACGAGGGTCTTTTGAGACTGTTGTTGCATGAAAATTTTGAGTGTTTCATCCTCCAAATTGGTTGTCAACTCCAATGGGATAACATGGTGGACTAGCTTAAAAGAACTAAACTGTTTGCAAGCCTTGACTATGAGTGTTTTGGCCTCTGGGTTTGAAAGATCAACCTCTGGAACCCCCGTGAACATGTTTCAGGGCTTGTATACATATCTATCAGATGACTCGTTCAATGCAAACAACCATGGGTCTGTCTGGAAGATGGGACTTGACGGGCTTCGATCTCACCGAATCAGACTTCTTTTTTTTTGTCAATGTTGGTGACCACAGCTGGTAAAGAACAATTTTGTATTATTCTTTTTAATTTGCAGAAAAGAAAAATAGAAAGAGAAATGTAGAAGATACGAAAAATACAGAGTTTTGGCTGAGTACTCAACAAAGTCGAGACTGTCAATGATCTACTTTGGAGGACCACCCTTGAATGAAAGGATTGCTGATCTTTTACCTCCAATTGTGCCAAAGGAAGAAGAGAGTCTGTGCAAAGAGTTAACATGGTGGAATGCAAGAATATTGTGCACAAATCAAGGCTGTTTGATAACGACTTAGTCTCTTAATTTGAAAATTTTGCTTGGAGTGAATGTGAGTCGAAATTAACACAAACACACAAGCCAATACAAAATAGCTTGAATTTTTGCTCTTGTAGATATTGGAATTTTAGGAGATCCTTATAAAATATCAATAACCACTATGAACACATTACATTAATTATCAAGAAGAGTTTTAAGAATACATAGATCCATAATTATTGATCAAACAAACACAACGAAATTTGAATCTGTATGTGATTTTTGATTTATGTGCTCTTCTTAGGATCTGTTACGGAATGTTGTAGAGACAATAGATAACCGGTTAATAGCATAACAGTGGCTTCATGACTTTTCCTCAACCAGAGCTTTTTTATTCCTCAATAGGACCTTCGTAACTCTTGATATGAGGATAAGAGAAACTATGTGTATAATCTCATATATTCGGTCTCAATCACAATGGAATGGTATAATCTCAAAGTAGCATGTTATCACACCTCATGAATCATACACACTTTACCTATGAACTATGCAATACACACAACTATTCAATTGTTTTCAAAGTCATTTTAACTTGTCACGCTTGTGATTAAACTCGTCGGGTTTCCATAGTGGATCCCATCACAATACTCATCGCCCTTAAAGGGTCTTACAATTGTGTGATTACACAGTTCATAGCTCACAACTCGATACACACATCTCATCTCAATACACATGTATTTCACCATTCATCACAGGTTCAATTTATCACATACTCACAATTTGAATTACCATTTCATAATCTCAACATAACAATTTATACAAAAAGTTTATCACAACATGGGGACTAAAACCCCTCAAATAATTTAACACAATTATATCAAAATCAATTAATCAAAATCATGGGTCAAAACACAAAAACATCAAGAGCACTCAAATTTATCAATCAATTCTTATCAAAACATCGACTGGTACGTAAAACACAACAATATTGTATTTATAACCGTAAAGGAAAAATTATAATTCAATAAACATCCCAAAATAAATCCCAATTTAATCCTCTAAAGATCCCTACACATGTTCATTTTAATCCCAATTGTGATAAACTCGTCTCTTATCTCTAAGCGGACTCACGTGTGTATTGTGATAGAAATATCGTCATCTCTAGCGGTTTCCTGAGATTCTTCAAGTTTTTCCTTTGACTGCTCTGATAGGGTTCCCAAACATTAGAGAGAAGGAGAAGTATTCCACTGTCTACGTGTGATGAGTATTGCTCCCTCCACAGATATTAGTTAACAAATCCCAATGGTGAAAATATGCGGAAGTGAAATGCAAACCACATCAAAATTTCACAACAATCCAACGATTAATGAGTTAGGGATTGTGGTTTTACTGAGATAGTTTTGGATTTCTGCGGGAAAAGAAAAAGCTACGATGCAAAGGGTATTTCTCTCATCTCAGACATTTTTTTTCTTATTTCCTAACGTGAGAGTGTTTGGAAATGAGTTCCAAACCTGGTGCTAAAATTTCACGACGATCCAACGGTGAATGAGTCTGAGATCGTTATTTTTCTGATACAGGTTTGGTGATATGTGAGAAAAAGAGGGTTTTGGGAGGAGGAGAAGGGAAAACGAATTTGAGAGGAAGAGGTGGCACAGAGAGTATCGTAAGTCTAAAAACTGACCTAAGATGCCTCTATTTATAGATAGGGTACTCATAGCCTATTATTTACTCTATTTATTTATTTTTATTATTTTATGAAAATGAACTCTATTTTATTTCCTATCAAATGAATAAATCAAATATATTTTTTTTTCTTCAAATCATTATTTTAATAAATTTATTTCTCTTTATTTATTTAATTATAAAAACCTCACCATTTTCTAATTTTTTTTTTACTAAAAAGTCTTTTTAATTTATTTACAAAAAATGAGATGTTACAATTGACATTTGCTCATTTAAGTCTATATCATATGATTTAGTTATTTAACGGACTCACTTAATTTGATCACATAAAATAAAACCCACTAATGATAAATAACTAATATAATTGTCTTATAATATTAACCCATATTAATTATTGAAATAGAAAATTCCAATAATCTCCCACTTGGGATACATATTGTAACAATTATATCAAAATCCTTAAGCGCACATGCATACGTTATTTATCTTTAGACTTCCACCTTAACAACCTGGTTCATCTCATGTATCAATAATAAAATCATTGCGGCTTTCGTTACTACAACAAATGTAACTAGACCCAAATGACCACCACATCAATACACTCAATGACATAAGTCAATATGAATAAGCAACATGGAAATTACATACAATGAGATCTCACTCATGCCTATTTCCAATTGGTCTAAACTTTATTCTTTATAGAGATCAATCCAAACACAACATAAATATTGCAAACAAAATAAGCTTATAATGAAAAGATAAACTTCAACTTTATTTATGCAGAAAATCCAAACAACAAAGTGTTTGTAAACCATAAGATATAGAACATAAGTAAGACTCCCACTAAAGTAAGTTACTATCAGGAATTACACTCATATGAGCAGTGTGCTTATGAAAAAAAAACTTAAGTGTTAGACATTTAGTAAGTGGATTAACTAGCATGGAATGAGTCCCTATATGTTCCATACAAATCTGTGTTTTTTGAATTCTTTATTTAACAGGCAAATACTTTATGTCAACAAATTTTTACTTGGTTGAATCCTTAATAAGATCGCTAAGATGTTGTCCCAATAAACATTAGTTGCTTCTTAATGTTGGCAACAACAGGCAAGCTAGTTACAGTAATTTAGCAGTCATAAATTCAAGTATGATGTCTCATAGAAAAATATTAACTCCACCAATATGGTTAAATATAGATCCTTATGTGGAGTGATTGCTATTAAGATATTTTGTAAAATCGAAGTTAGAATACCCAATGATCTCTAAACTTCTAAAATTTTGATATGAAAACATGTAGTTTCTTGTTCACTTCAATTAGTGCATAATGCGCTTTAGTACTTTTTAGTATTGCATACCAAGATTACTCATATATCACCTTAGAACTCTCACTAAAGATTATTTTGAGAAAATAAAAAATAAACTTAAGCATGCATGATAAATTGCAATATAACTATTTTGCAACAACAAACCATATGATGCTAGTAGAATGTTATCAACATATAATACCAAAATAATAAATTTACTCCCACTGAACTTTTAGTATACACAATCATTAACCAAATTTACCTCAACACCATAAGAGATAATCTTGATGAATTTTGTAATATCATAGACAAGAGAGACTTGTTTAAAAACATAAATGAATTTCTTTAGTTTGCATACCATAGACTTTGGATCATCTTAAACAAGGTTTTCTGGTTGCACCATATAAATTATTTTATCAATGTTTCCATTTAGAAACATAATCTTCACATCCATCTATGCAAAACAATCATCAAAATGATCTACAATGTCATTATAGTCCAAAGAGAGTCTTTCTAAAAAAAAAGAAAGAAAGCCCCTTTTGTTATCAATGTCTTCCTTCTTGTAAAACTTTTGGTGACAAGACAAACTTTATATATCTCAATATTACCCATTGAATCCCTTTCAACTATAGATATTTATCTACAACTTATGGGTTTCACACTTTCAGGCAATTTGACGATATCCCAAATGTCATATTCTACCATCAGTTTTATTACATCATTTATGGCATCAATCCACTTGAAAGTTAGAGCACAACATGACTTGACTAAAGTAGATTAG
This sequence comes from Glycine max, assembly GCF_000004515.6. Taxonomy (NCBI): domain Eukaryota; kingdom Viridiplantae; phylum Streptophyta; class Magnoliopsida; order Fabales; family Fabaceae; genus Glycine; species Glycine max. The sequence continues at coordinate 24,444,940 of NC_016088.4, forward strand.
ACCTTCTTAATCAACCAAATGTCATATTCATGTTCTTAAAGAAATATAATCTAATCATTCAAATTATATTTTTTCCCTTTCTCTAGAGGATCTTCTTAATGACACTTCTTGAGGCTATTGAGTTTGAACTTTAGGTGGTGCTTGAGAGGAAATCTTATTGTTGTCTTGTCTTTTAATAATTTTAGGAGTAACATCATTATTTAATTACCATATCCGTTTCTTGAACAATGGTAAGTACAAAGACTTATCTATTGTCAATAACATGTTATTCTTTAAAGACAACATTCTTTATGTTTCCTTCCCCATCAAACTCAATTTCCTCAAGGAGTCTAGCATTTTTATCTCAAACATGATCTTAAAGTAGGATTGTAAAACTTATACATGTCAAAGTTTTAAATGTAACAAATATAAATTGTAACTAATTATCTTTAAGTTTGCTTACCTTCATGTAGCCTATAAGGCATTGCTTCGACTGGACATCCCCAAATGTGTATATGCCTAATGTTGGGATTTTCTTGGCTCACACCTATAGGGGTTATTAGTGACTACTTTAATTGGTACCCTAAAAAGATATAAATTACATTCTTTAATGTATTTCCCCAAAACGACTTTGGTAGAGAAGAATCAAACTTCTTACCATATCTGCACAAGTCTAGTTTCATCATTCTGCAACTTTGTTCAGGCTAGGTTTGCCTAACATTATATATTGCAAAATAATTTCACAATTATTGAAGAAAACACATAGGGGACTCCAAACATTGCACCTTATGTCATATCTACCATAGTATTCCCCACGGTCAGATTTGACAACCTTAATTTTTTTCCTAGTTGAAGTTCAACTTCCACTTTGAAAGAATAAATGTCTCGAGGCCAAAACTTCTCATAATTTAAATAAAGAGAAATAATCTATAAACATAATAAAATACATTTGCTCATTCCATGAATCCATAAGGAATAAAACACTAATATATGTATGTACTATTTCTAAGACATCCTTATTTCTTTCCGCATATGAATTCCATTTTGTTTGTTTATTTTCCCTTTATATACTCAATGTAGACTATAAGGTCCAACTAATATAAAGGATCCATAATTTCCTATAACACAATCATCCAAATTTTCTATTAAGAGATATGACTTAAGCGTTTATATTATAAAGTGATGAAATTCTCATTTAATTTTAAGTTTTGTACCACCCAAAATTGTTTGCAATAGGAACACTCAAATATTCATAAAAGAACTCATAACTTGCAACATTTGAATCACAAGAGAGACTACCTTTATTATTTCTAATTGAACAAGAATAACTGAATTTGTCCAAAATAGAAATAAAATTTGGTTTAATAAACAACTCAAATGAAACATTAGACACCTGTTACATAAGACGCAACTTTTAACATTTGTTTTTTTTTACATTTAATCTAAATAAATAAGTATCATGATTTATCTTAAGACCTAAATGTCTTTTAACTAAACATATTTCCTTTTGGTGAGGTCCTTTTTGTATTAGAAGGCTCATATGTCATTGGAACCTATTGTATTTTTTTCATTTTGGGATTGTACTTATGAATCTTAGTGGTGACTCTATTATATTACTTATCAAACATGTAGCAAATATATGTTGTTCGGTTTGATCTTTGTGATGTGTTATGTTGCAAATACTACATTGTGATGATCATATAGATCTATAAATTATTTTGGGAGGTCCATATTTTAAGAGATATTCTTTCAAATATTTTGTAGAATTTTCATTGAAATGTGAATTTTATTTTATACATTTATAGTACACTTTATTTTCTATTTGGAGTTAATTGTGTGAGAAGAAGAATTTGAAGAAGGGCAAAAACACCATAAAAAGACAAGGTGTTATCAGACTTAGCCTAGAAATCCTTGTTCCATGTGCAGGTCATGTTGAAGAGAGTTTCTTGAGTGAAACAGGAGTGGTTTAGAGTCTAATAGAATCTCCCAACTTTATGATGATAGACATATGTTGTTCTGTTTGATCTTTGTGATGTGTTATGTTGCAAATAGTACATTGTGATGATCATATAGATCTATAAATTATTTTGGGATGTCCATATTTTAAGAGAGGTTCTTTCAAATATTTTGTAGAATTTTCTTTGAAATGTGAATTTTATTTTATACATTTATAGTACACTTTATTTTGTATTTGGAGTTAATTGTGTGAGAAGAAGAATTTGAAGAAGGGCAAAAACACCATAAAAGATAAGGTGTTATCAGACTTAGCCTAGAAATCCTTGTTCCATGTGCAGGTCATGTTGAAGAGAGTTTCTTGAGTGAAACAAGAGTGGTTTAGAGTCTAATAGAATCTCCCAACTTTATGATGATAGGCATACATTGGTGGCTTCTCCTCAGGTTCCAAACTAGAGCAGAGCTCCTATAACCTGTAGACCTTCTTATGGCATATACATCCAGAGTTGTGAGCTCAGATTGTGTTTGAGAGATTCAAGCTCATGTTTGAACAGACGACCAGGTTTAGCTTTAACAAATCTAATATACTTAACATCTTCATCATCTTCAATTAGCAATTACTTGCCCTTGCAACATTAGACTTTCTGATACATTACATGCTTATCAATAACAATCTAAAAACAAGTTTCTAGAGTAACCAGGCAAGAGAACTGTGACCCCAACATGAAGGGCATGTGAGTGTTGAGCCTTTGGATTCTACAAAAAAAATCCTTCCTTGATCTGATCTCCTCTATAAAGGCAAATAACTTCATTCTTAGCTTGAGGCCATAGTCTAAGTGCTCCCAATTTGGAAAGTTCACACTCTCTTAAGGAGCCTCTATTTGAATTTCTTCAGTCTCGAAAGTCACATCAGACTTAGACTGATCTCATGGAAGAACACCATTGAAGGTACACAAAAGACCCATAAGCTATTATAAATCCAAGGAAGTAGAGAAAGGCATGTCAGTAGATGCAACCTCTCTACTTTTCTAGATGCTTAAGACTAAAGGATAAATCTTTCTATCTGTGGGCAAATGTTCAAAGATCAGACGATTAGGATTAAGAGCTATAGTCTGTCGTGGACGAAACATCTTGAAGATTGGTTCCTTTTTGCCATAGACTCCAAGAGCATGCTCTTCTTCTTCAGGTAAAGTGTCCCAAGATTGATAGGAAAAAAGATCAATACCTAGGAAACCTTCCTTCCAGAGCTTAAGGAGATTAAGCTTCTCCAGCTCCAATTTTTGCATTTCTAGATCAAGAGCATGAGTCCCAATGTCAACTTTGTCTCTCCAGAATTTGTTGTAGGTTTGTCATTCTAATTATCTATATCCTCTGAAGCCAAGGTAAAATCTAACATTCACATCGGGTTCAATAGGAAATCCCTTTGGAGGTGGTGGTGGAGGCAGTGACCTTGAAGAAAGAAGCCACTCAGTGGCTTGCTGCTGATCATTCCTTCTCAAGCAATGATTAAGTTTGGCAAAAAGAATTGTCAGTCAGATAGGTTCTTTAATAGGTTGTAGCACCTTCCTTGTTTCCAAGTCATCTTGTACATCTGCGACAATATTAGATGTAAGTGGTCCATAGATAGATTTAAAATGTTTGATGTTATCTTCATCCATAACATAAGAAAAAAAAAACATCAACTTGTCTTGCATCAGCTTCAGACACTAGCCTTGATCTAAAAAGTTCAGCACTAGGATCTGTCTCAATAATGTTGTCCTCAAACTCATTGAGAAAACCCTCAATGATAGACTGGACCAAGCTTCTTCAGGAGCTTCCTTTTCCATTGGGTCCAAGTCGTCAGGAATGAGAGCCACTTCAACTTTTTCTTGCCTTGTAGCAGTATTTGTAGAGAATAATTTAGCTCCATGCTAAACAACAGATTGAATCCTGTCAAGTTCTTCCATTTCAGATTGTTTGGCTTCTAGTTTAGACTATGCTTGGATCGACTCTATGATAACTTTGTTAGGTACTGGCTCACCAAAAACATCTACCATGGCAGTCTCTTCAACTTCTTTCCTTTGCACCTCCTCAACAGACAAAGTCTTTAGAGATTCCAAAATAACATATTTTGGAACTTCTTCCAAGACCTTTCTGCCAAGGCCTTCAAGGTTGCATCTTTAGCCAACTTCTTTTTATGTTCTTCAATGGGCATAACTTCTACAGATGCAATGATGCCAACTTCTTCCTGTATGGCATCCTTATTCTCAAGATTTTTTATCTATCTTGGCCTTTCTTATAGACTTAGCCAAAGATTTCTTAGTTGGCTTAGCCAAGGTAGCAACTTCTTTCTTGCTCATAGGGGGAGAAGCTAGTTTGGGTGATGGTCATGGAGTTTATGGTGGAAAGGCCACAAAGGGTAAGGGTTGAGGAGTTGCGGTGTTAAGAATCTCAACTTCAGATTCTTGGGTGTTGGATGGTGAGTTTGGTTAGGGTGGTGAGATAGGTGCAAGTTGAGATTGAGGGTGTTTGATTTTTATGGTTGGTTTTTATGGTGAAGGATGAGATTCAAGTTTAGACTTAGAGTCTGGTTCCTTCCTTTTTTGAGTTGTTTGAAGGTCAAAAGGTTTGGGGTCAGATGATGGTTGTTTCTTGGGTTTCTTATATTGGTATGGGGGGTTTTGGGCCAGATGGTGGAGGTGGGTCTTTTCTTTTGGTAGGTAGTTTGAGTCTAGGTTAGCTAGGTTTAGAAGGTTTTGGCTTGGCTTGAGCTTGTTCCCCCTGTGTCTACCAAGATGCTGCTCCAGGCTCTAGATCTATTGGCTGCTTTTAAGCTTATTTTGTTTGTTTTGCAACAAACCGTGGTTCCTCCTTCTTGGACTTTCTTTTGATATGTTTCTGTGCATATTTAGGGAAGTTTTCAGCTATTCCCATTTTGACAAAGGTCAAACCTTTAAGTTGTGCGCCACTTGTAGATGGTTTCAACATAGACACATCTAGCCCACTATTCCTCATGAGCTGAATGAATAGCATTCCATAAGGAACAAGGATCTTCTTGTCTTTGGCGTGAAATTTTTCCTTGAAAGCTTGAAGCCAGTAGAAGATGACTTTAGGAAAATTCACCTTTTCACCCAACATCACTTTATACATGTAGAATCTATCTTTGTCACTTACATAGTCTATTGATCCCAATCTATCTTTGCTGCTTACATAACTATGTTGGACCAAAAACTATGGATGACTCTATAGATGTATGTGAGGTTTCCAATCCTCAAGAAGCTAACCAAAGTCTTCTTATTAGATGATTTTGGATGCTGCTTTCCACCGTCTTCAAGGTTATATCCTTCTCCCAATCTTTATCAAAGATCAAACCCTCTTCTAGACATCCAATCGCAACACCAATGGTTTTAGGTGAGATGATCACCTCCCTTCCATTGACGACTCCTCGAATGCAAGCTCCATCTTGTCTTGTTGTTCCCTAGAATAGAGCATAGGAGCCATAATGCCATGGGAAAAACTTCTACAAGAATGGTTTCCAGCCAACACAATTAAAAAGGCCATTGACAACGAATCCTTCTTCCATTAGACTTTGAAAGTTCACCAATTTCCTAGGGATGAACCAATCTGGAAAAACCTTCCTTGTGTCTTCAATATTGTTAATAAAAAAATCCCTAACATTTTCGCTTTTTTTGGGCAACATTGTTCACAAAGATTCAAACTTTTTAAGAGAAAAAAGATATTTTTTGAAGAAACGAGTTCTCATACGCAAGCAAAAAGCACAAGAAATTTCCAAGAGTATAAGTTTTTCAAAAGAGTTTCTTTAATTAGCCTTTTCTTTATATAGGTTTTTGAAATGAGAGAGAAACAAATAGTAATAGTTCAAAACACATTTAATATTCCTAAAAAATGTTTCAATCATGGCGAAAAGATGGCAATGCATATTCTTCAAAAGAAAACTGAAGGGTTTTGTCTTTTTTGTGAACACGTTTCCCCTTCCTTCTATACACTTGATTACACGTTAGTCCAAATAGATTAATGAAAGACTATAAGATGATGATGTCTAAAGCAATATGACATGCATAATTATTTTGATAAACTAACCATATTTAAATGTTCCCTAAGATAGACAAAAAGCTATTCAGACAAATGTTTAGTAAAGATATCAATACATTGATGATCTATGTCTACAAATTTTATATCAAAGACTCATTTTTGCACATAATCACAAATGAAATGATATCTTATCTTAATATGTTTAGCCTTTGAATGTTGTATGTGTTTTTTAGATAGATTGATTGCACTAGTGTTGTCACAATATACTGATATATTGTTTTCAATATTAGAGTAATTTTCTAATTGATATTTTATCCATAACAGTTGTGATCAGCAACATAATAGACATGTACTTAGCTTTAGATGTAAATAGTGCAATGGACTTTTGCTTCTTACTTGACCAAGATATTAAACAAGGTCCAACATAATTACATCCACCACTTATACTTTTTCGTTCAACTTTGTCTCCTGCAAAGTCTACATCATAGTATCCTACTAATAACTACTAAATAAGAGTTGTTTTTTCCCCAATGAAAATAAAGTTAAAATATCTTTAAATATAATTATTTAGCAGTTATCCATGCTTAATTATTAAGAATTGATGTTTTTTGTTTACGGCTTGCAGATATAAGAATTGGAGGGATTAAAAGAAAAAAGATGCAGAAAATACGAAAAAAGATGAAGATTTTAACACCATGCCTAGCCCAAGAAGCGCTCAGCACGCGCTAAGCAAGAAAACTGATACCTGCACTAAGCGAGCAAAGTGCGCTAAGCGCGAAAACAGGCACCTGGGCTAAGCGAGCAGAGTGTGCTAAGCGCGAGTACGCAGGCCCAAGTCCACTCCAGCAACTATAAAAAGGGAGTCAAGCCAAAGGGAAAAGACACACCAAGTCTCGAAGCACTCTAATACCTAAAGCCAGAGAACTCTTCCTTAGGGAATTCTCTCTTCTCTTTCATCATTTTTCTATTCCCTTCTTCCATCCCTTCTCCTCCACCAGTTCTTATACCCCTATCTCAGTGTAAGGCCTTCATGGCTATGAAAGGCTAAACCCCTAGTTAGGGCCTGACAGGCCGAAAAAGCCAAAAGATGTATGATGTATTCATATTTATCAATGCAACAGGTGTTTTCTATCCTATTATCTTTTCCTATTTCAATTTCATGTATTAATCATCTTTATATTGTTTATGGGGTTAGATGCTCGACAGAGGGTATTCCTTAATAAGAATATAATGAAGGTATGCATGCATTAGTTTTAGGGATTAGACGCTCGACAAAGGATAACTTCTAATAGAACTAAAAGGAAAGGATATCATAATAAAATCACTGCTAGACACAGAATGATTACATTATGCCCATGCATCAAAGCATACATCTAGAATGAAAGCTTCATGCATTTTATCTGTTGAATCTTTTCAAAGGCATTTGGGAGATAGATAGGTAAAATAGGCTTGTCATCGTGAGACATCAGGGGCAAGTAATCTAATAGATGAGGGTAGGATAAATTTACCTGATTAATAAAGAAAAACCTAAAAATCATACATCTTAGGCAAACAAGGCATGCTAGGTCCTAACATTCTCATCCCATTGAATTCTCTATTGATTATTCTGCTTCATATTATTTTCTTTTTCTACAACTATCTGCTATTAATTCCTGTTCCCTTTATTTATCCTGTATCTCTCTTTATTTCTTTTCTTATAAATTGAAAATTATACAATACAAGTACCAAACAAAGTCCCTGTGGAATTCGACACTCTGACTTCTGAGTTTTTTACTACTTGGACATTTGGTGCACTTGCCAAACCGTTAACAAGTTTTTGGTGCCGTTGCCGGGGACTTTTCTTTTCGCACTTAGTTGCCATACATTTTGAATTTGTAAGCATTAATTCTTTTATTCTTTATTTTAGAATTTTAATTTTAATTTTAATTTTATTATTTCTTCTCCAATCTTTTCTTCCATAATTTGCATGGTAGTGCTTGTTTTTGTGTATGTGAGGTAGAAAGTGAGAATGTAGTGTTATGAGTGGAAAAAGAGTGAGGCTTTGAGAGTTGGAAGGCCAAATCTGGATTTAGTGGTATTTGGAGGTTAAAGGGGGTTAATCCTAGTTTGAAATGTCATTTAGGACTTATGGGAAAGCTTGGGCTGTGCAAGAGAGAAAAACAAATGACCAAAGTGAAGGCAAGAGCCATTTCTAGGGTAAAATTGGGTGTTGAGGAGTCAAATTTTGATTCGGTAGAATTTTCATCGTAAAAACCAGTTTGAGCAAGTTTAGATTGATGATATAGACTTGTGTGAGGTGAGAGTTTGCTCCAAATTTACCCCATTCTCATTTTCACTTCTCAAACCTTGAAAATCCACTAAATTGAGGGGTTTTAGATACCTAGATTTTGAATTGCTTTGGTCTGAAGCTTGTCCTTGGTTTAGACATGATTGATACATGATTTGGGGCTTGTAGGATTCAATTTGGGAAAAATTGGATGAGGGAAAGTGTGATTTCGAAAATCTGCACTTTATGCAGAATTTTGCTGTCAAATAGGTGCAGCAGAATTTTGGCTTTGTGCAGAAAGTGTTGTGTATTTGCTGGTTGTGGAAAGAGTAGTAAAGATTTGGTTCTGGACGTTTTCTAGAAGATCCCAACGGTCATAATGTAGATTTATGTACTAGAGACTTCCAGTAAAATTTTCGAGTCGATCCAACGGTTAACGAATTGGAACGAAGAGAATATTACTGTGGTATTTGAGTGTGAAAAGCTGTGATGTTGGTTTGTGTTTTGGGCAGAGTTTTCTGCCTCTGCCCTGTTTTCTTGACTGTGTTAGTTCATGATGCTTGGATGTTGAATTACTTGGATGTTGTGGAAGCTTGGGAGGATTGATGGGGACCTGGCGTTGAGAGGAACGAGGATAAGGGCTATGTGGGAGTACGTGAGCTCAGTTGAGGTGGGCAACAGGGGATGGTGGGTTATACGTGATTTGTGGATGTGGAGAATTGTTTTGCACCATCGCCCGACTGCCACCTAGTACCACATGTGATGGATACCCCATAATCCTACAAGCTCGAAATGAGGAAGTGTGGAAGGGTGAGACTTCCTACTTTTATTCGTTGACCACAGAGTGGTACCTGGAGATATGTCGCGGGGGTCAGGAGACCTTGGGGACGTCAGGTGGGGTGCTATTGCCCAAAACCAAGCTTGACCAATCCCGACCCAACCCGGGCATAGTCAGTCAGTGAGAACCTGTGATGTACCTAAACAGGCGAGCTCCTGGCAGTCAACCGATAAAAGAACAAAGACCACAAAGCAGGGAGGCTTGTGTGGTGGCTGGCCAGCAATGAGTCTTGAGTGAGATTTGGGATATGGCCTCTGGTAATCGATTACCAAGGGTAGGTAATCGATTACAAGGCTTAAAAGTGAAGAGAGGAAGTTAAGATGGCCTCTGGTAATCGATTACCAAGGGAGTGTAATCGATTACCAGGATTGAAAACGAGATCAAGAAGCTAGGAGGGCTTCTAGTAATTGATTACCAAGGGGTGTAATCGATTACCAGGCTTAGAAATGGGACTGGAATGTTGAAGGGGCCTCTGGTAATCGATTACCAGGCTGTGTAATCGATTACACAGAGGAATAAGCCACTGGTAATCGATTACCAGTCATGTGTAATCGATTACACAGTACATTTTGCAGGTTTTCACGTCCTGAAGCTATGTAATTCGAGTTTGGCCTCTGGTAATCGATTACCAATGAGGTGTAATCGATTACCAGAGATGAAAAGCCTTGAGATATCCCTTTTACTTGCATGTAGTGGTTATGGGACGCATTGTGTTGCTACCGCAGTTAGATCTCTCGTGAAAGAGTCTACCCCTTTCCTTTTCTTCTTGTAGATCGCGATGGCGGCGCAACTAATCCATGATCGAGTGGAGATGGAGTGCCTAGAGGGAGCTTGGGAGACCCTCGAAGGCAATGTGAGGTGCCAATTTCGGGGCACGATTCGATTCACGGCTACTTCATTGGTGCATCCAGATGAACCCGCGCGCACGCTTCAGCGCACCGTGGAGTGGATACTACCCACGCCTACACCATACCGTCTAGTGGAGCCAGTCCAAGTGATCGAGGTGACGTCATCCAAGGAAGACCCTGAGGAGGATCCTGAGGAGCTACCTCCTGAGCCTGCTGTGGATGCTCTTAACTTTCTAGAGGGTGATGAGGACCCACTCCCTTAGGTGAATTCTCCCAAGGACGTCATGTCGGCATCTGAGGCAGACTCTACGGAGGATAGTGGCCCTGGAGAGATGGCGATTAGTGGAGGCTCTTCATCATAGTAGACAGCTCATTGGACCAGTTTTATATACTTTTTAAGGGTGGGTGTATCTAGGACTGACTGTTAGGTTTACTCTTTTGTTTTTGTATGGGTAAACCTATTGTATATGAATTTGATGATTGTATACATGTGGCTGAAGCCACCACAGTGGACACCTTTGATCTGGATGACACTATGTATTTTGCAAAAACTCCCATATTTTGGACAGCTTTAAATGATGAATGCACTTATGTTTAATCTTGTTATTTGAAAAGAAAGCATTAGCAAACTTTATTTGCAAAGGAGTTTACCGACCGTATTTTATTTTATTGTTTTCACGTGACGACCTAAAGTAATGGCTGGCATACCTTTCCTTTGAAAAAGCAAAATATTTTAGATGTTATGCGTGATCAGAAAGAAATGACTCCGAATAGAGTTGTGAACTGGCCATTCAGGATTCCATGGCGATGATTTTCCTTCTGAACTTAATTACTGTGAAAAAGAGAAAGAAGCGAAAAAGAAAAAAAAATTTCCCATGGTTTTTTTTATTTAGATCATTACTAATAAACCAGTCATTATTTTGGGGATGCCACAAATGGTGGTATCAGAGCCAGGTTGGATTCTAGTGAACCTGTTTATGGTCTTGCTGTGTGAATGCTGTGTATCTCTGAAACTGGGAAGTAGGTTTCGGGGAGTGACGTTAAGTCACACATTGTGTATATTTCTACCTTCTTGTCTTAAGCATGAATGTGCGATTAATTCAGTAGGATTGTTGTGTGTATATATATGTATATATATAGAGAGAAGGACATTGTTGTAACTGTCATAGCCTGTGTGGTACACTCTCTCAGTAGGATTTCTTGGATACTAATAGTTTTCCTACAGGATAGGTATGGCAGGACGTGGTAGGGATCAGAACCGTGACGTCCTCGACCGCATCACAGCTGTGCTGGAAACTCTAGTGCAGGAACGTGATGTGGAGCCGGCGGAGTATCGGGGACTCATGGCTTTCCGTAAGAACCACCCGCCAAAGTTCAGTGGGGACTATGATCCGGAAGGTGCTAGGTTGTGGTTGGCTGAGACGGAAAAAATTTTCGAGGCGATGGGTTGCCTCGAGGAGCATAAGGTCCCTTATACGACATTTATGCTCCAAGGAGAGGCCGAGAATTGGTGGAAGTTCGTGAAGCCTTCATTTGCGGCACCTGGAGGCGTGATTCCTTGGAATGCCTTCAAGGACAAATTTTTGGAAAATTACTTTCCACGAGATCTCAGGAAGCGGAAGGCGAGGGAATTTCTGGATTTGAAACAGGGAAGCATGTCTGTTGGGGAGTACACGACCAAGTTTAATGAGCTTCTACAATATTGGCCGATGCTCGGAATGAGGAAGATTTATGTGCTCAGTTTGAGAATGGGCTTCGCTTGGAGATTCAACAGGCGGTTAGTTATATGCAGATCACGGATTTTAATCAGCTGGTGACAAAGTGCAGGATTTTTGAGGACAAGATGAAGGAGAGGCAAGCTAGAGGCGTTGGAGGACCACAGAGAAACCATCCTTTTAGAGGAAATAGTAATAAGAGGATGAAGCCGTATGCTAGCAACAAGGGGAAACAACCTATGGCTACCTCCAATATGAGCCAGTCAAGGGGGACTGGGGTACAGTGTTTCAGTGTGGGGGACCGCATCTTAAGAGGAATTGCCCACAGCTCCCGCAGACACAGGAGAACCGTTGTTATGTTTGTGGCAAGGTGGGCCACTATGCTCGAGAATGTAGGGTGACCGGGAGACCGACGGTAACCGCCAATTCCAACACCGTCAATCGTGGACCCGCTAATTCCACAAGGAGCGGTAATGTTAGCAACAACAACAACACTAGTGGTGGAAGACCAAAAGTACCCTCCCGGGTATTTGCTATGAGTGGTTCAGAAACGGCTGCCTCCGACGATTTGATACGGGGTAAGTGTTTGATTGCTGATAAACTACTAGATGTACTTTATGATTCGGGTGCCACACATTCTTTCATATCTCATGCATGTGTGGAGAGGTTGGGGTTATGTGCGACGGAGTTACCATATGATATGGTGGTGTCTACTCCGACTAATGAGCCTGTAACCACCTCTCGGGTGTGTTTGAAGTGTCCTATAATTGTTGAGGGTCGATCTTTTATGGAAGATTTGATTTGCCTACCTTTAGCTCATCTAGATGTGATCTTGGGGATGGATTGGTTATCTACTAACCATATCTTTCTAGACTACAAGGAGAAGATGGTAGTATTTGGTGGAGATGTAGTTCCAAATGAACCATTGAAAGGAGATGCAGCCAATGATGGAACGGGGGATGTTTGAACTTACATGGTGTTATTCTCTATGAATGTGGAAGGGGACACTGAAGTTAGTAGTATACCGATGGTGTTGGAATTTCCAGAAGTTTTTCCTGACAACATTTGTGAATTACCACCTGAGAGAGAAGTGGAATTCATTATTGACTTGGTGCCTGGAGCGAATCCAGTGTCGATCGCGCCCTATAGGATGTCTCCGGTAGAACTAGCAGAGGTGAAGGCACAAGTGCAAGATCTTTTAAGCAAACAATTTGTTCGCCCAAGTGCATCACCGTGGGGAGCGCCGGTCTTATTGGTTAAAAAGAAGGATGGAAGTATGAGAATGTGTGTAGACTACCGGTAGTTAAACAAGGTCACTATCAAGAACAAATATCCTCTACCAAGGATAGATGATTTAATTGATCAATTGAGGGGAGCGACGGTATTTTCGAAGATAGATTTGCGATCGGGGTATCATCAAATCCGAGTTAAGAAGGAAGATATCCCAAAGACTGCGTTTCGGACTCGGTATGGGCACTACAAGTATTTAGTCATGCCATTTGGAGTGACTAATGCTCCGGCTATTTTCATGGACTATATGAACCGTATATTCCATGATTACCTATATCAGTTCGTGGTTGTATTCATTGATGATATCCTAGTGTATTCAAGGAATAAGGAGGAGCACGAGAAGCACTTGAGGATTGTGTTGCATATCCTGAGGGATAGGAAATTGTTCGCCAAATTGTCAAAATGTGAATTTTGGTTGGAGAAAGTGCAGTTCTTGGGGCACGTGATTTCTAAAGACGGGGTTGCGGTGGATCCGAACAAGGTGGAGTCGGTTATGGAGTGGCAACAACCGACAACTCCAACAAAAGTTCGAAGTTTCTTGGGATTGGCTGGCTATTATAGAAAATTCATTGAGGGATTTTCTAAATTGGCATTGCCCCAAACTAAGTTGACTCGTAAGGATGAGAAGTTTGTCTGGAATGAGAGGTGTGATCGGAGTTTCCAAGAGTTGAAGAGGCGGTTGACAACAGCTCCAGTGTTAGTTTTGCCCGACCCTAAGAGACCATTTGAAGTGTATTGTGATGCAAGCGGGCAAGGCCTGGGGTGTGTGTTAATGCAAGAGGGAAGAGTGGTGGCTTGTGCTTCACGTCAATTACGTCCTCATGAAGTTAACTATCCGACCCATGACTTGGAACTAGCAGCGGTGGTCTTTGCTTTAAAGATTTGGAGGCATTATTTATATGGTACTCGTTTTGAAGTTTTCAGTGACCACAAGAGTCTCAAATACTTGTTCGATCAGAAGGAACTCAATATGAGGCAACGAAGATGGATGGAGTTTCTCAAGGATTATGATTTTGGACTTTCCTACCATCCAGGAAAGGCTAATGTAGTAGCCGACGCGCTAAGCCGGAAGTCCTTACATGTTGCGACTATGATGAGTTTGGAGCAGAGATTGATAGAAGAGTTCTGAGATCTGAATCTAGCAATCGAGATGCGACCCAAGAGCTTATTTGTGGGAGTGTTGCAGATCACCAATGAATTCGTAGATCACATACGCGAGGCTCAAGAGGATGACCCGTTTTTGCAAGGCAAGGTGTTAGATGTAATGGGAGATAAGGATGTGGAGTTTAAGAAGGACACAACCGGGTTAATTAGATTCAAGGGGAGGATATGTGTACCATCTTTAGATGATTTGAAAGTTAAGATCTTGGAAGAAGCGCATAAAAGTCGTCTTAGTTTCCATCCAGGAATGACTAAGATGTACCAAGATTTGAAGAGAAGTTTTTGGTGGCATGGCATGAAGAAAGATGTAGTTGAATATGTAGCAAGGTGTTTGACATGTCAAAAGGCTAAGGCGGAGCATCAACGACCATCAGGAGAATTGAAGCCCTTGGAAATTCCGGAATGGAAATGGGAGAGCATATCCATGGATTTTGTATCTAGTTTACCTAAGACTAGTCGGGGACATGATGTTGTATGGGTCATAGTAGATTGACTTACCAAATCTGCTCATTTTATTCAGTGAATATGAAGTATAGAATGGAGAAGCTAGTGGAGTTGTATATCAAAGAAGTAGTAAGGTTGCATGGAATTCCTTCCAGTATTGTATCCGACAGGGATCCGAGGTTCACTTCGCGATTTTGGGCAAGTCTACATGAAGCATTGGGGACAAAGCTGAAGCTTAGTTCAGCTTATCATCCTCAAACAGATGGTCAGACTGAACGAACCATTCAGACTCTAGAAGATCTACTTCGGGCGTGTATTATAGAGCAACAAGGTAGCTGGATGGATTGTTTGCCATTGATTGAATTTACTTACAACAACAGCTACCAAGCCAGTATTGGTATGGCTCCTTTTGAAGCTCTATATGGACGAAAGTGCAAAACTCCTATTTGTTGGTATGATGATGGAGAAGCAGTACTTCTTGGACCTGAAATGCTACAACAGATTAACGAACAAGTGAAATTGATTCGAGAGAAGATAAAAACATCTAAGGACTAACAATTGTTGCATCAAGACGTGACAATCATGAGACTTTAAACCTACCAACTTCAGATCCTTTAACTGCACAAGGCTCTTAATATTTGAAGAGTATCCTTGTGAGACTTTGACCTAGCGTAGACACTGACAAAAAATGATCGTCTCCTTTCTGGACAAAGCATGACAAGCTGGAGGCAAGTATATTTTTTTACCATCAAACCTTGGATGCAACTGCGATCGTATACCCATCTTAGCTAGATCTTGACGAGTATTCAAACCATCTATCGTCTGGCCTTGAATGTTAAGGAGCATCCCAATGACACTATCACATACATTTTTCTCCCCCTGCATAACATTAATACAATGTCTAACATCTAGACCAGACCAGTACAGATGATTGAACAAAATCGACCTCTTCTTCTATATGCAAGTCTTACTTTTTTCCTTCTTTTTGATCTTTCCAAATATAGTATTCAGGTGTTGAACCCGCTGGAAGACCTAGTCACTAGTTAACGATATCGGCGCAGTTTCATGCTCTTGACTTCCATTAAATGCTTTTTTCAATCGCCTGTAAGGGTGATAAGGTTTTAGAAAACGTCAATGCCTAGTGTACACTATTTTTCTACCATGTTTCAGTTGTATGTAGCTTGTGTCTTCTTCACAGATGGGGCATGCACGATGGCCCTTAACACTGTAACTGCTCAAATTCCCATATGATGGATAGTCATTAATGGTACAAAAAAGCATTGCACGCAAATGAAAAGTCTCATCTTGAAACCCATCAAACACTAAAACCCCCCTCCTCCCACAACTTTGTCAAGTCTTCAATCAAGGGACTGAGATAAACATCGATGTCATTTCCTGGCTGTCTTGGGCCCGATATCATCATAGACAACATCATGTATTTTCGCTTTATGCACAACCAAGGAAAATTGTAAATTACTAACAAAACTGACCATGAACAGTGTTGAGTGCTTAAACTACCATATGGATTCATTCCATCAGTGGCTAGTCCAAGCCTAAGATTTCTTACCTCTTTGTAGAAATCTGGATACAAATGATCTATGTTCTTCAACTGGGAGGAATCAGCCAGATGACGGAGCATTCCATCGCAGTTTCTCCCATTTGCATGCCATGTAAGGTCTTTTGCGTTGTCTCTATTAGCAAACAAATGCTTAAACCTTGGAATGATGGGAAGATACCACAACACCTTCGCTAGGGGCCCTTCTTTGAGTTTTCGTCACTATAACACTCGTCATCATCCTTCACTTTGTAACGTGATACCCTACACCTAGGGCATTTGGGAATTTCTTGAAATTCATGTCTGTACAGTATGCAATTATTCGGGCAAGCATGAATCTTCTGATACTCCATACCCATCGGACATAGTATCTTCTTGGCTTGATAGTAACTTTTAGGTAACGTGTTTTCCTTTGGAGGCATATCGTGCACTACTTGAAGTAGTGAACTAAAGCTTTTGTCACTACACCTATATCTGGCCTTGACATTAACTAGACTTAACACCACCGACAACAGCGTCAAGGAATTCTTGCACCCCAAATACAAAGGCTTCTTTGAATCAGTTTGCAATGTATCATACACAGGGGCATGTGCTTGCTGAAAAGACTCTTGTCCAAGGTCACGAATCATATCCTCCAAGTGATCTCCCATTTCTACATCAAATGGTTTAGATTGGGACCCACTCTGCATGTCTGTCAATTCACCATGCCATATCCATGTTGTATAATTCTTCTTAATCCCATCATGCAACAGATGCTCCCGTATGTCATCCAATATTTTTCGTCTCCCGTTCAAACTATTTATACAAGGACAAAAAAAATTTTTGTCCTCGTACGGTCGACTTCTTTCGGAGGCAAATTGCAAGAACTCTTCGATGGCTTCCTCATATGCAAGGCTTATGCGACTTTCGTTCATCCAACTTCGATGGCTTCCTCATATGCAAGCATATATCAATTGTCATTAATGGCAGTGAACAAGTAATAGAAACATTGGTAACAAACATTTGTACCTATGATGATGAGCAGCACGGTCCAAAATCAAAGCAACAATCCAATAAATAACTCAATGACCACCTACATCAATCATCATTCCCAAAAACATTAGATATCAATATGTGATAGTGACTAGGCTTAAAGTATCCTATTGTTACTTCTACTAGGTGCTTTCTAATGTAAAAAATATTATGCCCTAAAAGATATTATGCAGTGGTTACATGTCACCGGTAATCTGATGAGAATCGCAACAACTATGTGTAGTAGCATCACAATACTATGTGTAGTGGGTTCCTTGTATATAGGTGCTCCTACCCGCTGAGAAATCTAACATCCAAACTCAAATTCTTGTCTACTATTCTATCTCTCCTTTGATGATCATCATCTGTTTCATATCTCTATGTTTAGGGGGAGGTAACAGTATATGGGGTGTAGAAGAATAGGGGTAAATATGAGAGGGGGAGGCCAAAGCAATTTACAAGAATGCAGGTCAACAATTGGTATCAGAGCTTATTTGATCTTGAGGGACTGAGTGAGAACCTTGAGTGTAGAGAGAAAACATAAACCAAAAACAGAGTTAGAGAAAATCCAACCTGTTTTAAGAATACCCAGTTTTGTAAATGGCTTCCAGCAATGTTCCACTAATAGCACCTCCTGTATTCTCATGAATGAACTAGGAAATCTGGGTTGTGAATATGAGACGTTAGTTGAAAGCTTATGATCTCTGGGAGTGGAGAATGTTGAACCACCAGCTTTGGAAGAAAATCCCACTGTTGCTCAGATTAGATCTCATAGTGAGCAAGTTGCCACAAGAGCAAAGGATCTTACCATCTTGCACTTAGTTGTGGATGGTGATATTTTTATAAGAATTTTGAATTTGGATACAACAGGAAATTTGGGAGAAGATTCAAGAAGATTTTTTTTAAGGAATGAGAGGACCAAGCAAATGCAGGTTCTCAATTTGAATGAGGCTGAAAGCATAAACGATTTCATGAACAAAATGATGAAGGTTGTGAATCAAATCAGATTGTTAGGGGAAAAATTTCCAGACAGCAAAATAGTTGATAAACTCTTGGTTGTCTTACTCGAAAGGTTTGAATCCAAGATTTCTTCACTTGAAAAGTCAAAGGATCTCTCCAAGATAAGTTTGACATAGCTTGTAAATGATCTTCAAGCTCAACAATAGAAAAGGATTCTTAGACAAGAGGACTCAACAGAAATTGCTCTACAAGTGAGGCAGAGGGAAGGCTGCAGTAGCAAAAGGAGAAAGGAAATATGTTGGACAACACTCTGAAAATGATTCAAAGAATAAAAACTTCTTTCATATGAGATTTGAAACTGAAATTGCAGACTTAAAGTCTTAAGAAGACATTGTCATTGTTAATAACTATTAAGTCTAATCCTATGCAGAATTTGGATTAAAGGATCATATGATAGACTACAAGCTAAAAAAATGATATTTATATAATATCTCATCAGGATTTTGTTTTGACAATTATGATTCACAAGCCATGGCAGGCTAGCAAATGTCTTCGAAGAGTAAACTAAAATGATATTTGGCCTACCAGCATATAAATATATTTGGCCACAATCTCATTAAATTTACCAATTATTATCAGACACATCAAAGTAGGCAATTCTATTAAGGCAAAAAAAATTCATATTCATGCCCCATGCATAGCACATAAGTATAACCTGAAGTATAGAAGACAATCTCTAATTAGTGGTTGCTAAAAAAAGAGTTTTGACATTTATAATTTGGTGATCTTCCATTCACTCACTACCTTCTTCAACTTCAGCTCCAATAAGCTTATTGGTTATTACATGTTTTGGACAAAAATATTTGATGTGCCTTCCTAGTAATTGGGAATTACCCATTTGGAATAACAGCCTTACATGTCCGATGAAATGAATCCTCAATGCTAAAAGTTAAAAATACATGACAACCCAAAACATGGAATAATAGGTATATGCTTACTAATTAAAAGAGAATAAAAATGCAATTGGATAAACATACTGTAAACTTTGTATTTCAAGTAATATGGACCATAAAGTTAACACTTGAAGACAAATGTACAACCATTAGGGGGAAAAAGTCTCTAATTTGTTCAAATAGCATTGAGGATATGAATTTAACAAGGGGAATGAGAGAAACAAAAGTACTCATTTTTACTCAACTGTGTTTCAATCACATTGTTGATAAATCAAAACTCACTAACAGGTCTGTTAGTACTCAATATGTGATGGATTTTAGCATATATACTGGTTCTTCCAAGCATACAAAACAAGAGAGAGTGATGACATACTTAAGGGCTATACTCCACGACCTCTTGTGAATTCAATAGGATAAGACTTCAGGGAGAAAGTGGACCAAGGCCTTACCACTCTTCTTTTCCCACTCAAGCATAGACTTGTTATAAATTCGTATATGGGACAATAGGTAAAGCTCCTGCAATAAAGAAATAACTATCATTTAATCACACAAGAAGATAAAAAACACAAATGCAACAACAAAAGTTGAACTGCTTTCAAACTTGAACTGCAAACAAAACGGAAAGAGCAGTTACAAGGCCTATAAACTTGCAACAAAATCCCGTTTCACATCAGTCGCAACCTACCCTTCGGCGGGAGGGCGACACGATACTCACGAGTGCGCCTTCCAAGAAAGGAAAATGCGCGGAGTCGCCACCAACGTTTATTTGAGGAAAACGTCCAAAAAACCGAAAAGGTGTGGTTTACGAACTTTAAGTGTGAAAGGTTAGGGAGTTGTATTTACGCACGGGGAAGGTATTAGCACCCCAAGCGTCCGTCACAAGGGACGACAACCTTTAATCAAGTGTGCAAATATGACTTCAATTTTGTTTTATTTTCCCTTTTACGTTTTTATGTCTTTTTATGCCTTCTATATTTTTTATCTTTTTGTGGTCGACAAGGGTGTTTCCCTTGCTCCTATGTATTCCTCGATTGTGATAAGGAAATCAGACCTACGTAGTTCTTCGAGAACTGAACGTTGGTTAAGTTGTTTATATCCCTTTTTTGCCAGATATATTTTGACTAAACAAAAGTAGTTTAAGGCATTGGACCATTTGAACGACCTTTTGATTCTTTTGAAGGGAGAGAAACATTAAGGCATTGGACCATTAATGATTTCTTGGTTTTTGAAAGTAGTGACAAAGTTACATGTTGACTCTAGGCCTTCGAAAGTCCACGTTAACCAATAAAAGCAAAGAGCACGTTTAAGGCGTTGAACCTTAAAATCGCTTTTAGGTGATTTTTATGGACAAAGCTTGATTTGTGAGTTGATTTTAGCCTTAGTTTCACTTTGGTTATTAGTCAATTCAATTAAGAAAAATCTCAAAGAAAAGCGTCCGATTGATTTTTTTGGATTATTTTATTCAAAGATATTTTGATTATTTTATTATTATTTTCCCTCTTTTGGTTTTAATCGTGGTTACGGCGTGAAAGATCGGTTGAATTTTATTTTAACAGAGATTAAATGATATTGCAACTCAAATGATCGGTGGAAATTCATTTTATTACTGATTAGGCGAGAAAACGACTTAAATAAATGGTTAAAGCACGTCAAAAGGGGGTACGGAAAACAAACGAAATGAAAATAAAAGCTCGCGAAACAAGTGGTGACCACTACGGGTACATAGAATGAATTGAAAGATTCAATTTCGGGAACTTACCGGTTGAAGACCGAAGAACAAACGTAGAACGATGAAGAACGGTGAAGAATCTTCACGAAATTGCTCACGGAAACGTCTCGAAAGCGTTACGAAAGCGCCTCGGCTTGGATTTTCTTCACGGAAACAATTTTTCTCACTAATTTCAAGAGAATCCTAAATACCAGAAGGGCTTAACAAAATTACTCTGCCCTCTTTCCCCTATTTATAGGAGAAAAGAGGGAGGTGGTTGCCACCCAACTCACCCAAGCGAGCTCAGCTCGCCCAGGCGAGCTGGGTTGCTTCCACCAAAAGGCACCGCCTTCTGTTGGAACACCCTGGAAGGCCCAAGTGGGCCTAGTTGCTATTTGCACACCCTTTTTACTAAATGCACCCCTCTTGCTTTTTTTGCTGATTCTTTTTTCGTAACGTTACGGAACTTTACGGATTACGTAACAACACTTATTTTCTTTCTGTAATGTCGCGAAACCTTACGGATTATGCAATAATCCCCTTTTTTGACCTCTGGAATGTTGCGGAACTTTACGGATTGCGCGACAATGCTCCCTTTCGACTTCCGACACGTCGTGAAACTTCACGGATTACCTAACAATGGGTGTTAAGTACCTCAAAGCGGTCAAGCAAAGGTTGAAGGCCATCAAACAATGGTCCCCAGACAAAATTAGGGTATGACAGTTGCCCCTCTTTACTTATCTTTTATTGGAGGTAAAACAAAGTAAACATAAGACACTAATTTCGTTCGAGCGGAACATCATTCGGTCGGTCAATATCCCCACCAGCGGAACCTGACATTCAGAAAGAAAAGAAAAGGCATCATAAGCGCCAACAAACTTCAGTGTCTTGAAAGCGACAAAGTTGGACAACCACGACACTTCCCTACGCCATTGCACTCGATCGTCCCTGCCCAGCAGAGAAGAATCTCACGCGTCATTGGGCTTGAATGTTTCCGGACGACGAGAGTAAAACCTGCAAAAATTTTGAAAATAATCAGAACCAAATGACCAACATCATCCTGACATCATCGAATTCGTTCTCCTCGGTTGACGAAAGGTGCGAATGATCATAAGGTATCTCCGCCTGCCACCTGACTCGCTGTCCCTGGATGGCAAAAGGTGCAGAAGACGATGTTAGTTTCTTTGCGTCAACGGGCTCGTTTGCCCCTGGTTGACGAAAGGTGCGGGTAACCATACGGTAACCCCGCATGTCACCTGACTTCACGGGCCAAGACGACAAAAGGTGCAGAAGACAATGTTAGTCTTCGCGCGTCAACGGGCTTGTTTGCCCCTGGTTGACGAAAGGTGCGGGTAACCATATGGTAACCCCGCATGTCACCTACCTTCATGGGTCAGGATGAAAAAGGTGCAGAAGACGATGTTAGTCTATGCGCGCTATCATGCTTTGAGTCTGATGGATAGTGAAAGAATGTTTATATGGATAACCATTTGGGTATTTCCGCCTGCCCCCTAACTTCACGGGTTAGTATTGACAGAAATTGACTGTGCGGAGAAATTACTTGTGCGGAGAAATTCGGCTACCTATTCAACATACACATGTACATGGTTAACGACATTTTCACATCATCTAGGTACAAAGAAATCATCATGGTGCAGCCCAAACCAAGTGCTGGCCTAAAGGGGAAACCTCACCAACATGCTCTCACTTTCATGCCTCCCTGCATTCAAAAATCAAAGGCTTGGGTCCCTAGGCCTAAATCATATTTTTGGCATTTATCCTAACTTCTGCAAGCTGCCCCCACATCCAAAAAATGGCAATCATACATTCACAAACCCAATCTATAACCCACATTCACAAACTTATGCGCAAACACCATTGAGGCATTTCACCGAGCACTTGGTGGGCGCACTTTTGGGTACAAACAGCAAGGGGATAGGGGCAATGTGGCTTGCCCCATCATTTTAGAACACAACCAAGGCCTAAGGCCATCCCCTACAACCCCCCAATTCAATGAATCAAAGCACAAATTTGCCCCAAATTGTCTCACGAAATTGGTCAAATCATGTACAATTTAAAGCATAAAAAGGCATCAATGGAAAGCTAGAAACCAAAGGATATAGTGCACTTACTTGTATGGAATGGCAAGGACATTAAAATGGAAGCAAAAGGCACACAATGGTGGCCTAGGGTTAGAAAAAGCTAGAAATCCCATGAGTGCTACGTTCTTAAGTGAGAGGGAGAAGTTCCTTGGGTGAAAACTGCACTCCCCCTCTCTTTTTAAACCATTTCGTGCAAGAGGTGCTCGCCCAGGCAAGCTAACCTTGCATTTTTTTTTAACAACGAAGGTACGCGCTCTCTTGGGGTCGGCGTTTGCTTACTCGAAGCCCCCAGAGTAAATTAGGCATCCTACCGTCACGTTAAAGAAACAACAACAACAATAAGTAGGAATTTAAAGGATACTAGGCTGCCTCTGAGTAGCGCTTCTTGCTTGTTCGGAGCTGGACGTGGGACGACGATCTGTTGATCATGGGCCTAGCCTCCACTCGTGCCCATTCCCAAGTACCTGAAAGTAGGAAATGACAGTGCGTAGCAAATCGTGGCCGTGTTACCGCTTACCTCGATTCGTCTCTATCTTGGATTTGGCTCAGTATTTGACTATTGCTTAAAACGATCCTGTCCCTGTCACAAGATAACAAGTATGCATGTGTATGCGTATGCATGTGCGTTTTCAAATGCAATAATCTTTTAGTAAAAGCTTGTCGGGTTCAGCTTCAATCAAGCGCTTGGGGCATCCCACGGACTGAGCAAAAAGGCTCAGGTCATCAAATATTATGCATTTTTTAAAGCACAAAGCGAGGATCGGAACCTCAACCCTACGTTCTTTTAAAAGACTGCGATGAGAAAATTACAGAGGACAGGAATCCCTGGGGAAAACCAAGAAGAACACACAAAAATAAAAAACAAGCAGTGACTTCCTTAATTTCCCCAGATCTTAAGCGTAGTATCGCTTGACAATGTCGGAGTTCACGGGTGAAGGTAGCTCCTCGTCATCCATGTTGGTGAGCACCAGGGCCCCTCCAGAGAAAGCCCTTTTTACAACGAAAGGCCCTTCATAGTTCGGGGCCCACTTTCCTCTGTTGTCTTTCAGAACTTGGGAGACTTTCTTCAGCACCAAGTCCCTTTCGCTGAACCTGCGCGAGCGTACCTTCTTGTCAAAAGCGTTCTTCACTCGTTTATGATATAAATGCCCGTTGCTCATGGCGGCCAAATGCTTGCCTTCTATGAGATTAAGCTGATCGAAACATGCCTGGGCCCACTCCGATTCCACCTCAAACGGTAGCACAACCTCCATTCCATATACCAATGAGAACGGTGTAGCCCCGGTTGATGTGCGCACTGAGGTTCGGTAACCATGTAACGCGAATGGGAGCATCTTGTGCCAATCCTTGTATGACACAGTCATCTTTTGGATAATCTTCTTGATATACTTATTGGCTGCCTCCATTGCTTCGTTCATCTTTGGTCTATAGGGTGTGGAATTGTGATGTTGGATCTTAAACTCCTCGCACATTTCCCCGACCATCTTGTTATTCAAGTTGGTGCCATTGTCCGTGATGATCTTCCTCGGCAAACCATACCGGCAGATAATCTCCCTCTTAATGAACCCGACCACCACACTCCTAGTGACGCTAGCGTACGATGCGGCTTCAACCCACTTAGTGAAGTAATCGATCTCTACTTGGATGAAATGGTGTCCGTTCACAGCTTTGGGCTCTATGGCCCCAATCACATCTATTCCCCACATGGAAAACAGCCACGGTGCGGCCAAAACATTCAGAGGAAAGGGCGGAGCGTTGACATTGTCTTCAAACGTCTGGCATTTGTGACACTTCCTCACATGGAGACAACAATTGCTCTCCATGGTGAGCCAATATTAACTTGCCCTTAAGATCTTCCTAGCCATGGCGTGCCCGTTAGCGTGCGTACCAAAAGAGCTCTCATGGACCTCCCCCAGCATGCTCTCAGCTTCCTTAGCGTTCACGCAGCGTAGCAGAACCATGTCATGGTTTCTCTTGTATAGTATGCTTCCGCTCACGAAGAAGCCGACCGCCAATCTCCTCAACGTCCTCTTGTCGTTGTCGGAAGCCTCCGGTGGGTACTCTTTGCTTTCAACGTATCGCTTGATATCGAAATACCAAGGTTTATCATCCCACTCTTCTTCCACTAGACAACAATGTGCGGGTCTGCCACGACACCTGAACTCAATGTATGGTAGGTCTCCGTGCGGTGTCAGCTAGAACATGGACGCTAAAGTGGCAAGTGCATCCGCCATTTGATTTTCCTCTCGGGGAACGCGATGGAAGGAGATCTCATCAAAGAAACCAGCCAATTCCTTGATATAGGCCTGGTAGGGTATCAGCTTGTGGTCTCTAGTTTCCCATTCCCCTCTCAGCTGGTGAATCACCAGAGTCGAGTCTCCATACACCTTGAGCAGCTTGACGTTGAAGTCAATTGCTGCCTGGACGCCCATAGCGCATGCTTCCTATTCAGCAATGTTATTGGTGCAGTCAAACCTTAGCCTGGCTGTGAAAGGTATACCATGATTGTCCGGAGAGACCAATGTTGCCCCAATGCCATGGCCTAGAACGTTTGACGCTCCATCAAACCACACGATCCACTTCTCCCTGTCTTCGTCTAGTCTTTCCTCAAACAAGGCCATGATGTCCTCATCTGGGAACTCGGGATGAATGGGTTGATAGTCGTTGAGAGGCTGCTGAGCCAAATAATCCGCCAAGGCACTTCCCTTTATCGCCTTTTGGGTGACATAGACTATATCGAACTCGGATAGCAAAACCTGCCACCGAGCGATCCGCCCTGTCAGAGCAGGCTTCTCAAAGATGTACTTGACCGGGTCCATTTTGGATATTAGCCAGGTGGTATGGCTCAACATGTATTGTCTTAGACGGTGAGATGCCTAGACTAAAGCACAACACGTTCTTTCCAGCAAGGAGTAGTTCATCTCACAGGTCGTGAACTTCTTACTCAAGTAGTAGACGACGTGCTCTCTTTCCCGGACTCGTCATGTTGCCCCCAGCATACATCCCATTGACTCGTCCAAAATCGTCATATACAAGATGAGAGGTCTTCCGGGCACCAGCGGCATAAGCACGGGAGGGTTCATGAGGCACTGTTTGATCCTTCCAAACACCTCTTGACAATCCTCGTTCCAACGGATGGATTGGTTCTTGCGTAAGAGCTTGAACAACAACTCACAGATAGCGGTGAGCTGTGATATGAATCTGGCAATGCAGTTCAAACGCCCCAGGAAACCTTGGACCTCCTTCTCGGTACGCGGTTCTGGCATTTCAAGGATGACTTTCACCTTTTCGGGGTCCACCTCTATCCCTCTCTGGCTTACGATGAAACCCAATAATTTCCTTGACTTGACCCCGAAGGTGCACTTAGCGGGGTTTAACCTCAATCAATACTTCCTAAGCCTTTCGAACAACTTCCGCAAGTTGACAAGGTGTTCCTTCTCAGTTTTAGACTTGGTGATCATGTCGTCTACATAGACCTCGATTTCTCGGTGCATCATGTCGTGGAACAAAGCCACCATAGCCCATTGATAGGTTGCCCCGGCGTTCTTGAGTCCAAAGGACATCACTTTATAATAGAACGTCCCCCATATGGTGACGAAGGTAGTCTTTTCCATATCCTCTGGCGCCATTTTTATCTGATTGTAGCCGGAGAACCCCTCCATGAAGGAAAACAGAGCGAAATTGGCTGTATTATCCACGAGGATATCGATGTGCGACAGAGGGAAATTGTCTTTGGGACTGGCTCGATTCAGGTCCCGATAATCCACGCACATTTGTACCTTCCCATCCTTCTTATGGACCGATACAATGTTGGCAACCCATTCCGGGTACCGAGCGACAGCTAGAAAGCCAGCATCAAATTGTTTCTTTACCTCTTCTTTTATTTTTAAGGACGTCTCGGGCTTCATCCTCCTCAGCTTTTGTTTTACCAGGGAACACTCAGGATTTATAGGTAATCTGTGTTGTACGATGTCAGAACTCAAACCGGGCATATCTTGGTATGACCAAGCAAATATGTCTTGGTAGTTTTTTAGCAGGGCCATTAATTTTTCACAGAAGGGTGCGATCATACCCATGCCTATCTTTACTTCCTTTCTCCCACTGCCAGTTCCTAAGTCTACTAGTTTTGTCTCTTCTTGATGAGGCCTCATCTCTCGATCCTCCTGAGCGATTATCCTCTCCAGCTCTAGGGGAAGCCCCATATCCTCATCCTCTTCACTCTCCATCCGACCCGCTTCTTGCTCGAAATTGACGGCCGGGTCCCGGGTATTAGTACCTTCGAGGGACTCGTCATCGGATCTGGCATTTTAAGCGTAAAGAAATAAACATGCAAATGAATGAGAATGGGTAGAGGCGCAGGAACAGATAAAGAAATATCTTTATATTATAACTTCAAGAACAAAAGACATAATGCCTTAACAAAAGGAAACTCAAAAGCCTAGGCCCGACCGTAGAGTTTTAAAGCTACAAAAGGTTACATTATGCTTGTCGCGTAAACGTCTGGGCGCTCCTCCACTCACCAATTTCCTTATCGGAAAGCAGGAGGACATGGCCATACCAAATCCGATCTCCTCGGGGAGTCATCCTTGCATATCGCGGCGACTTGGCCTTCGTGTCTTAAACCCGCACTTATAAAGCTTCTACTGATGTGGCAGGGCGGGGCCTCTTCGACTAGTTGTCCCAACCGCGAGCCTTGGCCTCTGTTCTTTCTTTCCGAGATACTTTTCCTTATACCAGCTTGCGTAGGTTTATAGCCTAACCCAAACTTCTCGCAGTTTCCTCTGGTGCTTACCAGGCTGGTTCTGCCACTGTTGTTCTTGCCCAAGCCCATTCCGGGCTTGTAGCCATACCCCAACATCACCCGGGCCACCATCATTGCCGTATCAGACAGGCAAGGCTGCCCAGAGAGGGAATCTACGGAGGCAATGCTTACTACCTTAAAAGATTGGAAAGTTGTTTCCAATGACTCCTTCGCGGCTTCCACATATGACATAGAGGAAGGGCAACTTACCAAGACATCTTCCTCACCAGATACTATGACCAAATTCCCCTCCACTACGAACTTTAGCTTTTGGTGGAGTGTAGAGGGAATGACTCCCACTGAGTGGATCCACGGGCGCCCCAAAAGACAGTTGTAAGCCGGGTTAATATCCATCACTTGGAACGTAACCTGGCAGGTATGAGGCCCTATCAGTATGGGGAGGTCGATCTCTCCCCTCACCTCTCGGCAGCTGCCGTCGAAGGCACGGACCACCATGGAACTTGGCCTTAGATGGGAAGCGTTAAACGGCAATTTCTCCAACGTGCTTTTGGGCATCAAGTTCAAACTGGAGCCGTTATCGATGAGTACTTTGGCCATGACGTGGTCCATGCATTTGACTGACACATGCAAAGCCTTGTTATGTCCTCTTCCCTCGGCAGGGATCTCCTCTTCAGCGAAGGCGAGGTAGTTGCCAGCTGTGATTGTAACATCCAAGAAATTTCTACCCGGAGTTTTCGGAAACGATGTATTTTGAATGATTATATATATATAAGTATTATTCAGTGTATATGCGTATATATGTTCTTGGTAGAAATAGGAGTAGTGGGGGCAAGATACGCGGGTTAGACTAATTAAGAAAGAAAAATCCATAACTGGGAGGTTATGGGTTAATTCTTAATTAATTAGTTTAAAAATCATCGTTTTACGTGCAACTTAGAATTTAACGAAACTAACCTCTGAACCACGCTCGGGGTTTTATTTTGAGCGTTTTGATATATATTGGTTACTTTCGAAAACTGGCCCCGACAGACGCAGAGAAACGCGAGGAACTGGAACCAGAGAAACGGCACGCAAACCGAGGCAGGATTTTAGCGTTTCAAAGGTCAGATTTTTCTCACTTTTGTGGTTGAGTATAGGTCGCTATCAAAAGAGAAAGTGGGCCCTTCTTGCTCCACTCAAATGGAGACATGTGGCATAGTTTATAATAAAATAATAGAAAAAGAGAAAAACCCTTTTATTTAAAACCAAAAAGCTTTTCTCTCTCTTCACTCAGCCCCCACACTTTTTCAGACAGCCCTCTCTCTCCCTCACGTTGCCATTCTCTTCTTCTTCATTCTCCATTGAAGCTCCACACAAAGCTTCAACCTTTGGTGCCCATTTCCGCTCCAAATCGCAAAAGGAGGGCATTTCCGGAGTCGTGAAGTGCGTGGCTACGAGTGGGACTTCGAAAATTCAGGTTTGGGTGGACTTCTTTCTCCTTTGATTTTCGTGGGTATGGGGTTTTGGGAGATATGATGGGTAGTCTTGCTAGGTTTCTGCTGTGTGATGATTATTTGTGAAGACTCTTGTTGAAAGCTTGTTGAAATTGCCATGTTTGGATGAGTTAAACATACCCATTCTGTTTTAGGGTTTTTGTGATGATATTTGTGATGTTTATATGCTGAAATTACTCATGGAAACCTGTTAGAGATGAAAGGTAGAGTTAACCTAGGGTTAGAAAGTGAGAATGTGATGTTATGAGTGGAAAAAGAGTGAGGCTTTGAGGGTTGGAAGGTTAAGTCTGAATTCTGTGGTAAATGGAGGTTAAAGTGAGTTAATCCTAGCTTGAAATGTCATTTAGGACTTATGAGAAAGCTTGGACTGTGCTAGAGAGAAAAACAAATGATCAAAGTGAATAAAGAGCCATTTCTAGGGCAAATTTGGGTGTTGAAGAGTCAAATTTTGATTCGGTGAGATTTTAGGTGTAAATCCAGTTTGAACAAGTCTAAATAGATGTTATGGACTGGTGTGAGGTGAGAGTTTGCTTCAAATTTACCTCATTCTAAATTTCACTTTTCAAACCTAGAAAACCAATGGAATTGAGGGGTGTTGGACACCTAGATTTTGTGTTGCTGTGCTGTAAAGCTTGATTTTGGGTTAGACATGATTGATACATGATTTTGGACTTGTAGGATTTGATTTGGGCAAGATTGGATGAGGGGAAGTGTGGTTTTCGAAATATGCTCTTTGTGCAGATTTTGCTGTAAAATTGTGCAGCAGAATTTTGCACAAGTGCAGAAAAATCCATGTATTTGCTGGTTGTGGAAAGAGTAATGTAAAATGAGTTCTGGATGTTTGTTAGTAGATCCCAACGGTCACAATGTAGGCTTATGTACTATAGACTTCCAGTAAAAGTTTGGAGTCGATCCAACGGTTAACGAATTGGATCGAAGGAATTGTTACTGGGGTCTTTAAGTGAGAAAAGTTGTGATTTTGGTTGGTGTGTTGAGCAGAGTTTTCTGCCTTTGCCCTGTTTTGCTTGGCTGTGATAGCTTGTGCTGTTTGAATGTTGTTTTGCTTGGATGTTGTGGAAGCTTGGGAGGATTGATGGGGACCCGGTGTTGAAAGAAACGAGGATATGGGCTACGTGGGAGTACGTGAGCTCAGATGGAGGTGGGCAATAGGGGATGGTGGGTTTATGCGCGCTTTGTGGATGTGGAAAACTTGTTGTGCACCATCGCCCGACCGCCACCTAGTACCACATGTGATGGGTACCCCATAATCCTACAAGCTTGAGATGAGGAAGTGTTGAAGGGTGAAACTTCCTGCTTTTATTGTTGACCACAGAGTGGTACCTCGAGATATGTCGCGGGGGTCAGGAGACCTTGGGGACGTCAGGTGGGGTGCTATTGCCCAAAACCAAGCTTGACCAATCCCGACCCAACCCGGGCATAGTCGGTCAGTGAGAACCTGTGATGTACCTAAGCAGGCGAGCTCCTGGCAGTCAACAGATAAAAGGAACAAAGACCACAAAGCAAGGAGGCTTGTGGTGGCTGGCCAGCTGTGAATTTTGTGTGATATGCGGATTGTGGCCTCTGGTAATCGATTACCAAGGGTGGGTAATCGATTACAAGGCTTAAAAATGAAGACAGGAGGCTAAGATGGTCTCTGGTAATCGATTACCAAGGGGTGTAATCGATTACCAGGCTTGAAAACGAAGTCAGGAAACTAAGGGAGCCTCTAGTAATCGATTACCAGCCTGTGTAATCGATTACATAGAGGGATGGGTCACTGGTAATCGATTACCAGGTATGTGTAATCGATTACACAGTGCATTTTTTCATATTTCATGTCCTGAGGCTATGTAAGTCAAGTTTAGCCTCTGGTAATCGATTACCAAGGCTGTGTAATCGATTACCAGAGATGAAAAGCCTTAAGATATCCCTTTTACTTGCATGTAGTGGTTATGAAACGTTTTGTGCGGCGGCATAGTTAGATTCTTGTGAAAGAGTCTACCCCTTTCTTTTCTTCCTTGTAGATCGTGATGGCGGCGCAGCTAATCCATGATCGAGTAGAGATGGAGTGCCTAGAGGGAGCCTGGGAGACCCTCGAAGGCAACACGAGGTGCCAATTTCGGGGCACCATTCGATTCACGGCTACTTCTTTGGTGCATCCAGATGAACCTGCACGGACGCTTCAGCGCACAGTGGAGTGGACAGCTCTTTTGGATTAGTTTTGTATACTTTTTGAGGGTGGGTGTATCTAGGACTGACTGTTAGGTTTACTCTTTTGTTTTTGTATGGGTAGACCTGATGTATAGGAATTTGATGATTGTATACATGTGGCTGAAGCCACCACTATGGACACCTTTGCTCTGGATGACACTGTATTTTATAAAACTCCCATATTTTGAACAGCTTTAAATGATGAATGTATTTATGATCAATCTTGTTACTCAAAATGAAAGCATTTGCAACTTTATTTGTAAAAGAGTTTATCGACCGTATTTTATTCTTTTATTTTCACGTGACGACCTAAAGTAATGGCTGGTATATTCTTCCTTTTGAAACAGCGAAATAATTTAGAGAATTATGAGCGGTAAGAAAGAAATGACTCCGAATAGAGTTGTGAACTGGCCATTCAGGACTCTATAGTGAGGATTTTCCTTCTAAACCTAATTATGGTGAAAAGAGAAAGAAATGAAAAAGAAAAAGAAAAAAAAAATTTACCATGGTTTTTGTTATTTAAATCATTACTATTAAACCAGTCATTAATTTAGGGACGCCACAGTGATGTTAATGACGAGTCCCCCAAAGCCTTCTACGGAGATGTCTTGGGCTACATGAGCTTCATTCAAGATTTTTACTAGCAAAGCTCAATGAGGCTCAGAGCTCATGAGCAGTTCCAAAAGAGAGACTCTAGTTGGGGTTTTGTTGAGTTGCTCAATGACCTTGAACTCGCTTTGTTGAATAATGCGGAGGAACTCGCCAGCCTCCTCGAGCGATACCTCTTTCTTGTCACAACCATCCCTTCTCTCAGAAAGACCTTTCATTGGAACATCCTCGTCCGGAGCACGGATCACTTTGACATTTTGTCCTTTCGTCATCCTTGTCTTCCCTTTAGTGTTTGTGGGCTGTGTCAGTAGGTCAGCGGGTGCAAATACGCGACTGCTGCGGGTTATGCCGCTCAGCCCCGTGATATTGGTTACTTTGGCCGATAGCGAGCTGATGTCGGTGGCTCCTTCCTTCCTTTTGCTTGGAGGTGCGTACCTCCACGGAACTGTGTGGCTGTTTTTGTATGGAAATGGAATAGGTCTAACTACTTTGGGGTGTCGGGGAGTTTGGGGAGCTGCATCCCTAGTGAAATGTATCACCAAAGGTTTAGGCTTTCTAAGACCTTCCTCATCTGCGGATTGCATGCATATATGCTGCTCTTCACCCCCCTCATCGCTGACTTCCAGCCGGCCTTGGTCTATCATTTTAATAGGTCTCCTACTGCTAAACATGCTTCCATGTTATGTGGTGCGCCAGGATGCATCAAACAAGAATCTTTCTCGTGCCCACCGCGAGGAATTACGCCCCCCTTTTGTAGGGCCTCGTAGATAAATCTGCTGGGGGTCGTCACGTCCTTCAGAGGTTTGGACCTGCGCGGCCTACCCGACTAGACGACATTAACAGTTCCCCCTCCATGATTGGCAAGCGGGTTTGTTTTTACATTGGGCCGGTCCTCTTGAAACGTCAGCCATCTGGCTTCTATCAAACTTTGGACCTTGCGTTTGAAAGCCATGCACTGTTCGGTTGAGTGGCCCGGGGTTCTCCCATGGTATGCGCAGGTTGCGTTAGGGTTATACCACTTTGGGAAAAGAGGCTGCTGGATCCTTCAGGGAGATATCACAGCCATCTGGTTGGCGAAGAGGGATGGCAAGAGGTCTTCGTACATCATTGGGATCAGGGTGAATTCTTGAGTTGGCCTCAGGGGAAAGTTCCTTATAGCGTTGGAACCGATGCCAAAGTGGGCATTGTCGGCCGGGCAAGTCGTGGTTGGAACCGGAGCTTGAGGGGCCTCCCTCTGGATGGGTGCGGGCGCCCTAGGTTGTACAGACGCTAAGTTGGAGGAGCCCCGGCGCGAGCTGAGAAGCTCGGGTGATGTTGCGCATATTGATGGGTACCGTGGGAGATCTGCGGCGGCTTGACCCATGCAGGCGTTGAAGTGACGGCATGGGTATCTCCTTCCTTCCTCTTTGCCCCAATTGCTCCAATCCTCCTAGCGTTGGTACCTGTGGAGGAGACGTAATCGAACTTCCCTCTCTTCAAGCCCACCTCGATCCTTTCCTCGGCGAATACCAAGTATGCGAAGTTGGAGGGCATGTAGCCCACTAATTTCTCATAGTAAAACACAGGCAAGGTATCTACCATCATGGTAACCATTTCCCTTTCGACCATAGGAGGGGCTACTTGCGCTGCCAAGTCCCTCCAATGCTGAGCGTACTCCTTAAAGGACTCACTTTCACTTTTAGCCATGTTCTGCAGCTGAGTCCGATCGGTAGCCATATCAGAGTTGTACTGATACTGCCTAAGGAAGACGGTAATCAGATCCTTCCAAGTGCAGATGTGGGAAGCTTCTAGATTAGTGTACTAGATGACCGCTGCCCCAGCCAAGCTATCTTGGAAGAAGTGCATCAACAACTTCTCATCCCTAGAATACGCCCCCATCTTGCGACAATACATTTTGAGATGGTTCTTAGGACAAGTCGTCCCTTTGTACCTATCGAAATCAGGTACCTTGAATTTCGGGGGAATGACGATGTCCGGCACTAAGCAAAGATCTGTCATGTCTGTGAAAGGATAGTCGCCAAAGCTTTCAACAGCCTTTAATCTCTCTTCGATGAGATCGAGTTTCCTCTTTTCTTCTGCTGCCAGGGGTGGCCCTCCTACGGACAAAAATATTGGTTGTGTTGGGTGGTTTCGAGGTTCTCCCGTGA
Source organism: Glycine max (assembly GCF_000004515.6). Lineage (NCBI taxonomy): Eukaryota > Viridiplantae > Streptophyta > Magnoliopsida > Fabales > Fabaceae > Glycine > Glycine max. The sequence goes on from NC_016088.4 coordinate 24,478,977, forward strand.
GGTTGGGCTAAGGTAGTGTGTTGGGTGCCGGCCCCTTGGCGGGGAACGGGGAGTAGGAATCGATGTCTCCCTGGGCATGCTCTCGACGATCCTCGTGAACCTCGTCTGACTGTCAAGGAGGCTCCCCTTCAAGGATGGGGGGAGGGACATGACCCGCGTCATCACGTATGACTGGTGGTGTGTAATTAGGTGCTAATCCATAGGGGCAAGCCACTCGGTTGTATCCCGGATGGGGGTTGCTGATGTGCCCCAGTATGCTTCTTTCTCGTCCTACCACGTTTGGGATAGGGTGGTGCACGGTAGCTGGGAGAGTTAGGTCTGCTTCGACAGTCGAACTAACAGCGGCAGCGGTGGTGGCCGCGTTATTCTCCATTAGTTGTCTCATTCCTAGCATGGCATCCATCATGGAAGCCATTTGCTCTTTTAAAGCCGACATGTCGGCTTTCATCTATTCCTGTACTTCCTCTTGGTCAGCCATCGTCCTAGATTTGGATCTGGTATGATAGGAATGCCTTGGGGCGCGTTTAGTTATGGCGTTTTTCCTAAAAAACCAAACGTGAGGAGTACGTAAAAAATGTATGCTAAAATGCTGGAGTGATTTGATTCGCACTGATTTTGGAGTAAAAACGCGGGATAAACTCATTTTATTTAGAAAGTTATAACTAGTCAAGATCTGAGTGACAATACAAACTCCCTAGCGGTTCCTAATTATATGGGCCATTAAGTTTATCATATGCTGACAATAGCTGAGGAGTCCGTGGATCTTCTCTAGGGAGGAGTAGGCGTCCGCCATTGCTTTGGCCTTGGCCAGCAATCAGGGAAGTTCTTGACTCCCGTTCCAAGTAAGAGCAAATTTGTCCATCCATATCGTTGCCTCTTGATGTAACGAGTCAATCACCCTTCCTCTAGCCTCCTTTTCCGCGTACACTCGGGCATATTCGTCCGCCACTTTGTGCTCGTGGGCCGTGGCTAGATTTAATTATTCTTGGTATTTGCTGATGATGGCTAACATGTTGGTCTCGGTCTCGCATAACCGCTGAGACAAGCTTCTCTTGGACCTTAGGCAAATCCTCAATTCATCTTTCAAGATCAAACTGCCTACTCGTGATTGGTCTCTTTCCTCTCTCCGGAGCTTAAGCTCGTTGTTACTGCCCCACAGAGCCCCTCGGAATTTGTTCTGGCCATGTTCTTCCCTACGGACCCTTTTGGTTTCTTGCTCCAAGGTTTTGGTGGTGGCTATATTTACGTCTCTCAGTTCGGCGTTTTCTTTTCGAATCCTAATAGCTGCTGATTTGAACTTTTTTTTGACTGTTTGGGCTTTCTCGAGTTCTGCCCTGAGGGCCTGAACCTCTTCGTTCTCCTCTAGAGCTTCAACTTCCACCCCCTTTGTGGTTCTCAAATTCGGGAGCCAATCCAGACCTTGCGTGTAGGCTTTCAACCACCTATGGTAGCCACTGATGGGCCCGTTGCTACTGCCTCTGAGTTCCTTGTCCTTCTTTTGCACCATCTCCCATGCCTTGTGGACCTTCTGAAGTGCCTCTGCGTTGGTGTTATTGAAACCTCGTGCAATAATAGGTGTGAGGTCTTCCTTTAATGGTGCCCCACTCATGGGGTAGCCCAGTTGTCTTATGGCGAGGATGGGATTGTAATTAATGCAACCCCTTGTCCCCAATAAGGGAATATTTGGAAATCCTCCGCATGAAATAAGAACCCCGGTTCTTCCTTCTTTCCATCGGGGGAACCAGTTGATAGACGCTCCTTCTTTACTTGCTAAGAGTCGGTCCCAACTTGCCTCTTTTTTCTCTGTGCATGAGAGGTGGCCTTCTAGCGGGCAAGCATGTCTCAATTCTTGGCGGAAAAGGTGTGAAACCAACCATACGTAGAAGGCCGAAGTATAGCAAACAATCCTTATACTATTCTTTTCACATCTTCGGTCGAAGGTGTCATATAGATTGGCTAAGATAGCGACGACTGGGCTTTCCTTGCGGTCATGAAAGGCGAAAAAAGCGTCAATCGCTGCCTGGTCCACTAACCCATCCACATTTGGAAAGAGGACTCCTCCGAAGATCAAAAGTGCGAGGATTTCTATGAACGGGGCCCATTCGCCTTCACCTGCCAAGACTCTTGCTTTTGCTTCCAAACATTCCCTCGGTACTCCAACCACCCCATTTTCGACTTGCTTTCTGTGGTGTAATTCCTGCGTCGAGATTTGGACTATCTTAGAAATTTTAGCTAAAGAGGGATAGAATCCTGAGAAGAGGTATGATTTCCTTCCTCCCAGAGGGCATCCCAGGATTTCTTCAAACTCTTCCACCGTGGGTGATAACTGGAAGTCCCCAAAGGTGAAGCACCTCAACGGCTGGTCATAATATTGGGCGAGGGAGGCAATGGCCTTTTTGGAGACCTCTGCCATGGCTAGGTCCCAGATCTTACCGTAAGCTTTGCAAAAGGCTTGTCGCTGGAGCTGACCCATCAACTGTCCTAACTCTTTCAGACTGGCGACTCCTAGGCTCTTGACCTTGACTTGATAGAACCTCTTTTTAAGCGAAGGCGCTTGAATCGATCCCATGTTTTACTAAAGTAAAACAAAACCCAGTGTGAATCAAGACTCCGACATCTATCATGGGTGGAATGGATGAATGCATGAAGAAATGCATATGACATAGTTGCATTTTATGAATATGGGAGCCCGGGAAATTGTCCCCTTCTTAGATACAACATTCGGGCAGGATGGCGCTCGACGTATGCATTTAAGAAGGCGACACAGGCCTTCCGTAGGTTCGACAAAGTGAGGGGATCAAGACGCAACCCGTGCATGATGTAGATGCAAAAATAGGGCACAACACGGGGATGTACATAGTATGACAATATTCACAAACAATCATACAGCAAAGGCGTACATGACATTTTAGACTACATGCATGGCAGTGTTTAAAAAAAGCATGCAGCGTGTTTGCTTCGTGCCCCTATTTTAGGGACCTAAACGGGAGGAACTAAAAGGCTTTTAGTGATAATTCCCAAGGTGGTCATATATCTCTTGATGGTTTCTAGAGGTATCATCCCCTTCGAAAAACATATTGCGGCAGTAAGGACTACCAGCAACAATATGTTATCAAAGAGAAAACTCTAGATGAGGGTTCACTGTTATCAAGCAAGTCGGAGACCTAGCATGACCACAGATTCACCTCCACTCCTTATGTTCCCATGGACCCGGGTGTAGGGCTCCTTTTCGACTCACCATGTATGCAAAAAGTGTTTAGTGTTTGTGTGCATCAAATGAATAAATATCTATCTCATGCATACGATTGAGGGGGGGGGGGGGGGTTTGGTTGTTTGGTAATTAAAAAGCAGAACAAGTAAACTGGAATACGAAACTACTAATATTAAAAACGGGTTGTTTCCTCTGATTCAGAAGCCATTCTTTTATCCTGGGTTATGGAGAATTCGTCCCTAACAGTCAACCACTTAATCCAACCCTATTTCAATTTACTAAGCGAAAATCAACTTAGGGTTTTCAATACGTGATTAGGCACCACGTACACCAGTTAGCCCTTCGTCCATTAAGCATGAACGCAAGTTAGGCTCAGAGGCAATTAATCGAACACGAAGCGTGCACTGATTAATATTCACGAAATTGGGATAACTGGTGAAGGGAAACTGCCAGGAAACCACATTACAAGCGAAACCTCAAAGAGAGTTGGGCTTCGTCCTCAAAAGGAAACAACACCAGAAAATCTAGCCTTCCATGGATTCAAACAAAAAACGCAAATGAAACATGAAACAGAAACATAAATGAACAGAAACGTAAATGAACAGAAACGTAAATGAAAGTAGAAGAAGAAGCACGAATGAACTCGTAATTAGAAGCAGAAAACGGAAATTTGCATTAAGAACGAAATTTGTAACAAGGGAACAGAAAAACGTGAAAACCTAAAACCAAAGCTCTGAATAATGAAAATAGCATAACAGAATGCCCTGCACGAATCCCAAGGTAGCTATTTAAAAAGAGTCACTCAAAGTCACTGGGCCCTATTACAATACTCTGGCCCAAAACGAAATAAACACTGAACAACATAAAATAAAATTGCGAAATTTCCTAATTAGAAATTAACTAAGGTAAGCGCTGCTTTATTTGCCCTCTTCAAGTCCATAACCAAAATCCGGATTAAGCCCAATGTTTCATTAATTCCTGAAATTAGATTAAAAACATCAAATTAGCTAAATGAGCCCAAATAATAAAACTGTCTGATTAATTGACAATTAAGACCAATCAGTAATTAAAATGGTGCAAAAAGGGTTTAGAAAATAGAAGAAAATGATGGCACATCACATACCTTTCTAAAACACACTAAAAGCAACAAAGAGTTTATATATGCAAGAACATAAGGAAAGAAATAAAGAAAAAGGAACAAAGGAGAAGTCATGGTAAGGAATGCACACTAATTGATTGGCCTAACTCTCTAAAAACAGTCCCCAGTGGAGTCGCCAACTGTCGCAACCTACCCTTCGGCGGGAGGGCGATGCGAGACTCACGGGTGCGTCTTCCAAGAAAGGAAAATGTGCGGAGTCGCCACCAATGTTTATTCGAGGAAAACGTCGGAAAAACCGGAAAGGTGTGGTCTATGAACTTTAAGTGTGAAAGGTTCGGGAGTTGTATTTACGCACGGGGAAGGTATTAGCACCCCACGCGTCCGTCACAAGGGACGACAGCCTTTAATCAAGTGTGCAAATATGACTTCAATTTGTTTTATTTTCCCTTTTACGTTTTTATGTCTTTTTATGCCTTTTATATTTTTTATCTTTTTGTGGTCGACAAGGGTGTTTCCCTTGCTCCTACGTATTCCTCAATTGTGATAACGAAATCAAACCTACGTAGTTCTTCGAGAACTGGGCATGGGTTAAGTTGTTTTTATCCCTTTTTTGCAAGATATATTTTGACCAAACAAAACTCGTTTAAGGCGTTAGACCATTTGAACGACCTTTTGATTCTTTTGAAGGGAGAGAAACATTAAGGCATTGGACCATTAATGATCTCTTGGTTTTTGAAAGTAGTGACAAAGTTACATGTTGACTCTAGGCCTTCGAAAGTCCACGTTAACCAATAAAAGCAAAGAGGACCGTTTAAGGCGTTGGACCTTAAAATGGCTTTTAGGTGATTTTTATGGACAAAGCTTGATTTGTGAGTTGATTTTAGCCTTAGTTTCACTTTGGTTATTAGTCAATTCAATTAAGAAAAATCTCAAAGAAAAGCGTCCAATTGATTTTTTTGGATTATTTTATTCAAAGATATTTTGATTATTTTATTATTATTTTCCCTCTTTTGGTTTTAAACGTGGTTAGGACATGAAAAATCGATTGGATTTTATTTTAATAGAGATTAAACGATATTACAACTCAAATGATCGGTGGAAATTCATTTTATTACTAGTTAGACGAGAAAACGACTTAAATAAATGGTTAAAGCACGTCAAAAGGGGGTACGAAAAACAAACAAAATGAAAATAAAAGCTCGCGAAACAAGTGGGGACCATTAAGGGTACATAGAATGAATTGAAAGATTCGATTTTGGGAACTTACCGGTTGAAGACCGAAGAACGAACGAAGAACGGTGAAGAATCTTCACGAAATCGCTCACGGAAACGTCTCGGAAGCGTTACGGAAGCGCCTCGGCTTAGATTTTCTTCACGTAAACAATTTTTCTCACTAATCTCAAGAGAATCATAAATACCAAAAGCGCTGAACGAAATTACTCTGCCCTCTTTTCCCTTTTTATAGGGGAAAAGAGGGAGGTGGTTGCAGAACTTTACGGATTGCACGACAATGCTCCCTTTCGACTTTCAGCATGTCGCGGAACTTCACGGATTACCTAACAATGGGTGTTAAGTACCTCGAAGCGGTCAAGTAAAGGTTGAAGGCCATCAAACAATGGTCCCCGGACGAAATTAGGGTATGACAACATCAATCCTAGCCAAGCTCTTAATAATAATAAGTATAAATAAATGACAATTGAAAGTGCAAAACCCAAGTTCCAGTTTCACTCATTTATTATGCATCAAATTAAAACAAAAGTAAATAAAATAAAGTTCCAGTTTCACTCAAGCACAAACTGGGAATTCTGTAATTGATTACATTATTACAATGCTTAGGTTAGCTTAGCTTTAGCTTCTAAAACCTTCTTTTCATCTCATTGACCAACTTCATGTCTTCCTGATGCAATCCTACCCCCCAAGGTCATTGGATAGAAGACTCCAAGAAGATTAGGCCAAAGATGCAAGAGAAGGCCCTAGGGTTCTCATGAGCCTTAGGGTAGATTTTGGGCCCATGGGCTAAGTATGAGCCCACTTATCTTTGTACATATTAGATTAAGGTTTCATAAATTTTGGTCCTTGTATTTAGGGCCCCATAATGTAGGTAGGGTACCCTAGAAATATAGGATTTTTCAGCCATTGTATTTTAGGGCACCTAGACTAGTTTTGTATTAGGGGTAGTTTTGTAATTTCACATGCACTAAGTGAATATTTGATGTGTGTGGTTGGAAATAAATTTAATTGAATTGGTAAAAGCTCAATCCAATTAAATTTTAGAGGGGGAGGTGAGCATTTGCTTACTACACCCCATTGCCACATCATCTAGTCACACTTTGTGCATGTTCTTCATGCTTTACATGCCTCATGACACCTAAGCACACTTAGTGGAGAATCTTGGAATTGATCTTGGATTAGTGGGCTGAACCATAACTAAAATTCACTAATCATAATTAGTGAAATATTGGCTCCAAAGTTTGGTTCCACAAATTCAATTTCAAATTCAAGTGAAATTTGAATTGAAATTCAAATTTCCTTCCAATTTTGTGTGACACTTAGGCTATAAATAGAGGCCATGTGTGTGCATTTTTTAAAACTTTGATCATTTGAATATTAGACTTCAGATTTCAGAACTCTTTTAGAGCATAAAATTTCGTGCTCTTCTCTCCCTCTCCCTTCACTCATCTCTTGCTTCCTCCAAGCTCTTATCCATGGCCTCCTATGCTGGTGAGCTTCTTCTAGATTCATCTTCTCCTTGAAGTGGTGTCTCCTCTCTCTCTTCCTTCTCCATTCCGCTGCCATTCATCTCCCAAAAAGCAAAGGAATCCATTGATGAAGAAGATCCTAGGCCTACAAGTTCCAATGGAGCTTACATCACTTCCTTTGGTATCCCCTCCAGTGGCTGCAAGTTAGTCTTGTTGCATACTATAATCAACGACTTGTTCATAAACAAAGACTTAATGCTGTGAAATAGCGCTACCTGCTGAGCAATACTATAACCATAAGATCCAGATACGTCCAAGATAAACAACATTGCAGCTCTCAAATGTGCTAGAGCCGTGATACTGCACATCTCAATAATATTAAAATCTTCAAAGGCCTGTCCAAAATCCCTATCAATTACTTGGTACCTCAGGTATTTATAATCAATATGACCCACAAAGAGAGACTTGGTAGTGAAAGCATAGGGCTGCACATCCACATTAGCTCTCATAATCTTGTTAATGAACAAGCTCTCACCAACATTAGGATATCCATAGATCAAAACAGTACTTGTATTTGGATCAATAGAGGGAAGCCTAGCCATGTGTTGTCTGACTTGTTCTAAATAAGCCAAACTCGGGCCAACCCTCTTGATCACAGTGCACATGCGGCCAAGAGCAGCAACCTTAAGACACTTGCACCGGTAAAGTGAGTCACCATACTTCAATAACTTGACATAGTCTTTGGTTACTATGATCTTAAGGCATGTGTGAAGCACATAGGTGATTTGACATATTCTTATCAAAACTTTAATCCATATATATATCTATACATCAAAAGCTAATTTTATTTGCCAAACCATAATATACCAGAGGCACCAAGTGATGGAAGCTTGCTTGTGGAGCTTCTATGGAGGCTGGATCTTTGAGCTTCAATGAGGTCCTTCAATGGTGATTTTTCACCATGGAGATGCAGCGGAAGGCAAAGGAGAAGAGGAGAGGGGAGGCACCATCCACTAGGGAATAAGCCAAGGAAGAAGGAGCTTTACCACCAAGAATTGCCTTGGATAAGAAGCTTGAAGAGGATGCTTTAATGGAGGAAAAGAAAGAGAGAAGGGGGGAGCACGAAATTGAAGGAATAAAAGAGGGAAAGAAGTGGAACTTTGAAGTGTATCTCATAAGACTTTCATTCATCCAAAGTTACAACAAGTGTTACACATGCTTGTATTTATAGACTAGGTAGCTTCCTTGAGAAGCTTTCTTGAGGAAACTTCCTTGAGAAGCTTCTTTGAGAAAACTTCCTTGAGAAGCTAGAGCTTAGCTACACACACCCCTCTCATAACTAAGCTCACCTCCTTGAGAAGCTTCCTTAAGAAGATTCCTAAAGAAGCTAGAGCTTAGCTACACATACCTCTCTAATAGCTAAGCTCACTTCCTTGAGATGAGAAGCTAGAGCCTAGCTACACACCCCCTATAATAGCTAAGCTCACCCCCATGACAAAAAACATGAAAATAACAAAAAAAGTCCTTATTACAAAGACTACTCAAAATGCCCCGAAATACAAGGCTAAAACCCTATACTACTAGAATGGCCAAAATACAAGGCCCAGACGAAGGAAAAACCTATTCTAATATTTACAAAGATAAGCGGGCTCATACTTAGCCCATGGGCTCGAAATCTACCCTAAGGCTCATGAGAACCCTAGGGCCTTCGCTTGGATCTCTAGCCCAATCTACTTGGAGTCTTCTAGCCAATGCCCTTGCGGGGTAGGATTGCATCACCAAGCAAACAAAGGCAAAGAATAAGTAAGTAATAAATGAAATTAATGCATGGAAACTCTAATATAGAAAGCCTGTCTGTCAGAAGATTTCAAGGATATGAAACTATTTTCTTTGCGAGCCTGCTTCTTTTATAATAATACATATAGTATGCAAGAATCTAATTGTTCAAAATGAATTTTATTTGTAACAACTGCTACCCAGATTAATGAAACAAACTCAATAACAAGAAGAAATTAAAACCACATTTCCATTGTAATTTTAATATTGTATATCACAATAAGTGAGGACAACTATGTGGATCAAACAATTCCAATGTCTTCTTCTTAATAGTCTCTAACTTGGAGATTTTCTTGGTTTTCCTCTCTCCATCTACCTATAATTATTAGGCTATCATCCATCGGATTAACCCTTTACCACTGCTTTTATTGGTCTTCTTCTCACATGACCAAACCATCTTAGGAAATTTTTTACTATATTTTCTTCATTAAGTAACATTCCTTCTTGCCCTCTTATAAATTCTTGCATACCCAAAATTATTATTACATTTTTCAATATTGATGTATTTAGAACATGCATCTACAGAACAATGGCAGCAATAAACAATAACAACGACAACACTCAATCAGAAACACTCAATCAAATCTCAAAATCAAGGCCCTCTACTTGGCTATATCATTGCTTCATTTCCACTCTTCTAAAATAAAGGATCACAATCTCAGATGAAAACACAACCTTTTATTAAAGATGAGAGAGACCCAATCGAGCTATGGTCTGCTCCACTTTAAGCCTAGAAGTATTTTAAATATGATTTCAACAAAACCCAGAGAACGCGATCATTAAAAGGACATACTTGTGGATGTTCTATAGTAAATGAGTGGGTTCCCAGAAGAACAACAAATAGTGTCGATGATACAATCCTGCCCCACAAGGGCATTGGATAGAAGACTCCAAGAAGATTGGGCCAGAGATGCAACAGAAGACCCTAGGGTTCTCATGTGCCTTAGGGTAGATTTTGGGCCCATGGGCTAAGTATGAGCCCACTTATCTTTGTACATATTAGATAAAGGTTTCGTTATTTTTGGGCCTAGTATTTAGGGCTCCATAATGTAGGTAGGATACCCTAGAAATGTAGAATTTTTCCGCCCTTGTATTTTAGGGCACCTAGACTAGTTTTTGTATTAGGGGTAGTTTTGTAATCTCACATGCATTAAGTGAATATTTGATGTGTGTGTTGGAAAATAAATTTAATTTAATTGGGAGAAGCCCAATCCAATTAAATTTTAGAGGGGGAGGTGAGCATTTGCTTGATACATCTTATTGCCACATCATATAGTCACACTTTATGCATGTCATTCATGCTTTACATGCCTCATGACACCTAAGCACACTTAGTGGAGAATATTGGACTTGATCTTAGATTAGTGGGCTGAACCATGGCTAAAAATCACTAGTCATAATTAGTGAAATTTTGGCTCCACAAATTCAATTTCAAATTCAAGTGAAATTTGAATAGATATTCAGATTTCCCTCCAATTTTGTGTGATACTTAGGCTATAAATAGAGGTCATGTGTGTGCATTTTTTCAACTTTGATCATTTGAGAATTACACTTCAAAATTTAGACCTCATTTGATGCACAAAATTTCGTGCTCCTTCTCTCCCTCTCCCTCCACTCATCTTCTCCTACCTTCAAGCTCTTATCCATGGCTTCCTATGGTGGTGAGCTTGTTCTTGACTCATCTTCTCCTTGAAGTGGCATCTCCAATCATCTTTCTTCCTTCTCCATTCTGCTGCCATTCATCTTCAAGAAGCAAAGGACTCCATTGATGAAGAAGATCCAAGGCCTATAAGCTCCACATGGAGCTACATCATGAGGTATGAAGAGCATCTTCATCTAGGTGATGTTCTTTTGCTTCCTCTATCGTTTTCTTCGGTCAATTCACTTTAATTCCATGTTCTTCATCTTATTCTCAATATATATCCTCCATTGTCATGTGGTTTGGTGTTGTTTAGAGTAGATTCAAAAAATAAATCACTTCTTCTTGCATTTCTATGGTTCAAATTTTATAGATCTACTCTTGAATCATGTTTTTGTGTTGATTTTAGGTTCTATCATTTTTCAGTCATAATCTTCTTGTGCTGAACCTCTATACCTAAATTTTCTTCCAAAATATTGATTAGGAAAAAAAACACAAAAATCTAAGTGTAAATCACTTAATCCATGTTGTCTTAGAGACATGTTTAGTCATAATAATTGTCACATTATGTTCTAAGTTTATGTTGAATTTTGATTTTGTTGATTGAATTCTGGATACATTTGTTCATGTATTCTTGTCATTCTTAGCCCATCTTTTGAATTTTGAGTCTAAGTCATGAATGTTATTTAGTTCATAACATGTTCTAAATCAATTCCTAGAAGTAGTCTTGTTGTTGAACTTTGTTTTGTTTTCTAAGTTTCCTATATGATGCCTATGAAGAAATTGAGTTGTGGCTGGATTTGTGAATCAAAATAAGTCTTAAGCTCTCTTGGAAAGGGTTTTAGGTTTTAATTTAAGTCAAAACACAACATTGGGTGTTAATAAACTCATTTTATTTACAAGAATGCCACCATATTTTTGTTAACATCGGTTTTATTCAAAACCGATGTTAATGTAGCGATGTTAAAACCCTATTTTATAGTAGTGCATGAATGGGTGAAATTAGACGAAAGGCATAAGTCTTGAAGAAATTTTCTCACCAATAATGAAGAAGATAACAATTAAAATAATCCTTAGTCTAGATACCTGACAAGACTTTGAGATAGAACAACATGATGCAAAAACATCCTTCTTACATAGAAACTTGAAGGAATACATATAGATACATGTGTGTGTGTGTGTGGAGCTATCAAAAGATTATGAAGAACCAAACAAAGAATACTTTGTGTTTGAAAAAAAAAAATTCCTTTGAAATTTGAAGGAAGCTTCAAGATAATGGTACAAATAGTTTAATCAACTTAAGACCCAATATCAAGAAAACCTTGATAGCACAATATTTTTTTTATATAAAGGCTTAGAAAGCACGACCATCATTATAGGTATCTTGACATCCCAAAGACAGTGGCACCCCAAGACCTATCAATCATTTGCTAGGAACTCTAAATATTATTAAGAATTTTAAAAACCTTGAGGGGATTAGGTCAAAATTGAAGGACCAATCAGCAAAAGGGATAATTAGGTCAATATTGGTAAGTGAACCAAATCACATAAGTAGTAAATAAACGGTAAGACCGAGTGTCGTATCCACAGGGACTTGCATAATACTCGACAAAATAGTAATGTTCACTAACTATGGCTTTCAAAAACAACAATTATGATTTGATTGCGACAAATGTAAATAGAAAGAAATTAAACAAACATAAATTTCAAGAGCAAAAGAACAAGAAACTCATTTTTGGGTAATTTTTACGAACACTTGGAGTGCGATAAAAAGAGGTAAAATAACAAAGAATAAAAGAGTTGAGGTTGATTTCACTAAACCATCTCCTCATGCAAAAAATGGTCACTCATCTAGTTCAAAGCTCAAATATTATCATCAAATCACTAAAATACTCAAACCCCGATTCCTCAGATGAAAAGAATCTAAGCCCCTTGACAAAACTATCAATCCCTTGACTAATCTAACCAAGTGACTTGCTTTAAGAACATGAGTTAAAAGATGACTAACAAGCTTTTCTCTATCCCTAAACACAAAAACCTTAGGTGTTCCTCTCCATTTCTAAGTTCAAAAACATTTCCCAGTGACAATTCAAACCACAACATCAAGCAAAGGGTGATCAAGTCAAAGCAAGCCTTAATGCATAGAAGAGAACACTTAATAATGAACAATAAACCTAGATTAATTATCAAATTTTAAACATAAGGATAGGTTTAGTTACATCAACCCCCAAAATGGATAAATCTAACTAATAACTACATAACCACAAGAAGAGAAATAAGAAAATAGATGAAAAAGATGATTATAAATAGTAAGGAAGCCATGGATTGTAAGGGAGAGAGCTTCCTAGCCTTCCCTTCAACCCTAGACAGCTCCCTTAACCAAATTTGCCTTCAATTCACAACCTTGTAGGTTAAATAGAGCCAAACACACTGCACTATAATTTCTACAAAATGGCTTGTGCGCTTAGCCCAACTTTCATGCTAAGCATGCATACAAATATAGAACTTGTCTAAGTGATTGAGCGCTAAGCCTAAGTTGTGCGCCGAACCCAAATACTGTGCCAGGGAAATAATTCGCTTAGCTTGAAGTTTGCGTTGAGCCTGACATGTCTGACCCCTTCAGCCTAAAAAGTTTTCTTTAAAAGGGCCTTGAATTAGGTCCCAACACCATCTATCTTCTTTCTTCACTTATTTCTACACCAAAATAACTAAAATTAAATGAAAAATCAAGCAATTAAACTATTTTAAAGTTATTCTAATTTATTCAAAACTTTATTATAAACAAGGCTAAACAAGCTTAAATGTATTGAGATATTAAGATAATTTCCTACAAAATGATCATTAAAATAAAGTTCCTAAGGCAATTATCAAACAGCCATCACCTCAGTATACAAGGTCAATTAAATCCTCAAATAAGCAGAGAAACAACCTAAGGACATGCCACTACAATCTCGAAAGATAATACCACAACCTACTTGACCTAGGCAACCATGGGCAATTTTGTTTGTGTTTCATTAACCATTCCACATGCAGGAGATAACCAGATAACTTGCTTAATTATTTTCGCTTGGGAGGCTTAACTTCAATGAGAAACTTTTTAAGAATGTTGAATTCCACAATAGAGTCAAACATGTGACCTTTCAAAGAGGAGCCCAATCAAAGTCAATATTGTTATTTTGAAAATGTAGTTGATTCCTACAAAACCAAATAATCCAAATGCCATTCACAAACTAAAAGCTGAGTAAACCAGCTTTTTGTTAAAATGGAAAACAAGGATATTGGAGTTGATAAGTCTAGTGTGCTCTCAACCATATTTTGTAGTCAATTCCAGGTGGATAAGGCAAAGCTACACCATAAAAACAAGTGATAAGAAGTTTCTTCTCAAGCACAATTTAGAAGGAGGTATGCTTGTAACACCCTTAGTTATGAATCCTCTCATTGAATCTTTGAAATTTTGGAGTTAATTAAAAAATTTGAAAGTATGAAACTTCCTTTAAAAATCATGATTAATATATTTTATTTTTTCCTTTACTTTGAAACATCATTACTTGAAAACTCAATGAAACCCGTTTGCAACAAACTCAGCATTTTTATTAAAAGAAACTCTCATCAACGAAAATTCATTCTTAAAGTATCAACAATATTTATCAAATACCCGATTTCCTTAAGCTAATAAAATACAATAAAGTTTCATGAAAACAACCTCAGTTTGCATCATTAAGAAATCATATTATTTAGGTATAAATACATGTTCACATCCTTTTAATTAACTTATCATTCAATTGAAGTGTCCTTTTTGTGAAAACATAGTCTTAGTGAAACAACTCAATTTATGAAACATTAAATCTACAATGGATCACTAAGATACAATAAAAATTCATTTGGAATATTCGTGATTGCATCATTTATCAAATTTTATTACACAACAAGACATACTCTTACATTCTTGAAAGTATTTACATAACACACTTGAGTCACGTACAAAAGAATAATATATCATAAGATTAAAGCATAATCTACCCTCTTTTATTTAAGAAAATGATTGAAACTCAGATTAGTGACTCAATAAAAATCAACACTCATAACCTACTTGAACTCGTGAGGCATCCCCAAAGGATCCTCCTTCTCCTTGCACCAGTCTATCCACAACCTTGGGGATTTTCATAGCTTTATGTTCCATCTTCATTGTTTGCACTATATCATTCATCTTTCTCTGTAAAATAAAGGTCTATGGAGTGATTCTCCATCCTTTGCTAAACCAACAAACAAATGACCTTTTGGTCACAAACAACAACATACAACCACCTTTCAGGTGGCACGCTCACAAGCCTTACTTGTAACCCTAAAACTTTTGATCCAGTTCTTAATTCATTGTATATAGAGGCCCACTGACACTAGAACTCCCAGAACTCGGTGGACTTACACAATTTTAGCTGGATGGTTGTCGGGAGTACATCGTCACCTTAGTACAACGGGCGGGCTCTCACCAACTGGTTACGTCTCACATTTGTCAAGGTTTCCAAGTTGGCATTGTGGAAGTGCAACCGCAAATCAGCATCACACCCATAAGAAGCGAAAGATCAATGATCCATCAGGTACCACTTTGTGTGGTCATCCAAACTTTGAGGACTGACTCCTTAACAACTATCCCCTTTTTGGAATTTGTTCTTTACATGTTTGTGTGGTCTCTTTTGTCAAAGGTATCAGATAATGGTCTACCAAACATCACGAGCTCACAAACACATCACATGGTCAAAACATCACAAGTTCACCAACACATTACACGGATATCCACATCTCCTCTACAATCATAGTGATCAAAACATCATGACCCCATCCCATCATGACCTCTGCAAAGCTTGTCTTCTTGGCTAACAATCACATAAGACCATCTTTCTCAAACAACGTGTCTTCGCATCACGATAACCTCCCATTCTCACTATCTCTCACAGACAAAATGGAAAAGGACATTTCATCTCCCTTTGCTTCTCACAGTAAAATCATTCTCATAACACAAATTCAATTCAACAAACACGTGCATCATGCACCTTAACCCATCATGAGCCACAATCATGATTCCAACAATTTATTATGTTTTATTGACATCCTTACCCACTCTCAATCTTATGTTTGCTCTAAATCCCTAGTCCATAATATGTTTTCTTTTAGTCCCTATTCCACAATTTCCAATGCAAAGGTCCTAGTCTTTACTCTAAGTCCAAATATTTTTTCATGGTCCATGTATTAGAGGTACTTATAGTTACCAAATATTTTGTTATTTAAGTTCTCGCTCTTCATTAATCATTAATCTACTACTTCACGTAATGAATAACATCACTTGCTAGATTAACCTTTGGGCTCAACAAATGTACTCCTTAAGAGTGCATTTGGTCCCTCACAAGAATCCAAGGTTCTTGTTTCCCTAAAACAACAATTTCACACAAATATCATGAACAATCAATTTCCAGCACACAATGCCCCGGGAATACACTCTTCAGGTCTTAGATCAATAGTGATAATCACAAAAATTAATTAAAGCAACTCAAACATAACCAATTCATAATCACCTCATAATAATGACTTATAAGGCAATTAATTCATTTAAATTTCCTTTCACGTATATCTTGAATTTTGCTTCCGAACTTATTTCATACAGTAAATCAACTCAAACATTTGCTAAACTTTACAATTTCAATCCTCAACATATACAATTTGTCAAAAAAATTCACCACACCAAAATTCCTTAATTTAATAAGCCCTAAACCCCAACATCTAGAACCTACATTCTAATGTTCATGATTTGGATAGTCATACTAATAATTTAGAGGATATTTGTATCTAATATTTTTAGGCAACTACATATTTGAACAGAATTAAGTTTCATTAGGAACATATAATTCCCGAATCAATTGTCCAAATGTAGATTATTGCAGTATTATAACTTCAATATTATTATTATTATTATTATTATTATTATTATTATTATTATTATTATTATTATGCAAGCCACCTATTTAGTTGAATAATGCAAATTTTGAAGATTTACAAGTTGATTATCATTTTAATAAATAGTTGTAAAGATGTATCAAGTTTGTTGTTACTTAATCTTATTCATCTCTCTTAACAAGATTATCATTTTAACTACAAACACACTGTTCATGTCACTATATGTGGCAGAACACTGTTCACGTCACTGTGCGCGACAGAATACTATTCACATCATTGTGCACGTCACAATACTGTTCACGTATTGTAGATAAATATTTGACCCTAAAAATTATCGGTGCACTGTTCACGCATTTTTGACCGCAAAACTGTCAGTGCACAATTCATGACATGTGGAAGCAATCTAGACTGTTAAAATTGTCAGTGCGATGACGACCCTTGGATCTATGCGTAGCCATGAAACTATAAATAGGTCTCCAAACGTATTATTCTACACAAAGAAAACACTTCACAATAGAAGTTCCAAATCACTCTAAGTCTCGAAACCAAATCACTCTCAGTCTCGAAACCAATCACTCTCAGTATCCAAGCAAATCACTCTCAGTCTCCAACCAAATCACTCTCAGTCTCCAAACCAAATCATTTTTAGTATCCAACCAAATCACTCTCAATCTCCAAACCAAATCACTCTCAATGATGCAATCCTACCCCCCAAGGGCATTGGATAGAAGACTCCAAGAAGATTGGGCCAAAGATGCAAGAGAAGGCCCTAGGGTTCTCATGAGCCTTAGGGCAGATTTCGGGCCCATGGGCTAAGTATGAGCCCACTTATCTTTTTACATATTAGATTAAGGTTTCATTATTTTTGGGCCTAGTATTTAGGGCTCCATAATGTAGGTAAGGTACCCTAGAATATGTAGGATTTTTCAGCCCTTGTATTTTAGGACACCTAGACTAGTTTTAGTATTAGGGGAAGTTTTGTAATTTCACATGCATTAACTGAATATTTGATGTGTGTGGCTGGAAATAAATTTAATTGCATTGGTATAAGACCAATCCAATTAAATTTTAGAGGGGGAGGTGAGCATTTGCTTACTACACCCCATTGCCACATCATATAGTCACACTTTGTGCATGTCCTTCATGCTTTACATGCCTCATGACACCTAAGCACACTTAGTGCAGAATCTTGGAATTGATCTTGGATTAATGGGCTGAACCATAACTAAAATTCACTAATCATAATTAGTGAATTTTAGGCTCCAAAGTTTGGATCCACAAACTCAATTTCAAATTCAAGTGAAATTTGAATTGAAATTCAAATTTCCCTCCAATTTTGTGTGACACTTAGGCTATAAATAGAGGTCATGTGTGTGCATTTTATGGGACTTTGATCATTTGAAAATTAAACTTCAGATTTCAGAGCTCTTTTAGAGCACAAAATTTCATGCTCTTCTCTTCCTCTCTGATGCAATCCTCCCTAGGAAGGGACCAATCACTAGAACCATGAGCAAGAGGCTCCAAGAAGATTGGGCTAGAGCTGCTGAAGAAGGCCCTAGGGTTCTCATGAACCTTAGGGTAGATTTCTGAGCCCATGGGCCAAGGTTGGGTCCAATTATCTTTGTACATATTAGACTAGGATGTCATTATATTTGGTCCTTGTATATAGGGCTCCATATTGTAGGTAGGGTACCCTAGAAATATAGGATTTTTCAGCCCTTGTATTTTTGGGCACCTAGACTAGTTTTTGTATTAGGGGTAGTTTTGAAATTTCACATGCACTAAGTGGATATTTGATGTGTGTGGTTGGAAATAAATTTAATTGAATTGGTAGAAGCCCAATCCAATTAAATTTTAGAGGGGGAGGTGAGCATTTGCTTACTACACCCCATTGCCACATCATATAGTCACACTTTGTGCATGTCCTTCATGCTTTTCATGCCTCATGACACCTAAGCACACTTAGTGGAGAATCTTGTAATTGATCTTGGATTAGTGGGCTGAACCATAACTAAATTCCACTAATCATAATTAGTGAAATTTTGGCTCCAAAGTTTGGCTCCACAAATTCAATTTCAAATTCAAGTGAAATTTGAATTTCCCTCCAATTTTGTGTGACACTTAGGCTATAAATAGAGGTCATGTGTGTGTATTTTTTTCAACTTTGATCATTTGAATATTAACTTCAGATTTCAGAGCTCCTTTTGAGCACAAAATTTCGTGCTCTTCTCTCCCTCTCCCTTCATTGATCTCCTTCTTCCTCCAAGCTCTTATCCATGGCCTCCTATGGTGGTGAGCTTCTTCTAGACTCATCTTCTCCTTGAAGTGGCGTCTCCTCTCTCTCTTCCTTCTCCATTCCACTGCCATTTATCTTCCAAGAAGCAAAGGAATCCATTGATGAAGAAGATCCTAGGCCTACAAGCTCCAATGGAGCTTGCATCATGTGGTATCAAGAGCATCTTCATCTAGGTGATGTTCTTTTGCTTCCTCTATCTTTTTGTTCGGTGAATTCTCTTTAATTCCTTGTTCTTCATCTTATTCTCCATGTATATCCTCCATTGTCTTGTGGTTTGGTGCTGTTTAGAGTAGATTCAAAAAAAAATAAACCGATTAAATCTTAGATCTACACTTGTTCTTGCATTTCTATGGTTCAAATTTTGTAGATCTACTCTTGAATCTTGTTTTTGTGTTGATTTTAGGTTCTATCAATTTTCATTCATAATATTCTTGTGCTGAACCTTTAGATCTAAATTTTGTTCCAAAATATTGATTAGAAAAAAAAAACACAAAAATCTAAGTGTAAATCACTTAATCCATGTTGTCTTAGAGTCATGTTTAGTCATAGTAATTGTCACATTATGCTCTAAGTTTGTGTTGAATTTTTATTTTGTTTTTTGAATTCTAGATACATTTTTTCATGTATTCTTGTCATTCTTAGCCTATCTTTTGAATTTTGAGTCTAATTCATGCATGTTATTTAGTTCATAACATGTTCTAAATCAATTCCTAGAAGTAGTCTTGTTGTTGAACTCTTTTTTGTTTTCTAAGATTCCTACATGATGCCTATGATGAAGTTGAGATGTGGTGTTGAGTTGTGGCTGGATTTGTGAATCAAATAAGTCTTAAGCTCTCTTGAATTGTGTTATTCAAGATAATTGAGCATAAGCAAACACAAATTGTAACTATCCAAGCCTTAAGCAACATAAACACTACTCTTCATTTCTAGGTTGAAATCGCTGGTGCAGGCAGCTTGAACATACAAAAGTTTATAAATTACTGGGAATTGGTAACTACGTTTTTTGAGCTGAAACTTTTACTGATTTTTTAGACATCTGGACCAAAATTATAAAAAAAGAACCAAGCGATTTGGATTAAAGGAAAAATAAAGAAAAATCTCACAAGTTGGCAGAAAAATCAGTGTCCAGGAAAAAAAAAAAGTGAAAGGAAAGTGTGCTTGTTGTTTTGGCTCAAAATTTGCTCTATAATTGGTGCCTATGTTATACCAATCCTAGTTCTGAAATTTCAATTGAAAATTATTGTGAAAACAAGTGCCAAAACTAGAGGTTTCTTGAGTCTTTTTTTTTTTTTAGTTTTTCTACTCTACTCTAGAGCCATTCTAGGTTTCTCTTTGAGTCCTAGCTTGCTTTTTTGTGCTTTCCATTGCTTTAATTGTTGAATAATCCTTGGAAATTTGTCTTGTTAAAACTCTATTGGTTTAGCTTTCATTTCATTTTTTTTGTCTTTGGTTATTGCTTGTCTCTTTGTTTCCTTGCTTGTGAGTTGCCATATAGGGAATTGGAAAGGAGGATTGGTGCCATATCTTGAAGAATTTGAGTCAAGAAGCAAGGGGCCAACCACCTTAAGAGCTATTGGACTAAGAAGCACTCCAAATTGAGTGAAACACTAAAGAGAGAATAGCCACCACAATTGAGGACTTTTTTCTTTGTAATTTTGTAATTGGCAATTTGCTTTGCTTTCAAATTTTGTAACAAAAAGGCCTTTCATTGGAAGTAAGTTGGAAGCCTCCGCTAGGTCACCCTACTTCCATTTGTGTGTAATAATTTTAGGCAATTTTCCCTTAGGATAGTGAGTGTTTTGTTGGGAACCTTAAATGAGGTCATCCAAACACTTTTAGGATCCGCCTAGTTTGCATTTCTTGCACTTTAATTTCTTGCTTACTTTCATAGCTTATTTCCTTTACCCTCCATTGTCAAACCGCCTAGATAGCTTTCCTTTTACCAATTAGTTTTTACCTTATCTTTCACACCTTTTTTAGTGTTTATTTTGGCTAGTTTCAACCATAGTTTCTTTTACCTTTTTTTCAAACC
Organism: Glycine max; assembly: GCF_000004515.6. NCBI lineage: Eukaryota > Viridiplantae > Streptophyta > Magnoliopsida > Fabales > Fabaceae > Glycine > Glycine max. The sequence goes on from NC_016088.4 coordinate 24,499,735, forward strand.
CCCAACAAGAAAGAACCATAACTTAGGAACCAACATGAGTCTTCTTTCTTCATCTAGTGTTAATGGTGAGGGTTCTACTCCTAAGGACCCCTTGTATAAGATATTAGATGAGTTGAGAACCCTTAAGTTGTGGAAAGAAAAACAAGAGAGAAAACAAAAAGGTAAAAAAAGAGTGGAAGAAATAAGTCAAGATGAAAGAGAGAAAATAAGAGAGGAAGAAAGAAGAAAAATAATGAAAGAAATGAAAAGAGAAAAACATGCCTCCTATAGTAGTCATGACTCTTGCAAGAGTTTAAGTGAAGAACTTAGCGACTATTATAGAGGGCGTCATAGTTCACATACTAAACATCACTCCCAAAGAAGAGAAAAGGATAGAAGGCCTCAAGAGGTTAACATTAGCCTCCCATATTTCCACGGAAAAGATAATGTTGAGGCCTACTTAGATTGGGAAATGAAGGTTGAACAACTCTTTGCTTGCCATCATATTAGCGAAGAGAGAAAAGTTCCATTGGCTACCCTTAGCTTTCAAGGGTATGCCCTCTATTGGTGGACTTCCCTTGTTAAAGAACGAAGGATTCATGGGGATCCTCCAGTAGAGTATTGGAATGATCTTAAGAGTGCCCTTAGGAAGAGGCACATTCCCTCCTACTATGAAAGGGAGCTTATGGACAAGCTCCAAAGGCTTAGACAAGGGAGTATGAGTGTTGAAGAATATAGACAACAAATGGAACTACTCCTTTTAAGAGCTGGACTTAGGGAGGAGGAAAGAACAAGCATAGCTAGGTTCCTTAGTGGGCTCAATATGGAAGTGAGGGACAAGGTTGAACTCCTTCCATATAGGGACCTAGATGAGCTAGTCCAACTTTGTATAAGAGTGGAGCAACAACTTAAAAGAAAGCCTTCTTCAAAATCTTATGGCTCTCACTCTTATCCAAGGAAGGACCAAGCCCATGGAATTTTAGGGGCTGCACCTTCAAAACCCAAGGAAGATAAGGGTAAGACCATAGAGAAATACACCCCTAAGACTAGTTCCCAAGAAAGGACTAGCAACATTAAATGCTTCAAATGTCTTGGGAGAGGTCACATTGCCTCTCAATGCCCCACAAAGAAAACCATGATCATGAGGGGTCAAGAGGAGACTACTTCTTGCCCTTCCTCTAGTGGAAGTGAAGATGAAGTAAGGGGTGAAGAGTCTAGTGAGGAAGTCTACCCTCATGAAGAAGGTGACCTCTTAATGGTTAGAAGGCTCCTTGGAGGTCAATCTTGTGATCTATCTCAATCCCAAAGAGAGAACATCTTTCATACAAGATGCAAAATTTTAGATAAAACTTGTTCTCTCATTGTGGATAGTGGATCTTGTTGCAATTGTTGTAGCACAAGATTAGTTTCCAAGTTGAACCTCACTATCATTCCCCACCCAAAACCTTATAAACTTAAATGGCTCAATGAGCAAGGGGAAATGATAGTTAACCAACAAGTGAAGGTACCTTTCTCCATTGGGACATATAAGGATGAAGTTAATTGTGATATAGTTCCCATGGAGGCAGGACATATTCTTTTAGGAAGGCCGTGGCAATTTGATAGGAAGATCATTTATAATGGCCTAACTAATGAGATTAGCCTCACCCATCTTGGCACTACATTTGTGTTGCATCCTCAAACACCTTCACAGGTGGCCAAAGATCAACTAACTATGAAAGATAAGAGGGATGAGGAAGAAAAATTAGAAAAACAAAAGAAAAAGAAGGATAGTAAGGTCATGTCTTCAAAGGCCAGGGGGAAGGAAAAAGAGGGAAAGGATTCCTCCAAGAAGATTGTTAAGAAGGAAAATCATTTTGCAACAAAAGGTGATATTAAAATAGCACTCCTTCTTAAACAATCTTTCTACCTTCTCCTATCAAGGGAAACATCCCTTAGCACTGCCACAATTCCTACATTTGAGACCTTACCCCCAAAGGTCCAAGAACTCTTACATGAATTTGGTGATATATTTCCCAAAGAGATACCCCCTGGGCTACCTCCTTTAAGGGGAATAGAACACCAAATAGATTTAGTCCCAGGAGCAAGCCTTCCTAATAGGCCAGCCTATAGGACTAACCCTCAGGAGACTAAGGAGATAGAGTCTCAGGTTAAAGAATTGTTGGAGAAGGGCTGGGTCCAAGAGAGCCTAAGCCCATGTGCTGTGCCAGTGTTGTTGGTGCCCAAAAAGGATGGTACGTGGAGAATGTGTACAGATTGCAGGGCCATCAACAACATCACTGTAAAGTATAGGCACCCCATTCCTAGACTTGATGATCTGCTTGATGAGTTGCATGGTGCCAATATCTTTTCAAAAATTGATCTTAAAAGTGGTTATCACCAAATCAGGATGAAAAAGGGTGATGAGTGGAAAACTGCTTTCAAGACCAAGTTTGGTTTGTATGAATGGCTAGTGATGCCTTTTGGGCTCACTAATGCACCAAGCACCTTTATGAGGCTTATGCATCATGTCTTAAGGGATTTCATAGGTAGATTTGTAGTTGTTTATTTTGATGATATTTTAGTGTATAGTAGGAGCCTAGATGATCACTTAGGACATCTCAGACAAGTTCTTTCAGTCCTTAGGAAAAACACCCTCTATGCAAATATAGAGAAGTGTACCTTTTGTGTAGATAATATAGTTTTCTTAGGTTTTGTAGTTGGTAGAAATGGGGTCCAAGTGGACCCTGAGAAAATCAAGGCCATCCAAGAATGGCCCACCCCAAAAAGTGTGGGAGATATTAGGAGCTTCCATGGGTTAGCAAGCTTCTATAGAAGGTTCGTTCCTAATTTCTCTACAATTGCATCACCTCTCAATGAGCTGGTGAAGAAAAATGTGGCATTTACCTGGGGTGAAAAACAAGAGCAAGCCTTTGCTTTGCTCAAAGAAAAGCTTACTAAGGCACCTGTTCTAGCTCTTCCTGACTTTTCTAAAACTTTTGAGCTAGAATGTGATGCCTCTGGAGTGGGAGTTGGAGCTGTATTGTTACAAGGTGGGCACCCTATTGCTTATTTTAGTGAAAAACTTCATAGTGCCACCCTCAACTACCCCACCTATGATAAAGAGCTTTATGCCTTAATAAGAGCCCTCCAAACTTGGGAACATTACCTTGTTTCCAAGGAATTTGTCATTCATAGTGATCATCAATCACTTAAGTACATTAGAGGGCAAAGCAAGTTAAACAAGAGGCATGCAAAATGGGTAGAGTACCTAGAGCAATTTCCATATGTTATCAAACACAAAAAGGGAAAAACAAATGTGGTAGCTGATGCCCTCTCTAGGAGACACACATTGTTTTGCTCCCTAGGAGCTCAAATTTTAGGATTTGATAATATTAGGGACTTGTATGCTTTAGATGAACATTTCTCTCCCATTTATGAGAGTTGTGGGAAAAAGGCCCAAGATGGATTCTATTTGGCTGAGGGGTATTTGTTCAAAGAGGGAAAGCTTTGCATACCCCAAGGATCCATTAGGAAATTACTTGTGAAAGAGAGCCATGAAGGTGGGCTCATGGGCCACTTTGGGATAGACAAGACCCTTGTCTTACTCAAAGAAAAGTTTTATTGGCCCCATATGAAGAAAGATGTCCATAAGCATTGCACTAGGTGTGTGGCTTGTTTACAAGCCAAGTCTAGGGTGATGCCTCATGGGCTATACACACCCTTACCCATCCCATCTGCACCTTGGGTAGACATTAGTATGGACTTTGTCCTTGGGCTTCCTAGAACCCAAAGAGGTGTAGACTCTATCTTTGTGGTGGTGGATAGGTTTAGCAAGATGGCACACTTTATACCATGCCACAAGGTGGATGATGCTTCCCACATCTCAAAACTCTTTTTCAGGGAAGTTGTGAGACTCCATGGTTTGCCTAGGACCATTGTGTCAGATAGAGATGCTAAGTTCCTTAGCCACTTCTGGAAAACCTTATGGGCTAAGTTAGGAACTAAACTTCTTTTCTCTACCACTTGTCATCCACAAACTGATGGGCAAACAGAGGTAGTGAATAGGTCTTTATCCACCCTTTTAAGGGCTCTTCTGAAAGGCAACCATAAGTCTTGGGATGAGTATCTTCCTCATGTAGAATTTGCCTACAATAGGGGGGTTCATAGAACCACCAAACAGTCCCCTTTTGAGGTTGCCTATGGGTTCAATCCCCTAACACCATTAGACCTCATTCCCCTCCCATTGGACACTTCTTTTATACATAAAGAAGGGGAATCTAGGTCAGAATTTGTAAAGAAGATGCATGAGAGGGTTAAGAACCAAATAGAGAACCAAACAAAGGTGTATTCAACTAAAGGCAATAGAGGAAGAAAAGAGCTAGTTCTTAATGAGGGTGACTGGGTTTGGCTCCATCTTAGGAAGGATAGATTCCGTACTAAAAGGAAATCCAAGCTTAGCCCTAGAGGGGATGGACCTTTTCAGGTTTTGGAGAGGATCAATAACAATGCCTATAGGTTGGACCTCCCAGAAGAGTATGGAGTCAGCACCACTTTTAACATTTCTGATTTAACTCCTTTTGCAGGTGGAGCTGATATTGAGGAGGAGGAACTAACAGATTTGAGGTCAAATCCTCTTCAAGGGGAAGGGGATGATGCAATCCTCCCTAGGAAGGGACCAATCACTAGAACCATGAGCAAGAGGCTCCAAGAAGATTGGGCTAGAGCTGTTGAAGAAGGCCCTAGGGTTCTCATGAACCTTAGGGTAGATTTCTAAGCCCATGGGCCAAGGTTGGGTCCAATTATCTTTGTACATATTAGACTAGGATGTCATTATATTTGGTCCTTGTATATAGGGCTCCATATTGTAGGTAGGGTACCCTAGAAATATAGGATTTTTTAGCCCTTGTATTTTTGGGCACCTAGACTAGTTTTTGTATTAGGGGTAGTTTTGTAATTTCACATGCACTAAGTGGATATTTGATGTGTGTGGTTGGAAATAAATTTAATTGAATTGGTAGAAGCCCAATCCAATTAAATTTTAGAGGGGGAGGTGAGCATTTGCTTACTACACCCCATTGCCACATCATATAGTCACACTTTGTGCATGTCCTTCATGCTTTTCATGCCTCATGAACCATAACTAAAATTCACTAATCATAATTAGTGAAATTTTAGCTCCAAAGTTTGGCTCCACAAATTCAATTTCAAATTCAAGTGAAATTTGAATTTCCCTCCAATTTTGTGTGACACTTAGGCTATAAATAGAGGTCATGTGCGTGTATTTTTTTCAACTTTGATCATTTGAATATTAACTTCAGATTTCAGAGCTCCTTTTGAGCACAAAATTTCGTGCTCTTCTCTCCTTCTCCCTTCATTCATCTCCTTCTTCCTCCAAGCTCTTATCCATGGCCTCCTATGGTGGTGAGCTTCTTCTAGACTCATCTTCTCCTTAAAGTGGCGTCTCCTCTCTCTCTTCCTTCTCCATTCCGCTGCTATTTATCTTCCAAGAAGCAAAGGAATCCATTGATGAATAAGATCCTAGGCCTACAAGCTCCAATGGAGCTTGCATCACTCTCCCTTCATTCATCTCCTTCTTCCTCCAAGCTCTTATCCATGGCCTCCTATGATGGTGAGCTTCTTCTAGACCCATCTTCTCCTTGAAGTGGCATCTCCTCTCTCTCTTCCTTCTCCATTACACTGCCATTCATCTTCCAAGAAGCAAAGGAATCCATTGATGAAGAAGATCCTAGGCCTACAAGCTCCAATGGAGCTTACATCATGTGGTATCAGAGCATCTTCATCTAAGTGATGTTCTTTTGCTTCCTCTACCTTTTTGTTCGGTGAATTCTCTTTAATTTCTTGGTCTTCATCTTATTCTCCATGTATATCCTCCATTGTCTTGTGTTTTGGTGCTGTTTAGAGTAGATTCAAAAAAAATAAACTGATTAAATCTTAGATCTACACTTGTTCTTGCATTTCTATGGTTCAAATTTTGTAGATCTACTCTTGAATCATGTTTTTGTGTTGATTTTAGGTTCTATCATTTTTCATTCATAATATTCTTGTGCTGAACCTTTAGATCAAAATTTTCTTCCAAAATATTGATTAGAAAAAAAAACACAAAAATCTAAGTGTAAATCACTTAATCCATGTTGTCTTAGAGTCATGTTTAGTCATAGTAATTGTCACGTTATGTTCTAAGTTTGTGTTGAATTTTTATTTTGTTTATTGAATTCTAGAAACATTTGTTCATGTATTCTTGTCATTCTAAGCCTATCTTTTGAATTTTGAGTATAATTCATGCATGTTATTTTGTTCATAACATGTTCTAAATCAATTCCTAGAAGTAGTCTTTTTGTTGAACTCTTTTTTTTGTTTTCTAAGTTTCCTACATGATGCCTATGATGAAGTTGAGTTGTGGTGCTGAGTTATGGCTGGATTTGCGAATCAAAATAAGTCTTAAGCTCTCTTGAATTGTGTTATTCAAGATAATTCAGCATAATCAAAACACAAATTGTAACTATCCAAGTCTTTAGCAACATACACACTACTCTTGATTTCTAGGTTGAAATTGCTGGTGCTGGCTGCTTGAACATACGAACTTGTATAAATTACTAGGAATTGGTCACTACATGTTTTGAGCTGACATTTTTACTTAATTTTTTAGACATCTGGACCAAAATTATGAAAAAAGAACCAAGTGATTTTGAATAAAGGAAAAAATAAGAAAAATCACACAAGTTGGCTGAAAAATCAGTGTCCAAGAAAAAAAACTGAAAGGGAAGTGTGCTTGTTGTTTTGGCTCAAAATTTGTTCTATAATTGGTGTCTATTTTATACTAATCCTAGTTCTTAAATTTCAATTGAAAATTATTGTGAAAACAAGTTCCAAAACTAGAGGTTTCTTGAGGGCTGCACCTGGAATTTTGGGGGCTGCACCTTCAAAACACAAGGAAGATAAGGGTAAGACCATAGAGAAATACACCCCTAAGACTAGTTCCCAAGAAAGGACTAGCAGCATTAAATGCTTCAAATGTCTTGGGAGAGGTCATGTTGCCTCTCAATGCCCCACAAAGAAAACCATGATCATGAGGGGTCAAGACATTTATAGTAGTCAAGAGGAGACTACTTCTTTCCCTTCCTCTAGTGGAAGTGAAGATGATGTAAGGGGTGAAGAGTCTAGTGAGGATGTCTACCCCCATGAAGAAGGTGACCTCTTAATGGTCAGAAGGCTCCTTGGAGGTCAATGTTGTGATCTATCTCAATCACAAAGAGAGAACATCTTTCATACAAGATGCAAAATTTTAGATAAAACTTGTTCTTTCATTGTGGATAGTGGATCTTGTTGCAATTGTTGTAGCACAAGATTAGTTTCCAAGTTGAACCTCACTATCATTCCCCACCCAAAACCTTATAAACTTCAATGGCTCAATGAGCAAGGGGAAATGATAGTTAACCAACAAGTGAAGGTACCTTTCTTCATTGGGACATATAAGGATGAAATTAATTGTGATATAGTTCCCATGGAGGTAGGACATATTCTTTTAGGAAGGCCATGGAAATTTGATAGGAAGATCATTTACAATGGCCTAACTAATGAAATTACCCTCACCCATCTTGGCACTAAATTTGTGTTGCTTCCTCAAACACCTTCACAGGTGGCCAAAGATCAACTAACTATGAAAGATAAGAGGGATGAGGAAGAAAAACTAGAAAAACAAAAGAAAAAGAAGGATAGTAAGGCCTTGTCTTCAAAGGCCAAGAGGAAGGAAAAAGAGGAAAATGATTCCTCCAAGAAGATTGTTAAGAAGGAAAAACATTTAGAAACAAAAGGTGATATTAAAAGAGCACTCATTCTTAAACAATCTTTCTACCTTCTCCTATCAAGGGAAACATCCCTCAGCACCCCCATACCTATTGAGCTTGAGGTTATTCCTCAAGTAAAGGTGTTGTTGGATGAGGGTTTGGTTCGCAAGAGCTTAAATCCTTGTGCTTTGTTGGTGCCTAAAATAGGTATTATTAGGCACCAAATCCCTATGATAGGTGGTATGATGAATGTGTTGAGTGGTGCAACACTCTTTTGTAAAATCACTCATGCACCCAACATCTTCATGATTTGTGTACATAGGGACTCATTAGGTAGGTTTGTTCTTATTTTTTGTTTCCATACAAACCTAGGTGCTCATGTGGAACACCCTAGGTTTGTCATAATTTTTTGTAGAAATAATCAACATGAAAATAAAGAAAAAGGTATGTTTTATTCCATTACTTTCCTTAACTTTTTAAATAGTGATCAAGGGCTTCCTATGGACCCTAAGAGAATAAAGGTCATTCATTAGTGGCCTACTCCACCAAGTATAAGGGAAATTTGGGGCTTCAATATCTTAACAAACTTTTACAAAAGGTTTGTCCCATATTTTTCTATACTTGTAGCACCACTCATTGAGTTGGTGAGGAACTATATTCTCTTATGGGAAGATGGCCAAGAAAGGGGTTTTCAGTCCTTACCGTACTCTAACATACCCAACATCACTAATACATATGTTTTCATTCTTTTTACAGGTGTTGAGGAAAGAACTAATGAGTTTCAAGAACCTCTGGATTTGAGGTCAAATCCTTTTCAAGGGGGGGGGGGAATGATGCAATCCTACCCGCCAAGGGCATTGGATAGAAGACTCCAAGAAGATTGGGCCAAAGATGCAAGAGAAGGCCCTAGGGTTCTCATGAGCCTTAGGGCAGATTTCGGGCCCATGGGCTAAGTATGAACCCACTTATCTTTTTACATATTAGATTAAGGTTTCATTATTTTTGGGCCTTGTATTTAGGGCTCCATAACGTGGGTAAGGTACCCTAGAAAATGTAGGATTTTTCAGCCCTTGTATTTTAGGGCACCTAGACTAGTTTTTGTATTAGGGGTAGTTTTGTAATTTCACATGCACTAAGTGAATATTTGATGTGTGTGGTTGGAAATAAATTTAATTGCATTGGTAGAAGCCCAATCCAATTAAATTTTAGAGGGGGAGGGGAGCATTTGCTTACTACACCCCATTGCCACATCATATAGTCACACTTTGTGCATGTCCTTCATACTTTACATGCCTCATGACACCTAAGCATACTTAGTGAAGAATCTTGGAATTGATCTTGGATTAGTGGGCCAAACCATAACTAAAATTCACTAATCATAATTAGTGAATTTTAGGCTCCAATGTTTGGCTCCACAAATTCAATTTCTAATTCAAGTGAAATTTGAATTGAAATTCAAATTTTCCTCCAATTTTGTGTGACACTTAGGTTATAAATAGAGGTCGTGTGTGTGCATTTTTTGGGACTTTGATCATTTGAATATTTAACTTCAAATTTCAGAGCTCTTTTAGAGCACAAAATTTCGTGCTCTTCTCTTCTTCTCCCTTCATTCATCTCCTTCTTCCTCCAAGCTCTTATCCATGGCCTCCTATGTTAGTGAGCTTCTTTTAGACTCATCTTCTCCTTGAAGCGGCATCTCCTCTCTCTCTTCCTTCTCCATTCCGCTACCATTCATCTTCCAAGAAGCAAAAGAATCCATTGATGAAGAAGATCCTAGGCCTACAAGCTCCAATGGAGCTTACATCACTCAATGTCCAAACCTAATCACTCTCAGTCACCATGGCAAGCAGAAATGAAAACATCCTTATCGTAGTCTACTATGATGCCTATGTAGTCGACTATGACAAGAGTATTGAGTTTTAGGGCGGAAACAAAGTACTTATTTCAATGAAAAGAGGCATTGATGCAATCCTACCCCCCAAGGGCATTGGATACAAGACTCCAAGAAGATTGGGCCAAAAATGCAAGAGAAGGCCCTAGGGTTCTCATGAGCCTTAGGGTAGATTTCGGGCCCATGGGCTGAGTATGAGCCCACTTATCTTTGTACATATTAGATTAAGGTTTCATTAATTTTGGGCCTTGTATTTAAGGTTCCATAATGTAGGTAGGGTACCCTAAAAATATAGCATTTTTCAGCCCTTCTATTTTAGGGCACCTAGACTAGTTTATGTATTAGGGATAGTTTTGTAATTTCACATGCACTAAGTGAATATTTGATGTGTGTGGTTGGAAATAAATATAATTGAATTGGTAGAAGCCCAATCCAATTAAATTTTAGAGGGGGAGGTGAGCATTTGCTTACTACACCCCATTGCCACATCATATAGTCACACTTTGTGCATTTCCTTCATGCTTTACATGCCTCATAACACCTAAGCACACTTAGTGCAAAATCTTGGAATTGATCTTGGATTAGTGGGCTGAACCATAACTAAAATTCACTAATCATAATTAGTGAAATTTTGGCTCCAAAGTTTGGCTCCACAAATTCAATTTCAAATTCAAGTAAAATTTGAATTAAAATTCAAGTTTCCCTCCAATTTTGTGTGACACTTAGGCTATAATTAGAGGTCATGAGTGTGCAATTTTTGGAACTTTGATCATTTGAAAATTAAACTTCAGATTTCAGAGTTCTTTTAGAGCACAAAATTTTGTGCTCTTCTCTTCCTCTCCCTTCATTCATCTCCTTCATCCTGCTAGCTCTTATCCATGGCCTCCTATGGTGGTGAGCTTCTTCTAGACTTATCTTCTCCTTGAAGTGGCGTCTCCTCTCTCTCTTCCTTCAACATTCCGCTGCCATTCATCTTCCAAGAAGCAAAGGAATCCATTGATGAAGAAGATCCTAGGCCTACAAGCTCCAATGGAGCTTACATCATGTGGTATCAAGAGCATCTTCATCTAGGTGATGTTCTTTTGTTTCCTCTATCTTTTTGTTCGGTGAATTCTCTTTAATTCCTTGTTCTTCATCTTATTCTCCATGTATATCCTCCATTGTCTTGTGGTTTGGTGCTGCTTAGAGTAGATTCAAAAAAAATAAACCGATTAAATCTTAGATCTACACTTGTTCTTGCATTTCAGTGATTCAAATTTTGTAGATCTACTCTTGAATTTTAGATACATTTGTTCATTTATTCTTGTCATTCTTAGCCTATCTTTTGAATTTTGAGTCTAATTCATACATGTTATTTAGTTCATAACATGGTCTAAATCAGTTCCTAGAAGTAGTCTTGTTGTTGAACTCTTTTTTGTTTTCTAAGATTCCTACATGATGCCTATGATGAAGTTGAGTTGTGGTGCTGAGTTGTGGCTGGATTTGTGAATCAAAATAAGTCTTAAGCTCTCTTGAATTATGTTATTCAAGATAATTGAGCATAAGCAAACACAAATTGTAACTATCCAAGCCTTAAGCAACATAAACACTACTCTTGATTTCTAGGTTGAAATCGCTAGTGTTGGCAGCTTGAACATACGAACTTGTATAAATTACTGGGAATTGGTCACTATGTTTTTTGAGCTAAAATTTTTACTGAATTTTGTAGACATCTGGACCAAAATTATAAAAAAGAACCAAGCGATTTGGATTAAAGGAAAAAAATAAGAAAAATCACACAAGTTGGCAGAAAAATCAGTGTCCTGGAAAAAAAAGTGAATGGAAAGTGTGCTTGTTGTTTTGGCTCAAAATTTGTTCTATAATTGGTGCCTATTTTATACCAATCCTAGTTCTGAAATTTCAATTGAAAATTATTGTGAAAACAAGTGCCAAAACTAGAGGTTTCTTGAGTCTTTTTTTTAGTTTTTTTTACTCTATCTAGAGCCATTCTAAGTTTCTCTTTGAGTCCTACCTTGCTTTTATGTGCTTTTCATTGCTTTAATTGTTGAATCATCCTTGAAACTTTGTCTTGTCAAAACTCTTTTGGTTTAGCTTTCATCTCACATTTTGGTCTTTGGTTATTGCTTGTCTCTTTGTTTCCTTGTTTGTGAGTTGCCATATAGGGAATTGGAAAGGAGGATTGGTGTCATCCCTAGAAGAATTTGAGTCAAGAAGCAAGGGGCCAACCACCTTAAGAGCTATTGGAATAAGAAGCACTCCAAATTGAGTGAAACACAAAAGAGAGAATAGCCACCAAAATTGAGGACTTCTTTTTTTTTGTAATTTGTAATTGGCAATTTTCTTTGCTTTCAAACTGTAACAAAAAGGCCTTTCATTGGAAGTAAGTTGGGAGCCTCCAATAGGTCACCCTACTTCCAATAGTGTGTAATAATTTTAGGAAATTTTCCCTTAGGATAGTGAGTGTTTTGTTGGGAACCTTAAATTAGGTCATCCAAACACTCTTAGGATCCGCCTAGTTTGCATTTCTTGCACTTTAATTTCTTGCTTACTTTCATAGCTTATTTCCTTTACCCTCCATTGTCAAACTGCCTAGATAGCTTGCCTTTTACCAATTAGTTTTTACCTTATCTTTCACACCTCTTTTAGTGTTTATTTTGGCTAGTTTCAATCATAGTTTCTTTTACCTTTTTTTCAAACCCCCAACAAGAAAGAACCATAACTTAGAAACCAACATGAGTCTTCATTCTTCATCTAGTGTTAATGGTGAGGGTGCTACTCCTAAGGACCCCTTGTATAAGATATTAGATGAGTTGAGATCCCTTAAGTTGTGGAAAGAAAAACAAGAGAGAAAAGAAAAATGAAAAAAAAAAGTGGAAGAAATAAGTCAAGATGAAAAAGAGAAAATAAGGGAAGAAGAAAGAAGGAAAATACTAAAAGAGTTAAGAAAAGAAAAACATGCCTCCTATTGTAGTCATAACTTATGCAAGAGCCTAAGTGAAGAACTTCATGACTATTATGAAGGAAGGCATAGAGCACATCCTAGACCTCACTCACATTGGAGAGAAAAGGAAAGAAAACCTCAAGAGGCTAACATTAACCTCCCACACTTCCATGGGAAGGACAATGTAGAGGCTAACTTAGATAGGGAAATAAGGGTAGAGCAACAACTTAAAAGGAAGTCTACTTCAAAATCTTATGACTCTCACTATTATCCAAAGAAAGACCAAGGTAAAGGCATCTTAGGGGTGATACCTTCTAAGCCCAAAGATGATAAGGGGAAGACAATAGAAAAGCAACCACTTAAGGCTAGTATGCAAGAGAAGACTAGCTCCATAAAGTGCTTTAAATGTCTTGGAAGAGAGCACATTACTTCTCAATGCCCCACCAAGAAAACCATGATTATGAGGGGCCAAGACATTTATAGTAGCCAAGATGAGGCTACTACTTCACCTTCCTCTAGTGAAAGTGAAGAAGCAAAACGAGAAGAATCTAGTAAAGAGATCTACCCCAAAGAAGAAGGACAACCTTTAATGGTTAAGGAGTAGTGTAAGGAGGTAAGTGTCTCCTCCAAGAGGTTAGCTAAGAAGGAAAGACATTTTGAAATAAAGACAAATATCAAAGAAATTTCCCCTCTTAGACAACCTCCACATTTTCTCCTTTGTAAAAAGACACTTGTTAGCATTGCCACACCTCTTAGGCTTGAGTTTATTCCTCAAGTAAAGGAGTTGTTGGATGAGGGTTTGGTTCGTAAGAGCTTAAATCCTTGTGCTTTGTTGGTGCCCAAAATAGGTATTATTAGGCACCAAATCCCTATGATAGGTGGTATGATGAATGTGTTAAGTGGTGCAACACTCTTTTGTAAAATCACTCATGCACCCAACATCTTCATGATTTGTGTACATAGGGACTCATTAGGTAGGTTTGTTCTTATTTTTTGTTTCAATGCAAACCTAGGTGCTCATGTGGGACACCTTAGGTTTGTCGTAATTTTTTGTAGGAATAATCAACATGAAAATAAAGAAAAAGGTATGTTTTATTCCATTACTTTAATTAACTTTTTAAATAGTGATCAAGGGCTTCCCATGGACCCTAAGAGAATAAAGGTCATTCATGAGTGGCCTACTCCACCAAGTATAAGGGAAATTTGGGGCTTCAATATCTTAACAAACTTTTACAAAAGGTTTGTCCCATATTTTTCTATACTTGTAGCACCACTCATTGAGTTGGTGAGGAACTATATTCTCTCATGGGAAGATGGTCATGAAAGGGGTTTTCAGTCCTTACCGTACTCTAACATACCCAACATCACTAATACATATGTTTTCATTCTTTTTACAGGTGTTGAAGAAAGAATCCATGAGTTTCAAGAACCTCTGGATTTGAGGTCAAATCCTTTTCAAGGGGGAGGGAATGATGCAATCCAACCCCCCAAGGGCATTAGATAGAAGACTCCAAGAAGATTAGGCCAAAAAATGCAAGAGAAGGCCCTAGGGTTCTCATGAGCCTTAGGGTAGATTTCGGGCCCATGGGCTAAGTATGAGCCCACTTATCTTTGTACATATTAGATTAAGGTTTCATTAATTTTGGGCCTTGTATTTAGGGCTCCATAATGTAGTTAGGGTATCCTAGAAATATAGGATTTTTCAGCCCTTGTATTTTAGGGCACCTAGACTAGTTTTTGTATTAGGGTTAGTTTTATAATTTCACATGCACTAAGTGAATATTTGATGTGTTTGTGGTTGGAAATAAATTTAATTGAATTGGTAGCAGCCCAATCCAATTAAATTTTAGAGGGGGAGGTGGGCATTTTCTTACTACACCCCATTGCCACATCATATAGTCACACTTTGTGCATGTTCTTCATGCTTTACATGCCTCATGACACCTAAGCACATTTAGTGGAGAATCTTGGAATTGATCTTGAATTAGTGGGATGAACCATAACTAAAATTCACTAATCATAATTAGTGAAATTTTGGCTCCAAAGTTTGGCTTCACAAATTCAATTTCAAATTCAAGTAAAATTTGAATTGAAATTCAAATTTCCCTCCAATTTTGTGTAACACTTAGGCTATAAATAGAGATCATGTGTGTGCATTTTTTGGAACTTTGATCATTTGAAAATTAAACTTCATATTTCAGAGTTCTTTTAGAGCACAAAATTTCGTGCTCTTCTCTTCCTCTCCCTTCATTCATCTCCTTCTTCCTCCAAGCTCTTATCCATGGCCTCCTATGGTGGTGAATTTCTTCTAGACTCATCTTCTCCTTGAAGTGGCGTCTCCCTCTTCCTTCTCCATTTCGTTGCCATTCATCTTCCAAGAAGCAAAGGAATCCATTGATGAAGAAGATCCTAGGCCTACAAGCTCCAATGGAGCTTACATCAGGCATGACCTTCAATGCCTTGAAAACAAAAATCCAACGTAAGATGGGTTTAAACTGAGGTCAAACCATAACTACAGTCATTTATCGATACCCCATTTCTGCTAGGTCTGGCATGTTCAATTACTAGGTTGCTATTATTAGTGACGATGAGGATATTGATGTCATGTTCAATGTCTATAACTGACATCAATGCTTAAGTGGCTTTCAGTTGCTCATACAATACGAACAACAACCTTCTTCTACTGCCAATGTCGAAACAACTGTTCAATCACCACAAATTCATGAAACACCATACACTGACTACCATACTCAAAACTACCATGAAGGCCCATCCTCTTACACACCAATCACATACATGACCATAGATGATTATTACGTCCCTCATTTTGAACCCACCAAATTCGATACTCACATTACTTCATACATACAACTACTTAGTGGATCGTCAAACTACTATGAGATGACTCCTCAACTAAATGAGTCGTCCTAACTACTGATATTCACGTTGCTCAGTTTGAAAGCAACGAAATGTCACATGACTATCATGGGTCATATGTTGGCCAGCTGAAGGGTGCCCGTGGTAGAGTGTCCGAAAGAAAAATCTAAAATTTTGGGAAATTAGAATGATAAAAGGGCCTTACACATGCGTCATGTCAACCATTTCAAAAGATCACAATAAGATGGATTTGAAACTTGTAGGCAAAAATATCCTTGTGATGGTTGAAGAAATCGAGCAACTAACCATTCCTACATTCATCACATTTGTAAGATGAGAGTTCGGATACACCATCACATATCGTAAAGCATGGCTGGAAAAACAATGGGCCTCGAGCAGGTATACGGTAATTGGGAAGAGTCATACAGCATACTTCCCAAATACCTACAAGCTTTGCAACTTTTCGTCCATGGCACAATTGTCAGGATTCAAACTATTCCTTGGATGAGTCCAATCAACCAATCCCAAACAAGGTCATATTCCATCGACTTTTTTGGTCATTTAAGGCATGCATTGATGCGTTTGCATTTTGTAAACCCATTGTGTGAATCGATGGAACATGGCTATATGGAAGATACAAAGGGACATTGTTAGTTGCAATTTCACAAGATGGCGCTAACAACATATTTCCATTGGCATTTGCCATTGTCGAGGGTGAGACAGTAGATGGGTGGCACTTTTTTTTGCAAAACTTGAGAACATGTGTGACACCACAACATGGTATATGCTTAATCTCTGACAGATACGAGTCAATCAAAAGTGCATACAGATGACCGAACAGTGGGTAGACAGCAGACAACTCATCACATGTGTTCTGTATTCGGCACATAGGTCAAAACTATAAAAAAAAATAGTTCAAAATGAGGACGAAAGAAAAAATGTCTTGAGTATGGGTAAGATATTTTGTTTATATTCTAATGCGCAATATTTAATTATTTAACTTTAAACTAACATTCATATTTACATTTTTTTCAAACTACAGGGTATGCCATGACTCAACCATAGTTTTTTCGCCACTACCGGGAGTTAAAAGAAGACAACTCGCACAGTACAGCATGGCTTGATCAAATACCAAGGGAGCAATGGACCTTGGCATGTGATGACGGAAAACGGTGAGGACACATGACCACTAATTTGGCAGAGTACTAAACTCGATGCTAAAAAAATCAAAATTTTCCAATCACAGCCTTGGTCAGAGCCATGTATGAGAAGTTAAACAAATATTTTGTTGACCATGGGACTCAAGCGCTGATGCAATGATCGCCTCCGGACAAGTTTACACACTTATTGCAGCCAAATTCATCACCGAAGAAGAAACTATGTCCAACACTTACTTCATTCAACAATTTGACCGCCAAAGATTTCAATTTCAAGTTGAGGAAAGACTCAATACGAGAGAGAGGCGTCGAATGGGGAAACTCACTGTCAACCTGGATAAAAGAATAAAAGAACATGTGATTGTGGGAAACCTCAAAAGCTACACATGCCATGTGCACATGTCATTGTTGCATGTAAGCACATTAATATAGATTACTTGCAATAAGTTAGTACAATGTACACATTGGATTACATGTCAAGTGTCTGTGTCAAGTGTCAACAAAGTCCCGTTAGCAGACATGCGTCATCATGATTATTGGCTACCATATGAAGGACCACAATTATGTGTCAATCTAGCCATGAGGATAAACAAAAAAGGTCGATCAAAACCTACAAGAATACGATCAGATATGAATGAGAGAGAAAGAGGTCAACCAAAACGGTGTTCAATCTGCAAACTAGTTGGTCATTCAAAAAATAGGTGTTCCCACCGTCCCGAAAGTTCAAGTCAAGCAAATTAATATTTTTTTTACTATCATTGTATTTCATTTCACATTATTCATAAATTAATAAAACATTATTCAACTGTACAATTTAATACTAATGTAAATCTTCAAAATAAATTTACACTGTAATATTTTTAACTAATTGTTTTTAAATTCATAATTTTCTCCAATTTTATTAATTTCCTTTATCTATATATATTTTTAAAAAATAAAAAAAAAACAAAAAAAAACCAAAAATCACGTTGAGAATTCGGGTTTGGGGACCCGAATTCTCAACGTTAAAACTGAAATTTTTTTAAAGATCACAATGTAAATTTGGGTCCCCAACCCAAATTTACATTGTAAATAGTAAAGTATATTTTGTAAATAATGGGAGGAGTTATATATTTTGGTAATTCTTTTTATATTATGGAAAAAATTTCTGCGTTGCAATGTCTAGTTTTTCTAAAAGAGCACTTGTTAATTTGTTCCTTTTAAAGCTCAACTATCCTTTTTTTTTCTGAGGCAAGTTCAACTCTGTCTTTGACAAACCTTGTTCATTAAACATGGTAATAATAATGTACCAACACAATAAGCAGAAACAAAGGGTCAAAGGTATATGTTTGGTTCGAAGCCAAGGTTCCTTGAACCTTTAAGGCAACCTAAAGTTGCTATTCACTTTGAGTTTCAGATTTTTTCATATGGGTGAAGTGGGTTAGCCTGAAGAAGACTTGAATTTTTAGAGTGTGAATTATGAACCATGATTATTACCGACATGAGGAGAGAGGAACAAGAACAGAGAAGTGAGTTATCACTTATGAGCACTATTATGACCCTTTTAAATGTTTTAAAAAAAATTGATATTAAATAACAGATATATTCTTATTACAAGTGAAGAAATTGTTGATTTTTTTTCTAAAATTTATGATGGTGGTTGTTAATGACTCAGTGAGTGCATTAAAAGTGTCATATATATATATATATATATATATATATATATATATATATATATATATATATATAAAGGCCTGAGGTGCAAAGACAAAATGGCGGAGTATCCATATTATGGGCCATTGCTCATTGGGCTTCAGGCTTTATATTTATTTTTGTATATAGCTTTGCCCGAACATGTAGGCGGGAAAGTTGAAAGAAATGGATTTTAAAAGAGTTAACTGAATTACGGAAAAATAGTCAAATTCATGATTGAAAATTTGAGGCGTTAAAAAATTGGTTTCTAAAAAATGAAAAAAAATTTAAATTTAGTCCCTCAATGTATAAAAAGTGTGATAAATTAATCTTACAAATAATTTAATAACAAATTGATCCCTAAACTTTACAACTTAATATCAAATTAGTCTTAAAAATATAACTTATTGTCAAATTAATCCTTGAACATTATAATTTAATGATAAAATAGTCTCACAAATTTAATGACAAGATTAGTTTGTCACACTTTTTGCACATTCATGAACTAAATTTGTATTTTTTATCTTTCAGAAGTTAATTTGTCACTGCATCGCATTATTGAAGATGAATTTGATTATTTATCTTATGTTCCTTACTTCTTTTTAGTTTGTACTATATTAGTTTTGGTTTATTTTTATTTAATTAAGTTTGTCCTCTTTAAAGATTAAGTAAATTTAGACTCATTATTAATTTATTGAGAAATGTTAAAAACACTCTTTTAAACACATTTTTTATTGGTTAAAATGTTTTGAAAATTACAAAAGATAGTGGATCCTACCTCATATTTAATGTATCTCTCATGATTGTTTAATTTTCAATAAATATCAACCAATTGATAGGATGTATGTTGGGAGAAATGTATAATGTGTTGATAGCATTCCTCTAATTTGTTTTATCAAAAAACTATGAAATCATTATTTATAATTAAATATTTTTGTTACAAAAATTAAGGTGAGTTGAGTCTTGTGAACTTTTTAAGATAAGGATATGTTTCAAGGTTCAAAGAACAAAGAACACTTACGGATCACCTACTAAGAAGGTTTTAACATCAATAACGAAATTCAAACCAATAATCCACATCCGTTTGGGATACAAGTTTGATCCTTACTAAATGAATTAACCTTCGTTGGTATTTTTATTTAAATATTTAAGAGTATATAATGAATTTGAAATATTTAAAAGTAAAAAAGTGAAAAGTTTGAAAATTTTTATAAGATAGGATATCATGATTTGAGTGAGGCAAATTTGAAAATTTTCATTTGAATGATATGATGTTTTAGTTATTAAATTTTAACTATATTTTTTAAAATTCACCAAAAGAAAATTAAAACAATTTAGTTAATTTAATTTGAGAAATTTTTAAACTAGACATAAAAATTTAATAATTTTACACAAATAAATTAATGATAAAAGTAAATTTATTTAATTTTAAAATAAAAGCCTTAAAAAATCATATATTGTTAAAAAAAATCTGAAGAGCAATCAAAAGAATTGAAATAAATCCAGCGTGGGCATGGTACCTTGAATCTTGAGGTATCCACAGTCAAACAAAATATATAGGAAGAAAGTCATGAGAGTGTGGAATTAAATAATAAGTAAGAGCTTAGAACTTTGAAGAAGAAACGCTTTATGTAATCATGAGTCATGGATAGGGTGAAAAAGTGAACTATTATCGCATAGAGAAAAAAGAAACACAAATCAAATAAGTTAAGTCTCTTTTATAAATTAACTTACATACTTTTTATATTAAATTTATATATATATATATATATACTTTATTTTCAGAAAAGTGAAATTTAAAAAATCTATATAAGTATTTATATAAAAATTGAACGGCGAGGATGAGTGACCGTTCCCTTATATGAAAGGAAGAAACAAAAGTGATGCAACAGGTAGAAAAGTTCAGCGCGGCAGAACGTCACGGAGAAGACACCAATGCATAGTAAAAGATTTTTCATGCCTTATCTACATACTTATTATTGGAAAAAGTTTTTGGTTTTTACTGTTTACTTTTCTCTTCATAATTATTTCATATACTTTTTTTAATGAAAAATATTATTTTAGGTTATAGATGTAGATTTTTTTATATTATTTACATTTTGTACATATACTAACTAATACGTTTTCAAGAAAATATATAATCATATTAATAGAGAAAATAGACTATACATGATTAAAACAATCATAAATTATTATGTGATAATACCTTTAAATTATACTAATATAGTGATTTCTATTTAATTAACTTAATAAAACTATTTTACATTATTAGTCATAATTCTTATTAATATTAAAAATATGATATATTTTATATTAATCGGTTAATCTGTAAAAATTAGTTCAAGGGTAAGTCGTGCAATAGTATTTAATATATTTATAATATGAAATTAAATAATTCATATTATGATGATAATTTGTTTTAACATGGAATGTATAAATTAATTTACTCATGACTAGTCTAAATTCATATGTGATTCCAAATTTGAGCTTTGAGTGTACATTTATATGCTAAATATTCAAAGAGAAACTTTTATCTCTTATAATAATAATTTTTTATGTAACTCACAATATTTTCTTCCGTATAAAATACATGTGTCCTCATAAAAAATAACCAAGATAATGTTTACAAATTTAGGTTGTTGTAATATAATTTTCAGTAGTAGTTAAGGTTCGGTAATCAAACACTCTATAGTCTATAGAGTTATTACATTTATTTTCATTCAAATTAAATAAACCTTAATGTTAGATAAGCTTCTCCTAAAATAATTGATTTTAACTTACAGATAAGTTAATTTCATCTTATAGAATAAACTTGTTTCATTTTTCACTCTTATTTTCTTCTTTTAAAAATGGTTATAAAAAATTATCAAAACAATATTATAATTTCCATACAAAGATAATTGGCTGACTCAATGGTAACTAAGGATATTTTATATAACTAGGGATCTCTAACTAGCATATTGTGTTTGGTGTTACTGTGTGGATGATCTGGAAGATTAGAAATAAATGTATTTTTAAAGGTGTTCATCCTGAGGTTAATATAGTTATAGCTCAAGTTAAAATCTAGATGGATGCAATCCTTAAAAGTAGGCTTAAGCTTCTTCCTCACATGAAAAATTCCTACTCTTGGATCTCTATGGGTTGGAAATCTCCCCCTCAAGGTTGGATTAAAGCTAATGCTGATGGATCAGTTCGTGGTGGAGGACACTTTGCAGCCTGTGGAGGAGTTTTCAGGGATTCTCAAGGTGACAAGGTGTGTGGCTGGCTGGTTTTGCTAAAAACCCGGGTGCTTGTTCTGTGTTGATGACTGAGTTATAAGTTATTTATACTGCTATCGAGTTAGGTTGGCACAACAATATCAGGAAGCTTTGGATTGAATCTAATTCTGCTATTAGTGTTCATATGATTACTTCACAAGTTCCATCTACTCATCATTTTGCTTCTATTTTGAATAGGATTAAATCCTTTTTGTTGAAAGATTGACAAGTTAGGATTACTCATACGTATAGAGAAAGTAATGTTGTTGCAGACTTTTTGGCTGCTCTTGGTCACACTTTTGGTTTGGGACTTTGTTATGAGCAGAAATTCTGTTCATAAGGATCCTAGCTTTCGAGATCTAGGTGTCTCCAGAAAAGGAAAGATTAAGGAAATAAACTTTTGATTATATTGCTTGCTTTCATTTGAATACATTGTTTGCTATTTATAAGCTCTTGGTCTGCTAACACTTTGGTAGTGGTGCTGTGGCATATTGCCTTGGAAGAAAAGCAAAAGCAAAATGCAAAAAGTGAAAAAGCAATCCCAACAGAATTGTACTGCACAGCCACAGAAGGACAGCCCTTGCTCACTCCACTACCTACTGCATTTTGTTGTTGTTCCTTGTTCCTAATCATAACAGGTTGTCTCCACCTTGTCTGTTGCTATTTCTTCTTCAGTGTTGGATTGCTCTGTGCTGAATTACTCCACCTTGGGTTGATTCATAACATTCCTACGCCCATCCGAAAACACCTTGTCCTCAAGGTGTTACGAGTCCGTCGAGGTCGTCCAGGATCCCAAGGTCTGTACCGGCAAGGTTCCTTTGGGTCAGCCGCCTTCCTTAAGGTAAAAGTAGCTGGTTGACACTTGCGTGCAACCATGGCCGACCCATAGGGCACAATTCCCGTCTCAAATAGTGCCATGACTTTATGTTCCAAAATCTTGTCATGCGGAGCCGCTTCACGACCATAATGAACCATGAAACCAAAGAGGTTGTGGAGGGAAGTCACGGCACGGAGGTGGCTGAGCTGGGTGAAGATGGAGGATGACATGTGGGCGAGTTGGTGCTTGTTGTCGGCGGCAAGGTGAGGAACAGGCATGGGAAACGGAGTTGGTAAGGGTGTGGTGTGTTTCAGCATGAGTGCGGGTTGTGGTGGCGGAGTTGGCAAGGGCGTGGGTGCGGTGAGTGGGGGTGACTGAGGCGGCTTGAGCGGCGGAGGCAGTGGCGGGGTCAGCGATAGAGGCGTTATTGGAGTGTGTTTTAGGACTGTCTTCGCAGAGGAAGAAGATGGAGGTATGGGTGACTGGTGTTGACGGGCTTCTAACATCGTAATGCGGTGAATGAGTTCATCTAGTGTGTTGGTGACATGGAGTTGGTTGGAGGCTAGCTTGGCTATGGTTGCTTCGATGCGTTCCATTCTGGTTTTGGGCGGAGGTGCTTCAACCATGGTTGGAGGGTTCAATGAAAGCACCAAATTATTATGAGCAGAAATTCTGCTCATAAGGATCCTAACTTTCGAGACCTAGGTGTCTCTAGAAAAGGGAAGATTAAGGAAAGGAACTTTTGATTATATTGCTTGCTTTCATTTGAATACATTGTTTGCTATTTATAAGCTCTTGGTCTGCTAACATTTTGGTAGTGGTGTTGTGGCATATTGCCTTGGAGGAAAAGAAAAAGCAAAATGCAAAAAGTGAAAAAGCAATCCCAACGGAATTGAACTGCACAGCCACAGAAGGATAGCCCTTGCTCACTCCACTACCTACTGCATTTTGTTGTTGTTCCTTGTTCCTAATCATAACAGGCTGTCTCCACCTTGTCTGTTGTTATTTCTTCTTCAGTGTTGGATTGCTCTATGCTAAATTACTCCACCTTAGGCTGATTCATATCAGACTTCATGTTTTTAATGTCCCTCCAAAGAATTGTATATGGTTGTAATAGACTAATGTAGTGGGAACTCTATTCCCAAGAAGAGTCTTGTTGTTATGGCCTGCCACTTTTTCTCATTATATATATATATATATATATATATATAGTAATAGATACACTATTCACTAGTGTACATAAACATCTAACTCAATTATTACTTTATAAAATTGTTGCTTCTTTGTAATTTTCACACTCCATTTAACTCTTAAGTTGTGTTTGGTATTAAAGAGAAATAAAGTAAATGAAAATAGGTGAAAAAAAATGAAAAGATAAAGATATTTTGTTGAAGAGAAATAAAGATGTGAGTAAAAATAAGTAAGAAATAGTAGAACTCCCACGAACTTTAAAGTTATTTCTCATTTTAATCTGGTGCTACAAAAGCATTTCTCAATTTTATCCGTGCTTATTTCTATCGTGTAAAACAAAAACAGCATTAATGTCTAGCAAGTATATATCCCCAACTTGTATACTCATAGTTAATGCAACCAACTGTAACTATAGACAATTCCCATCTATAGAATTCATGAAGTCACGGTGATTGACAAAGAACAGCCTGGTTCCTTGCATTCCGAGTTGAGTAGAATAATTGAACAGCAAATGAATGTTCACATGTGTAAGCCATGCATGTGTTCTACACTTCTATACTAAGTTTGAATCTTGTCCTCATTTACATTGGTTTTTAATTTAATTTTATTAATATATCGAGCAATTTAAATGTTAATGTACGTATATTAAAATGAATTAGATTGATTTTTTCTAAATTAATACAAGTAAAAACTAAATTTTAACTAATCTTATTAAAAATAATGTGAAAACTACACTTCTACATTTAATTAATAATATCTATTAGTATGAATTGTTTTCTTTTTTTCTAATTAAATATGAATTATTTTATTACTTTAAAAACTACGACAAGTATATTTTTTATGATCAGACAAATCTTAGATCTTTT
The DNA here is from genome assembly GCF_000004515.6 of Glycine max. Lineage (NCBI taxonomy): Eukaryota > Viridiplantae > Streptophyta > Magnoliopsida > Fabales > Fabaceae > Glycine > Glycine max. The sequence goes on from NC_016088.4 coordinate 24,524,169, forward strand.
CATATACAAATTCGCAATGCCTTTTAAGAAATAAAAACAATATGGAATGGGTCGACATCGATCGATTGGAATCCGAACCATTTTGGCGTGTGGGATACTTCGTCGTTATTCAAACCCACTTTTGAAATAAATTGATAATTGGATTATTGCATGTATGTCACATGTCCTCTCTTAGGCCTAAAGTTTCCATCAGTAATATTTTACGTCCCAAATGAATTTTGAAGAAATAAATCAATTTCTTATAAGAATAGCTCAACTCATCAATAAGTGGCCGTCAGTTTCATCCACAGATAACAGATATCAACTGCTACGTAATATGCAAAAAAAAATTATAAAAATTGCGTGAACTAAAAGAAAACTCAACAATTTGTTGACAATAAAGCCAGTACCAATTCAAGGAATTGCTAGATTTTGATACAATGCTATTATAATTTAGCCATATATTATCAAATCATTAAAAAGTTAACTATTTAATTATTTCTTCCATTCCTAGAGATTGATGTTTAAGGGTTTTTTCACACAAAACAAGAAAACAAGCATTCCACGAGAATTAATATTTATTAAGGAATAATTTTACTAAAATATTATTATTCTTTTTCTTAATTTTAATAAATGCATTATTAAGTATTTTAAGATAATATCATTTATTAGAGGGTGGAATTGGAATAGTATTTGAATAACTCATTGAAAAGTGAGAATATCAATTAATTTAGAATTTTTTTTTTGAAGACTAAAATTGGAGTCATTTTGGAATGTGATGAGGACATGACAAGGACTAAGGGCAAGGAACCTTTAGAAGGACTTAGAGGACCTATGCCAAGGGCTAGAACAAAGAAGGCCAAGAAAGCTCTTCAACAAGTGTTAACTATGCTATTTGAATTTAGGCCCAAGTTACAAGTGGAAGAGCTTCAGATTGTCAATTGCACCATGTTCCAAGAAGAGTAGAGGGTGCCACCTTTCTTGAGTGATTTTATTAGCATTTTGTTAGTTAAAATAAAAGTTCAAACTTGTGTTAAAGTGGTTGTCAATTCTCTTTGGATCCTCACCACCTATGGACTTGTTTTAATTTAAAGAAATTAAGGTTTAATAAGGTGGAAACTCTAGGCTTGTGGCTACCTCTTGGCTGACCAAGAGCTAAGCATTTTTCCACATGTATTTGTGTCTTAATTCTAATTTAATTAGGTATAATGACACCATCAATTGTTGTTATTGGTGATCATTTCATCTTCTCACTTGTGTAACCAACTTGATGTCATTGCTATTTATGGGTTGCACATTTTCTAATAAAAAACATATCTTGAATTGAGTTTTAATCACCTTCTAAAGTGTGAGAGTGAATCTCCTTAGTTACTTGAGTGATTCAATAAATTGGTTTATCAAGGAACACCACCTTGTGTGTGACAGTAATTCTAGAGGAGTGATTCTTCCAACCACCTTCTTCATTCTCCTTATCCATTCCATTTTTTGAATTTCATACAAAAAAAAGAAAAAAGAAAACCTTTGAAGATTCATCATCAACCCTTGTGCAAATGGGTTTACATCAGAACGAAAGGATTATTACTTGTAAACATTGCAAAGTGTCTCTCAAATAAATTGGAGAATGAATATTTATTGAATAGGAGACCAACCTTTATATATAAGCATTTGTTAGCAACAATAACAGAAAGATAAGATTAACCAAAAGATAACTAAAGCTAATTAAAGATAATGAAAACATATCAAAATGCAATCTGATTTAGCTAAACAGAAAACTAAAGATAAGACAACATACTCAACAAACCCTTCCTTGAATTAATTATGGCTATGCAACTAGTTTAGTTTAGGAACCTTGCACGCTCCAATTTGTATTTGGAGTTTTTGGAAAGAGTCAAGCTTTAGGGGCTTAGTCATCACATCAACAACTTGATCTTGTGTGAAATAACAACAATTACACTGGAAGGGGGACTGGTTGAATAGTATGAATATCAAAGATAATAACTTTTGTAACTTTTAGAACAAATATAGACAAAAAAGCATATGTATACATGATAAGTCATCCATTGAAGAGAAAAATAGGTTTTAATAAAGATAAGTTTGATTGTCGAGTGACTTAATAAGAGAGAGTCTTTAAAACAATTTTTCAAATAAATACTTGGTATTAAAGAAGTGACAGAGAGTACTAATAAAACATTTAATAAACTATTGAGAGAAGTAGAACACTTGATTTGTATTGGTTCAGTCAACTTGAGCTATGTCCAATTATCATTTACTCAATAGTAAAGGGTTCCACTAATCATAACTTAATTACAAAATAAGTATTCTGACCTTCTACTCCTAACTATACAAGTATTCTTAATACCACTTGTCGTACTGTCTTAGACTCTCATTGAATCTAAGAAACCCAAGTATTGTTTAACACTAAGTCACTCTTGACTTTCACAAACAATAGCTTGAATGAATATAAGTATTAAATAACACTCAATGAGTGAATAAACAATAAAGCTCAAATACAAGATAAATTTGCTTAACAAAGGATAAATAAATGAAAGATTTAAATTAGTTGTGCAGTGGTTTCAACAGAGTATTGCTTCAAAGATATTCTCATTTTCTCAATATAATGACTTGTTTTTTCATTTTTGAGTAGAGGCTGCCTTTTATAGACTTCAAAGAAAGATCTGTTACGAGATCAGTGTTGATTCCATGAAAAGACCATTGTCTTATACTAGGAGATAAGGCTACGTGTCATGCTTTGGTTTCAATAGAGGAATATTCTATGGATACTTTCTATTTTCTTCTATTCTTCCATTTCCAGAAATTCAAATGTTAGCAATTCAAAATGAAGAGAGGCAAAATGAATTTGTATAAGATAGAAAATGTGTACTTCCCTTTTTCGGCAAACATAGACTTATTTATCAATGTTGATCATTTCAAAAGAACATGTTAGTCTCTTACTACGTGGATGTGAGAGTTAACAAAATGTAGTGTATAACATTGATTACCATAATGAGTGGACGCTTTTTGGTTTATTGCATTGGATGCTAGTTCAATAATTAGCAAAGCATTTTTTCTTTGGGTAAGTACGATACATGTAGACTATAGTTAAATCCTTTAACACGCTGATCATGTCCATTTGTGAAAAACTCATTAAAACATCAATAATTTATACTTATTATTATTCATCAAAATCCAAGACAGATGAGAAGGGTGGTCATTCAGACCTAACATTGTGTTCCACACTTAACTAGTTGAATGTTTCCATCTCTAGTGACCTTGGGAAATGAAACCTCACATCTATGTGCTTGCTCCTTCCATGCATAATATGATTTTTTGATAACTTAATAGTAGAAGAATCATCACACATTATCTTTGTACTTCCTTTCTAATCATATCCCAACTCCTTCAAAATTCTTGTCATCCAAGTTGCTTGACAGGCACATCCAACTACTGCAATGAACTCCACTTCTATTGTGGAGAGTGTAACAATTGTTTGCTTTTGAGAAGACCAAGCTACAAACCATCCACTCATTAGAAACACATATCTTAATTACTCTTCCTATCTTCCAAGTTTCCAATAAAGGCCAACAACTTCTCATTTTCTCCTCTTTTATACAGGATTCCATAATTTTCAACACCTTTCAAACATCTAAGGTTCCTCTTAGCCACTTTAGCATGTTTTTATGTTGGTTGTTTCATATATCTATTGATTAAATTAACCACAAACATCAAGTTTGGTCGTGTAGTTGTGATGTACCTCATGTTGCCTACCATTTGTTTGAGCTATGTTTCATTTTCCTTGACTCCTCCTTCATATTTGCATAATCTACAACCAGACACAATAGGATTAGGATTGCATACTGAATTGCATTCCTCAAAGCCAAATTGCCTTAGGATCTCCAAAGCATATTTCTTTTGGCATATGTAAATCCCATCTGAACATTGCTTCACTTCAATTTGTAGAAAGAACATCATTTTCCTTAAATCTATCATTTCAAACTCCTTTTTCTTAGATTTCTTAAAATGATTCATCATATGTTCATCATTTCCTGTGTATATGAGATCATCTACACTAACAATCAGAATCTTACCTTCCTTACTCCATTTGATAAAGAGTGTTTACTTATTTTGACTTTTTTGGAATCCTTCACTGATGATGTAAGATTCAATGCGGCTAAACCAAGCTCATACAAGGCATTGTGAGGTTTATAAACCATATGCTCACTTCCTTTAACCATATATCCCTTTGGTTGTTCAACATACACATCCTCACTCAATGTTCCATGAAGAAAGGCCAGCTTTCACATCAAGTTGATAGATCTTCCAACCTCTTTGTGCAGCAAGTGCTATTATCATTCTAACAGTATTCATCCTAACAACATGTGCAAATACCTCATTGTAGTCGATCCATACTCTTGTAAATACCCATTTTCCACCAATCGTGCCTTGAATTTGTCCACTGCCGCATGTTCAGTTAACTTGGTTTTGTATATCCATTTGACCCTAATTTTCTCTGCATCCTTTGTATATCCATTTGACACCAATCATGGCTTGCCTCCATTCAGCACATTTTAGTGCCTCCTCAAAGCACATTGGATCTATAGAATCTATCAAGGCCATGTTGATCTCATATTCTTTTTCTGATAGTTCTTCTCCTATCACACAATCTTCCAATTGTGTTGGAACATGTCTTTATTTTTCCCCTTGTAACATTCTGATTTGGCATGTGTTGAGATTCACTATGATCAATTTCACCTTGTGGTTCCTCTTCATTGTGTTGGGATTCATTATGATCAATGTCACCTTGTGGTTTCTCCTCATTTGTGGTTGTATCAGCCTCTTCATTGTCAAACTTATTGTCCCTCCATTCTAAGTCTTCTTGCAACCCTTCTTGTTTCTTTGATCCTAACTCCAATATTTTTCTTCTTTAAATATCAAATCTCAGCTTTTCAAGACATTATTTGAGACAGGATCATACACCTTGTACCCCTTGGATTTATCACTAACACCAAGGAGAACACATTTAACACTTTTGCTTTCTAGCTTCATCTTTTTAGCATTTAGAGTGTGTGTACGCCCCACACATCCAAATACTCTAAAATGCTCAATTAAAGGCTTCTCACCACTCCAAGCTTCCTATGATGTCATTCCTTTAACAACTAGTCTGGGAATTCGATTTAGAATACATTGTCCAATTCACTGCTTCAAGCTAGAAGGTCTTCGAAACCCTTTTTTCATATAACATTATCTAACAAGATTCATCACAATCCTATTTTTGCACTCAACTACTCCATTATGTTGTGGAGTATAAGTTGTAGTCAATTGCCTCTTTACTTTATTGAGCTTTCAAAATTCATTAAACTCCAATGAATTAAAATATCCTTCCCAATTTGTACGGAGACATTTGATATGCAATCCAGTTTCTTTCTTAACAAGCACTTGAAGTGATAGAAAGCTTCTGACTTTTTCAATAGAAAATATACCCATGCTTTTCTAGAATAATCATCTATGAAGCACAAAATATGTCTATTTTGATTGTTAGATGGTGGAGTAATTGGACCACAAATGTTTGCATGGACCAATTGCAACTTATGGCTTGCTCTCCATTGACTTTTCTTTGACATTGGCTCACGATGTTGCTTCCCTTTGACACAATCAAAGCATACAATTGTGGAGGCAAATAATTGAGGCAAACCACAAACCATTTTCCAAGTTTGTAGCAATTATAGCCCTCTGTAACTAAGATGAGCATATCTACAGTGCCACAAGTGAGGAAGATCTTGTTTTGTGATGCTAAAACATGTTTCTTTCTTGTTTGGAGTCCTAGCCCATAGTATAAACATTATGTTTAAAGTTGTATTGCTCTGTAGGATCAACACTTTGTGGGGATGATAGATGCTACACATTCTACTACAATATAGGAGTTATCATCAATCATTGAAAGTGCATGTTCTACTACACTTGGTCTAATAAACTTGTGTTCATGAACAACTTGGGAACTTTGTAGTTCATCAATGGTAAGTTTATCAATGTCCTTAGACTTTTCAATTGAGACAACAACATAGTTGAATTTCTTAGTCAAAGATCTAAGGATTTTCTTCACAATGGTGACTTCCTTCATGTACCCTTCATTGCTCCTCATCTTTTTGGCCAAACCCATAACTTGAGCACGGTACTTAGTTAAGGTTTCACCAACTTTCATCTCAAGAACGTCAAAATCCATCCTTAGGGATTGCATATTTGAATACTTCTCTCTTGCATTCCATCCAAACTTTTTCATAGAGTCCCATATCTATTTTGATGTCCCTTTCTCCAAAATTTGATCAAGAATTGTTTTGTCAATGATTGGATTGAAACATAATTATTAACCTGGAGGTATTTCAACTTTAGATCCTCCAATTCCTTCTATTGCACCTCGGTTGACAGTGCTCCTTTAGCTGGTTCTACATAACCAGTTTCCACCAAATTCCAATACCTCATTGATCTCAAAATATTTTCCATAAGCAAGCTCCAATTGTCATAATGACCATCGAAACATGGTATGGAGGGTTACACAAAATTCTTCTCCCCACTCATTTTCATTCACTCAAAGTCTACTGCTTTTTGTTATACCAATTTGTAAAGATTGCAAAGTGTCTCTCAAACAAATTGGAGAATGGATATTTATTGAATAGGACATGAGCCTTTATATAGGCATTTATCAACAACAATAACAAAAAGATAAGACTAACAAAAAGATAAATAAAGCTAATTAAAGATAATCTAAATAAAGATAATGGAAACTTATCAGAATGCAATTTGATTTCGCTAAACTGGGAACTAAAGATAAGATAACAAACTCAACATTACTTAAGAAATTTAAATCTTTAGATAAATCAATACGTTATTAAATGAGCAATAAATTAAATTTTTTTCTAAAATTAAAAATACAACCAGAAGTTGTTCCAACTTAATCAAAAATCTCGATTTTTAGTTCTTAAGGATATGCAGTTACATAAAATACTTGAAAGAAGAATTTGTCCATAGTGATCCTACCGACATGACAAGATTGCTTCTAGTAGAGAATACATGTGGTTAGGAGACAAAAACAAAATATTGTCAATTTAGTCTTTAAAAACAATATTCATAATATTATTTTAATCCTTGAAAAATGATAGAAATTTTATTTATCAAAATTATTTCATTTTAGCCAATTTAATTTTTAAAAGTATAATAATAAGGACTAAAATGGCTAATATTTAATAACTTTAAGGGACTATAATAATAATTTTACAATTTTAATAACTAAAATAATCAGTACTTATAGTTTAGAGGTTAATTTAAGAACTACTTATATTAAAGAGTATCATAAAAAAATATTTAAGTTTAAATCACATGATGTTATTTAAATCTTTCTTTTTAATTAAAATAACATAAAAAATCCTGATTTTGTACAATAATTTACACACAATGCTTAAAATTTTAAATTGTTTAAGAGTTGATATTTTAGAGCTCAATAAATAAACTTTTAATTGGCTTCTTCGTGCTTATGATATTTTTTTTTGGTTGACTCAAAGGGGCAATGAACCCTCAAACGATGAAATTAAAACCTGCGAGAAAATACGATAGAACTTATAGTTTTTTTTCCTTGATTACTTTCCCGCAAAACATTCTTTGTGCTTTTGATGTATGTACTTTAAGTTGTTTTTTTTCCGTCTTAATCCACTGATTCATCAGGGAAAGATACCTTAACTAATCCAAAATTCAATTAGGAGGTAAGTAAAGCATGACAAAAAATTATTTTTGTTAAGAATTAAACTTGAATAATACCTAAATAATTCAATTACTACTAGAAAATAGGCTTTTAACATCGATTATTTTTTACTTTCAATATCGATTTTTAACCGATGTTGAAACTATCGACATTAACAAGGGTTTACAAAAAACCAATGTTAACATACACCACACGACATCGGTTTTTACAAAAATCGATGTCGTGTAGTAAGAAATATACAAAAAAAAAAGCAAAAACTACAAAAACAACATCGGTTTTGGTCAAAAACGACATTGTAAGGTGCATAACAGCATGATTCTGAAAAAACCGATGTAGAAAGTGTATTTATAACATCAGTTTTTGGCAAAACCGATGTTCAATGTGCTTACAACATCAGTTTTGGTGAAAAATGATGTAGAAAGTGCCCTTAACACATCAATATTAGACCAAGCAATGTTGTTTTATGCAATTTTTTTTAATATTTTGTCTGTTTTTACAATGAACCAACTAAAACCAATTTATAAAAAATATATTAATTTTAAATTAAAATATTTAAACAAATAATTAACAAATAATAAAACTTGATAAGTAGGGAGATGATAAGATTAAGTTGACTAATTAATTTTAACTAAATTAAACATTTTCAAGGTAAACTCATGCCTCTCCAGTGAAAACTACACAAACAAGTTGCATTGAGTTCAAGAAACTATAAGCAATAAAGTAGAGAAAAAATTATTTCCTCTTGAAATATGGATATCTTGCAAATATAAATCAAAGAGAGTATTTCATAGTTGTAATGAAACAAGCAGTTTCGACTTAAAAGACTCAATTCCTACACATTTTCTTCTTTTACATATATGTATAGAAAAAGCAAGCTATCTAATTGGAACCTCTGAGTTTTATGTTTCTTCTTTTTCTTCTTCTTTGAATTGGTAGCTGAAATTATAAGCTGCAAAGAGGCAACAATGTAAATAAAATTTTTTTTAGTGGCCTAAATTAAAACTTATTAAAAATAATATTGCTTATAATTAAAAACTACACTATCAAGTTATTGTCTTTAAGATACTTGTGGCTTGCTAGATGTTAAAAATGACAAATCAAAATCTATTAGGGACACATGCCCATTGCTCTAGAGTAACACATTTTCTGGCTTCAAATCTTGATATATTATCCCTATAAACTCTCACTGAACAATATCACATTCAACTTGGTTCTAAGAAAATGTCTAGCTTGTTATACATGTTAGACAAATGGCCTCAGTTATCTTAAGAAGGGGGGGTTGAATTAAGATACAAAGACTATTCCCCAATTAAAATTTCACTCACTTTTTGGATTAACAATGCACTCTTAACATGAATTACTCAAAAGATAATTCATAATAAACTTCTTTAAAGCAAAAGATAAATAGCAATAAATAAAAGAAGTTTAAGGGAAGAGAGAAATGCAAACTCGATTTATACTGGTTCAGTCACTTCCAGTGCCTACGTCCAGTCTTCAAGCAACCCACTTTGAAATCAATTATGTTGGCCTGGCTTTATTAAACATAGACATCACTAGCGTGGTAACTTGCAAGTCCAGAGTCCATCAATAATATTTATAGAACTTAAAGTATCTTTTTAGGTATTTTAATTTAGTTTTCTTTTCTTTCCATTCTTACAATTTTTTATTTTAATCTTTATAAATTATTGTGTAAGAATATTGTGTAAGATTCAAAATTGTGCAAGATTCAAAAATTGTTTAGCATTAAAATTATTTTGATTATTTAATTATTAAATATTAAAAAATTATTAAGTATTGTATAGAATTAAATTTATTTTGAATTTTTAACTATTTAAAAAATGACTCATATTTATTTTCATTCAATATTGAAATTTTAATTTTTAAATAAATATTTAAAAATGAAAATTTGAATTTCATTGAAATTGAATTACTTTATCCAAACAAGGAAATTAAAATACAAGAAATTGAATTGCCTCATCCAAACAAAATATTTGTAAAATGAAAGGAATTTAAATCAAGGCAATTAAAATGTTGTGTATTTGAATTTCCTAGAAATTTTTAAATCCCCCATCCAAACACATAGTAATAGTAATATCACATAATTGTTATGAGTTATCTTCTCACATCATTGAAGAGGGTTCATGCACTTTTTTCAATGCTTGTCAATTGTGAGTCTCACCAACAAATATTTTATCCATTCATGGAAGTGTATATTATTATATTTTCTCTTTGGGGTTGAATAATGTTGTCATCCCGTGATATTAGAAGATCCTATGAATTTAGGAAGTTTTAGCAATATTTATATATTCTTTCAAAATGAATGAAAATGACTTATAAACTTTGATAATTTTATCCTCTCCAACTATAATTTAATAAATGAATAATATGTGTACATTTATATTGTTATTCAACCACAAAATTATCATATGTGGTAAATTTATTAATTTTTATAGTAATTATATTGAAATTTTTTTATCATTTTTTATAATAATTATTCTATAAGCTATATTAAAAAAATCTATGATTGATTAACAATAAAAAAAATTGAAAAGAAATTAAACTTTTGAATAAACGTTGATATAACATTTCTTATACTACTTAAAATGTTGATTATATTATATAAAAATTTTCATACTACTAAAATTGCTATATCTATTATTATATTGTATCTTTGGGTTTGGATAAGGAAATCATCCCGCCGTGGTATTAGAATGTTTCGTGGTTTTAGTAAACTATATTTTTTATATATTTATATATAATTTTAAAGTGAATGAAAATACAAAGAAAAGGAATGGTGAGATTTTGGATATTGATGGAAGATTCATGTTGTAGAAGTTTGTTTGAGATTTTGGATATGATTCACCATTGAATGTCAGCAGAAGGTAGTAAAGAAAAGGAAGAATGGTGGGTTGTGTGTTAGTCGATGAATACGACTAACTTTTTTGTATAAAACATGTGTTAATTGTATCAAACTCCTCCAATTTATGGTTATTTTGTAGTGTTGTAATTACTTTTTGATTAAAGATAGGTAATAAATATTCAGTACTCCCGTTTTGTGTATTTAATAATCATTTTCTCTCAATTTCAGGTTAATTAGGCAAGTTTGTGAAGTGCTGATTTTCATCCTCTCGCTAAGTCAATCTGCTGGCTTAACGAGTCATCTGCTGAGCGCACCACTCCTTTGGCTGAGCGCGAGAAAGAATCTGGAAGAAGGATGAGCTGTGCGTGTTCGCTGAGCGAGGGCTCATCCTGCTAAGCACACTGCTTGAGTCCATCTGCCGAGCGAGAAGACGCGCGCTAAGTCGATATGAACAAAAAATAGAAAATAGTAATGCCAACAGCAATATAGACAATAACAGAAAAACGTCAATAGCAAACTAATCAAAAAATAGTAATGTCAAAAAATGCGGTGACCTCGGTCACGTGGCTCCGCTTCCTCCCAAGAAGCCGAGCAAGTCTGCCATCTTCTCATCCATGCGGGCGTCCTCTGCATCATCGGGAACTCCTGTAGGTGCCTCCTCCGTCTGGTCCTCGGGCCAATCTCCGGGCCATTCGACCTCAACCCTAAACTGATCTGGAGTAGGGCATGCAAAAGGAGCGAAACCCAGGCCCTGCTGACTGAGGCTGAGCTGGTAGAGACACTCATGTATCTGCACCTACCCCCGGTGGTTGGCCGCCTGTTGGCGAACCAAGTGCTGTAGATACCGCTCCATGCCTAATGACCCAGCGGGATCAGCCTGATGAGGTGGTCGCGGTGCGTCTACGGCCTGTGGCGCATCACCCTGCGCCTTCCTAGGCGTGCAATACTTCTCAATGAAGGCTCGGGTGATCGGTGGCCGGATCACCTTACTAGGTGTGATGGGAACCCCAAATGACTGGCAGAGGCCCGTGATCAACGCTGGAAACCCCAGGGCCCTGTTAGACTTATCCGGGTCTAGAGGGTGCCTGGTGGGTTACATACCTACAAATAAATAGATGGCATCAACAATCAATTGAGCCACATGGATGCTCATCCGTGTCAGGATGGCATACACCAGCTGACACTTCGGCAGAGAAGGGTCGGAGTTATGATCATTGGGTAGGACATTGCTGAGCAGCAACGTCATCCACATCTGTGTCAAGGTGGTCATACTGGTGCGCATGATCCGCACCCGCCTCCCTGCATCGGTCCGGGCAAAATCCTGACCCGGTATACATAACTGCTGGGCAATGGCCTCCTCGTCAAACCCATCGGCCCTGTTCCTTCTCTGACTAAACTCACACTCCTGGCCTTCCTCTAACGCCAGCAGGTCACCTAGGAATTGGCTGAGGGCATCTGCATCAAAGGGAATCCACTGCCCCCTCGCCCATGATCGCATGTCCCGCACTCCCTCTTCTGTGGGCCAAGCATTAGCATAAAATTCTAGGACTATATTTGGGTCAAACTTAGCCATGAGAGTGACCAGCGACGTCCAACGCCAGTGAGCTATCTCTTCCTAAAAGTCGGTGTACTCATCGTCCCTGAGCTGGACGCGTCTCTCTCAGTGGAACGACCATCCTTTGATGGCCTCGAAACGCTGCTGATGTTCGGCGCTCCTGAAACGGTGGCTATCAAACTCGGGAGCGGCGCTTGTCCCTTCAGCTGCGGCGTCCCTCCTAGATCTCTTTGCGGAAAGCTTTTTCGGAGCCATTTCCTGCGAGGGCAAACATTTGGAAAGTTAGTTTACAAGGAAATGCTATTTTAAAGCAAAAATGGCATGCTAATCCTTTTGATTTAGAACAAATTTGTAACCACATCTCCTTAAAGAAGAACATTTACCAACGTGCATACGTGCCAAGTATCTTGCTATTTATCAATATACAAGGATATTCAAAACATTCCAGTTACCACATAATTTTTTTGAAAAGAATTCATATATGCATGCTCAAGGTATTGTGCCAAAATTACACATGTTCATATTCAAAGTATTTTACTACCAAAAATTACCTACGCACATTTGAAGTATTTAAAAAATTTTGTTGTTTCATTCACATTTATTTATACATATACGCACATTGGATAGCCAATCTCACGTCATGCACACACTTGCATTTATTTGAAAATGAATTTTCATGCCATCTATCTACACTTGAGAGGCAATTCCACATCATATATTCATTTGGGAAGCATTCTTGTGCCATTTCGCCATGGGTACATTTTTTTTGAAAGGCTCCTTATGCTACCTACCCACAAATATACGTATTTTGAAAGGCATTTTTTACTCTTACATATACAGATTTTTGAAATGCATTATTTGTTATACATTCACACTTTGCAAGGCATTTCCATGCTATATATATTCACATATATACATACCATTGAAAGGTATTTTCCATGCTACCTAGGTGCAAGGTATTCCTCATGAGGCAGCCAATCAAAAACCTCTCAAACATGTCCTAATATTCATGCCTTTTTACATTCAAAACCAAAACTTAGATTCCTAGGCATAAGTCATGCTCCTTTATATTGAAATTAAAAGCTTGGGTTCCTAGGCCTAGAATCGCATTCGGGCACTTATTTTATCCTCTACGTGTTGTCCTCATACATATAAATCAGCCCCACAGTCCAAAGTTCACAAAACCATGCTCATATGTCGTTGAGGCATTTCATCGAGCACTTGGTGGGCGCATGTTTAGGCATGAATATCAAGAGAATGGGGGCAATGTGGCATGCCCCATTACTTCAGAATGCCCCCTAGGCCTAAGGCCATCCCTTACAACCCCTCAATTCAACAAAAACAAGCAACAATTCAAGGATAAATCCCTCACGTTTTTTAGCAAATACATGCAACTTAGAGTACCAAAATACATCAATGGAAAGCTAGAGAGCCCAAGAATGAGGTACTTACTTGTTGGAGATGAATAATAGCGCAAAACGGAATCAAAAACGTGAAAAATGGTGACCCTAGGGCTGCAAACTCATGAAATCCGTGGGTCTTGCTTTTGAATGAGGGGGGGGGGGGAGTTTTTGGGGTGCAAAAAATTCCCCTCCCTCATTTTTTTATATTTTCAGGTGCAGGGGTGCTCGCCCAGGTGAGCTAAGCTACACTTTTTTTTTAGGGGAGATGTAAGTATGGCCTTCAACGGGCAGCGTTTGCTTACTCGAACCCACTCAGGGCAGATATCCAATATTTACTTTAAAGACACAACAGTAATTACTGTAAATTTAAAGGATACTAGGCTGCCTTGCAGCGGCGCTTTCCATTTCTCCAGAGCTAGGCAAGGGACGACGACCCATCGGTCGTGACCTCTACTTACGAAGTGAGGACTGAAATCTCAAACTCATGTTCTCTTCTTTTAAAAGACTGTGACGAGAAATATACAGTAAACGGGAATCCCTGGGGGAAACCAAGAAGAATACACAAAAATAAAAGAACATGCAGCGATATCCTCAATTGCCCCAGATTCTAAGCATAGTATCGCTTGACAACATCAGAATTCACGGGTAAAGGCAGCTCCTCGCCATCCATGTTGCTAAGCACCAGGGCCCCTCTAGATAAAGCCATTTTCACAACGAAAGGTCCTTCGTAGTTCGGGGCCCACTTCCCTCGATTATCTTTAACAGCGTGGGACATCTTTTTCAACATAAGGTCCCCCTCATGGAACTTGCGCAAGTGCACCTTCTTGTCGAACACATTCTTCATTCTTTGTTAATACAGGCGCCTATGGCTCATGGCCGTCAAGCACTTACCTTTGATAAGGTTGAGTTGGTCATAGCGTGTTTGAGCCCACTCTGATTCTTCTAAGCCTGATTCTGCTAATATCCTCTGGGAAGGGATTTCTACTTCAAATGGGAGTACTGCTTCCGTTCCATAAACCAAGGAATATGGCGTTGCCCCAGTAGAAGTTCGTACCGAAGTTCGGTATCCATACAAGGCAAAAGGCAACATCTCATGCCAATCTTTGTATGATACTGTCATCTTCTGAATAATTTTCTTAATATTCTTGTTGGCTGCTTCAACGGCTCTGTTCATCTTTGGTCGGTAGGGCATGGAATTGTGATGCTGGATTTTGAAATCCGTGCACATTTCCTTCATCATCTTGTTATTCAGATTGGTACCATTGTCGGTAATGATCTTCCTAGGGAGTCTGTACCGACAAATCAGCTCCCTCTTGATGAATCTGACCACTACACTCCTCGTGACATTGGTGTAGGAAGCCGCTTCGACCCATTTGGTGAAATAATCTATTGCCACGAGAATGAAGCGATGATCGTTCAAACCCTTGGGTTCGATGGCCCCTATGACGTCTATCCCCCACATGGAAAAAGGCCAAGGGGAGGACATGACATTCAGAGGATGCGGCGGAGCATTGACATTGTCCGCGAACGCTTGACATTTATGGCATTTCCTTACATGGATGCAGCAATCACTTTCCATGGTGAGCCAGTAATAACATGCTCTCAGGATTTTCCTGGCCATAGCATGCCCATTGGCGTGCGTTCCGAACGAACCCTCGTGGACCTCCTTGATCATGTGGTCTGCCTCTTTGGCATCCACGCATCGCAGGAGAGTCATGTCATGGTTTCTTTTATATAGTATGCTCCCGCTCATGAAGAAATCGGCCGCCAATCTCCTTAATGTCCTTTTATCGTTGTCGGAAGCCCCCTGTGGGTATCCTTTGCTTTCAACGAACTGCTTGATATCGAAATACCAAGGCTTACCATCCCGTTCTTCTTCCACCTGACAACAATGCACGGGTCTGCCACGACACCAGAACTCAATGTATGGTAGGTCCCCGTGCGGTGTTAGCTGGAACATGGATGCCAGAGTAGCAAGCGCATCCGCCATTTGATTTTCCTCCCGGGGAACGTGATGGAAGGAGATCTCATCAAAGGAATCAGCCAACTCCTTGATATAGGCTTTGTAGGGTATCAGCTTGGGGTCTCTAGTTTCCCATTCCCCTCTCAGTTGGTGAATCACCAGTGCTGAGTCCCCGTACACTTTGAGCATTTTGACATTAGAGTCAATTGCCGCCTGGACGGCCAAGACACACGCTTCATACTCAGCCATATTGTTGGTGCAGTCTAACCCCAACCTGGCTGTGAAAGGTATACATTGATTGTCTGGAGAGACCAATACTGCTCCAACGCCATGGCCTAGAACGTTTAACGCTCCATCAAACCATACAGTCCATTTGTCCCGATCTTCGTCTAGTTTTTCCGCAAACAAGGTCATGATGTCCTCATCCGGGAACTCGGGATGCATGGGCTGATAGTCGTTGAGAGGCTGCTAAGCCAAATAATCTGCTAAGGCGCTTCCTTTTATCTCCTTTTGGGTGACGTAAACTATATCAAACTCGGATAGCAAGACTTGCCACCGGGCAATCCGTCCTGTGAGAGCCGGCTTTTCAAAGATGTACTTAACCGGGTCCATCTTGGATATCAACCAGGAGGTATGGCTCAGCATGTATTGTCTTAGATGGTGGGACGCCCAGACTAAAGCACAACACGTTCTTTTGAGCAGGAAGTAATTCATTTCACAGGTCGTGAACTTCTTACTCAAGTAGTAGACAGCGCGCTCTTTCTTCCCGGACTCGTCATGTTGCCCCAGCATACATCCCATTGACTCGTCCAAAATCGTCATATACAAGATGAGAGGCCTTCCGGGTACCGGTGGCATAAGCACAGGAGGATTCATGAAACACTTTTTGATCGTCCTGAATGCCTCTTGACAATCCTCATCCCAACGGACAGTTTGGTTTTTGCGTAAGAGTTTGAACAACGGCTCACAAATAGCAGTGAGATGTGATATGAATCTGGCAATATAATTTAAACGTCCCAGGAAACCTCGGACTTGCCTCCCGGTACGGGGTTTCGGCATCTCAAGGATGGCCTTCACCTTTTCGGGGTCCACCTCTATCCCTTTCTGGCTTACGATGAAACCTAGCAATTTCCCTGATTTGACCCCAAAAGTGCACTTAGCGGGGTTCAACCTCAATTGATACTTCCTAATCCTTTCGAACAACTTCCGCAGGTTGACAAGGTGTTCCTCCTCGGTTTTAGATTTGGCAATTATGTCGTCCACATAGACCTCGATCTCTTGGTGCATCATATCATGGAACAAAGCTACCATAGCCCGTTGATAAGTTGCCCCAACATTCTTGAGTCCAAAGGACATCACCTTATAACAGAATGTTCCCCACAGGGTGATGAAGGTAGTCTTTTCCATATTCTCCGACGCCATTTTTATCTAATTGTAACCGGAGAATCCGTCCATAAAGGAAAACAAAGCGAACTTGGCCGTATTATCCACGAGGATATCGATGTGCGGAAAAGGAAAATTGTCTTTGAGACTGGCTCGATTCAAATCTTGATAATCCACACACATTCGCACCTTCCCATCCTTCTTAGGAACTGGTACAATGTTGGCAACCCATTTCGGGTACTGAGCGACTACCAGAAAACCAGCGTCAAATTGTTTCTTCACCTCTTCTTTTATTTTCAAGGATGTCTCGGGTTTCATCCTCCTCAGTTTTTGTTTTATCGGGGAACACTCGGGATTTAGAGGTAGTCGGTGTTGTACAATGTCATAACTCAAACCGGGTATATCTTGGTACGACCAAGCAAAGATGTCTTGGTAGTCTTTCAGCAGGGCTATCAATTCTTCACGAATGGATGTGGTCATACCCGTGCCTATCTTTACTTCCTTTTTCCCACTGTCGGTTCCTAAGTTCACTAGTTCTATCTCTTCTTGATGAGGCCCCATTTCTTGGTCTTCATGGGCGACTATCTTCTCCAACTCTGGGGGAAGTCCCACATCCTCGTCCTCTTCATCCTCCGTTTGATTGGTTTCTTGCTCGAAATCAATGGTCGGGTCCCAGATATTAGTACCTTCGAGGGACTCGTCGTCGGATCTGGTGTTAAACGTAAAGAAATAAACATGCAAATGGATTAGAATGGGTAGAGACGTACGAACAGATGAAGAAAGATCTTTTATTTTATAATTTTAGGAACAAAAGACACAAAGCCTTAACAAAAGAAAACTCTAAAGCTTAGGCCTAACTGTAGAGTTTAAAAGCCACAAAGGGTTATATTATGCTTGTTGCGTAAATGTCTGGGCATTCCTCCACTCGCCAATTTCCTAGTCGGAAACCAGGAGGGCATGGTCGTACCAACTCCGACCCACTTGGCGAATCATCTTCACATATCGCAATGACTTGGCCTTCGTGTCCTAGACCCACGCTTATAAAGCTCCTACTGATGTGGCAGGGCGGGTCTCTTTTGACTTCTTGTCCCAATGGCGAGCCTTGATCTCCGCTCTTCCTTCCTGTAATGTCTTTCTTTATGTCCGCTCGTGTGGGTTTATAGCCTAACCCAAACTTCCCACAATTTCCTTTAGAGCTTATCAGGCTGGTTATGCTGCCGTTGTCCTTGCCTAAACCCATTCCGGGCTCATAACCATTCCCCAACATCACTCGGGCCATCATTACTGCCGCATCGGACAGGCAAGGTTGCCCAGAGAAGGAATCTACAGAGGCAATGCTAACCACCTCAAAAGACTGGAAGGCCGTTTCTAATGACTCCTCCGTGGCTTCCACATATGGCATAGAGGATGGGCAACTCACCAAGAGGTCTTCCTCGCCCGATACGATAACCAAATGCCCTTCCACTACGAACTTCAATTTTTGGTGGAGTGTAGAGGGAACGACTCCCACCGAATGGATCCATGGGCGCCCCAACAGGCAGCTGTAAGCGGGGTTAATGTCCATTATTTGAAAGGTAACCTGACAGGTATGGGGGCCTATCTGTACAGGGAGGTTGATCTCTCCCCTAACCTCTCAGCGGGTGCCGTCGAAGGCACAGACTACCATGGAACTTGGCTTTAGATGGGAAGCATTAAACGGTAATTTCTCCAAAGTGCTTTTGGGCATTATGTTTAAACTGGAACTGTTATCGATAAGCACCTTGGCTACGACGTGGTCCATGCACTTGACTGATACATGTAAAGCCCTGTTATGCCCTCTCCCCTCGGCAGGGATTTCTTCTTTGGCGAAGGCGAGATAATTGTTGGTGGTGATATTATTGATGAGTCCTCCAAAGCCCTCTACAGAGATATCTTGAGCCACATGAGCTTTGTTCAAGACCTTTACTAGCAAAGCCCAATGAGGCTCAGAGCTCATGAGTAATTCCAAAAGAGAGACCCTGGCCGGGGTTTTGTTGAGCTGTTCAATGACCTTGAACTCGCTCTGCTGAATAATGTGGAGAAACTCGCTTGCTTCCTCTAGCGACACTTCCTTCTTGTCGTAGCCATCCCTTTTCTCCGGAAGACCCTTTACCGGAATATCCTCGTTTGGAGTGAGGGTCGTCTTGTCATTTTGTTCCTCCACCATCTTGGCCTTTCCCTTACTGTTTGCAGGTTGTGTTGGCAGGTCGGAAGGTGCAAACACGCGACCGCTGCGGGTCACACCGTTCAGCCCCGTGATATTGGTTACCTTGGTCGACAATGAGCTGACGTCGGTGGCTTCTTCTTCCCTTTCACTCGGAGGTGTATACCTCCACGGGACTGCGTGGCTGTTTTGGTATGGGAAAGGAACAGGTTTAGTTGCCGAGGGGTATTGGGGATTTTGTGGAGCTGCGTCCTTAGTGAAATATATCACCAAAGGTTTAGGCCTTCCAAAACTTCTCTCATCCGCGGACTGTATACATATATGCTGCTCTTCCCTCCCTTCATCATCGACTTCCAGTCGGCCTTGATCTATCATTCGTTGCAACAATTCCTCTACTGCCAAACATGTTTCCATGTTATGTAGCTTGCCGAAATGCAACAAACAAGAATCCTCTTTATGCCCACCGTGGGGAATCACACCTCCCTTTTGTAGGGCCTCAAAGATAAACCTCCTAGGGGTTGCCACGTCCTTTAAAGGTTTAGACCTGCGCGGCCTATCTGACTCAATGGCATTAACTGCTCCCCCTCCATGATTAGCGAGCGGGTCACACCTACCTCTTGAAATGTCAGCCATCCAGCATCTATCAAATGTTGGACCTTGTATTTAAGGGCCAAGCATTTTTCAATGGAATTCCCCGGGGTATTCCCATGGTACGTGCAAGTTGTGTTAGGATCATACCACTTTGGGAAAGGGGGTTGGTAGATCTTCCCGGGAGTTATTACGGCCATTTGGTTGGCGATAAGGGACGGCAAGGGGTCTTCGTATGTCATTGGGAGGGGTGAATTCTGGAATTGGCTTCGGGGGAAAGTTCCTCATTGCGTTGGAATTGCCGGCCGGGCGAGTCATGGTTGGAGCCAGAACTTGGGGGGCCTCCCTCTGGATGGGTGCCTTAGGCTGCACGGGTGTTGAATTGGAGGAGTTCACGGCGCGAGCTGAAAAGCTCGGATGATGTTGTGCATATTGATGTGTACCATGAGAGGTCTGCGGGGGCTTGACCCATGCGGGTGCGGAAGTGACGGCATGAGTATCTCCCTCCTTCCTTTTTGCCCCAGTTGCTACGACTCTTTTAGCATGGGTACTTGTGGAGGAAACGTAATCGAACTTCCCTCTTTTCAACCCTACTTCAATTCTTTCCCTGGCGAATACCAAGTCCATGAAGCTGGAAGGCATGTAGCCTACTAACTTCTCATAGTAAAACACTGGCAAAGTGTCTACCATCATGGTGATCATCTCCCTTTCGATCATGGGAGGGGCCACTTGTGTCGCCAGGTCTCTCCACCGCTGTGCGTATTCTTTAAAGGTCTCACCTTCCTTTTTAAACATATTCTGTAGCTGAGTGCAATCGGGAGCCACATCGGAATTATACTGATATTGCCTTAGGAAAGCAGTAATCATGTCCTTCCAAGTATGGATGCGGGAAGCTTCCAGATTAGTGTACCAAACAACTGCAGCTCCAGCTAAGTTATCTTGGAAAAAATGTATTAACAACTTCTCATCCCTAGGGTGTGCCCCCATCTTGTGACAATACATCTTGAGATGGATTTTAGGACAAGTCGTCCCTTTATACTTGTCAAAATCGGGCACTTTGAATTTTGGGGGGATGACGACATCTGGTACCAAGCAAAGATCTGTCATGTCTGCGAACAGATAGTCACCGAAGCCTTCAACAGCTCTCAATCTCTCCTCGAGGAGATCGAGTCCCCTTCTTTCCTCGGTCGCCGGGGGTGGTCCTTCTGTGGACAAGAATATTGGTTGTGCTGTGAGGTTGGGCTGAGACAAAGTGTTGGGTGCCGGCCCCTCGACGGGGATCGGGGGGTAGAACTCGACATCCCCTTGGGCATACTCTTGATGATCTTCGTGGACCTCGTCGGGCTGTTGAGGAGGCTCCCCTTCAAGGATGGGGGAAGAGACATGACCCGCATCGTCTTGCATGACTGGCGGCGTGTAATTAGGCGGCAATCCATAAAGGTAAGCCACTCGGTTGTATCCCAAATGGGGGTTGCTGTTATGCCCCAGTGTGCTTCTTCCTCGTCTTACCATATTTGGGGGAGGATGGTGCGCGGTAGCTAGGAGAGTTGGGTCTGCTTCGGCAGCCGAACTAACGGCGATAGCGGTGGCCACGTTTTTCTCCATGAGTTGCCTCATTCCTAACATGGCCTCCATCATGGAAGCCATTTGTTCTTTCA
This sequence comes from Glycine max, assembly GCF_000004515.6. Classification (NCBI taxonomy): domain Eukaryota; kingdom Viridiplantae; phylum Streptophyta; class Magnoliopsida; order Fabales; family Fabaceae; genus Glycine; species Glycine max. The sequence continues at coordinate 24,545,487 of NC_016088.4, forward strand.
GAGCCGACATGTCGGCTTTCATCTGTTCCTGTGTCTTCTCTTGATCACCCATCGTTCTAGATTTGGATCTGGTGCGATAGGGATGCCTTGGGGCGCGTTTAGTTATGGTGTTTTTTCCTAAAAAACCAAACGTGAGGAGTAGGTAAAAAGTAATGAATGCATGTTAGAGATAAAATGCATGAGTGATTTGATTTGCATTGACTTTTGGAGTAAAAACATGGGATAAACTCATTTTATTCAAAAAGTTATAACATGTCAAGATCTGAGTGACAATACAAGTTCCCTAGCGGTTTCTAATTATATGTGCCATTAGATCTATCATATGCTGACAATAGCCGAGAAGTCTGTGGATCTCCTCGGGGGCAGAGTAGGTGTCCACCATTGCCTTGGCCTTGGCTAGTAGTCAGGGAAGCTCTTGACTCCCGTTCAAGGTAAGGGCAAATCGGTCCATCCACATCGTTGCCTCTTGATGTAGCAAGTCGATCACCCTTACTCTAGCCTCCTTTTCCGCGTACACTTGGGCATACTCGTTCGCCACTCTATGCTCGTGGGCCGTGGCTAGATTTAGTTCTTCTTGGTACTTGGTGATGATAGCTAACATGTTGGTCTCTGTCTCGCATAACCGTTGAGACAAACTTCTTTTGGACCTCGAGCAAGCCTTCAATTCATCTTTCAAGATCAAACTGTCTACTCGTGATTGGTCCCTTTCCTCTCTTCGAAGTTTAAGCTCGCTGTTGCTGCCCCACAGAGCCCCTTGGAATTTGTTCCGGCCATGTTCTTCCCTACAAGCCCTCTTGGTTTCTCGTTCTAAGGCTTTGGTGGTAGCCACATTTATATCTCTCAGTTCGGTATTCTCCTTTCGGATTTTCAAAGCTGCTGACTTGAACCTTTCTTTAACTGTTTGGGCTTGCTCGAGTTCCACCCTAAGGGCCTGCACTTCTTCGTCTTCCTCCGGTGCCTCAACTTCCTCTCTTTTAGCGATTCTCAAACTCGGAAGCCAATTCAAACCTTGCACGTGGGCTTTTAACCACTTACTATAGCCCCTGATGGGCCCATTGTTACTGCCCCTGAGTTCCTTGTCCTTCTTTTGCAACACCTCCCATGCCTTGCGGACCTTCTGAAGTGTCTCCACGTTGGTCTTATTGAAACCTCGTGAAATGACAAGCATGAGCTCATCCTCTAGTGGCGCCCCTCTCATAGGGTAGCCAAGTTGTCTTATAGCAAGAACGGGATTGTAGCTGATGCAACCCCTCGTCCCCATCAAGGGAACATTTGGAAATCCTCCGCATGAAATAAGAACTCCGGTTCTTCCTTCCTTCCATTGAGGGAACCAGTTGACAGATGCTCCTTCTTTGCTTGCTAAGAGTCGGTCCCAATTTGCCCCTTCTTTCTCTGTGCATGAACGGTGGCTTTCTAGTGGGCAAGCATGCCTCACCTCTTGACGAAAAAGGTGCGAAACTAACCATACATAAAGAGCTGGAGTACAGCAAACAATCCTTGTATTGCTCTTTTCACATCTTCGGTCGAAGGTGTCATATAAGTCGGCTAGCATAGCGACAACCGGGCTTTCCTTGTGGTTATGATAGGCAAGAAAAGCGTCGATCGCTGCTAGGTCCACCAACCCATCCACATTTGGAAAGAGGACTCCTCCGAAGATCAACAGTGCGAGAATATCTATGAACGGGGCCCACTCACCTTTACCTGCCAAGATTCTTGCTTTTGCCTCCAAATATTTTCTTGGTATTCCAACCACCCCATTTTCGACTTGCTTCCTGTGGTCTAATTCCTGTGCCGAGATTTGGACTATCTTGGAAATTCTAGCTAATGAGGGATAGAACCCTGAGAAGAGGTATGGTTTGCTTCCCCCTAGAGGGCATCCTAGGATCTTTTCAAATTCTTCTACCATAGGTGATAGCTGGAAGTCCCCAAAGGTGAAGCACCTCAACGGCTGATCATAATACTGGGCAAGGGAGGCAATGGCCGCTGTGGAGACTTCTACCATGGCTAAGTCCCAGATTTTACCGTAAGCTTTGTGAATAGCTTGCCGCTGGAGCTGACCCATTAACTGCCATAACTCCTTTAGACTGGTGGTCCCTAGGCTCTTGACCTTGACTTGATAGAATCTCCTTTTAAGTGAAGGCATTTGACTTGATCCCATGTTTTACTAAAGTGAACAAAAATCGGTGCGAATTAAAACTTTGACACCTATCATGGGTGAAATGGATGAAAGCATGAAGAAATGCATATAACACAAATGCAATTTATGAATACCGGAGCCCGAGAAATTGTCTCCTTCTTAGATACAACGTCTTGGGGTAGCAAAGTGCCCGACGTATGTATTTAAGAAGGTGGCATGGACCCTCTGTTGGTTTGCCAAAGAGGAGATCACAACAGAATCCGTGCGTGATGCCTATGCGAAAGGCGCAACACGGGAATGTACAGTATGACAATATTCACAAAATATAAGCAAAAGGGTACGTGACACTTATGCATGGCAGTGTGAAAAAATAGCACGCAGCGTGTCCGCTTCGTGCCCCTATTCAAGGGACCTATATGGGAGAGAGCTAAAAGGGTTTTTAGTGATAATCCCCAAGGTGGTCATATCTTTCTTGATGGTCTCTAGAGGTATCATCCTCTTCGAAGAACATATTGCAGCAGTAGGGACTACTAGTAACAATATGTTATCAAAGAGAAAAACTCTAGATGAGGGTTCACTGTAATCAAGCAAGTCGGAGACCTTTCTTTTTCAAATCACCGTGTGTGCAAATAGTGTTGGTGTTTGTGTGCATCAAATGAAAATATTTACCTCATGCATACATTTTAAAACACACTAAAAGCATCAAAGAGTTATATACACAAGAACATAAGGAAAATAAAGGGAAATCAACAAAGGAGGATGTCATGATTAAACATTGCACAAGATTAAATGGCCTAACTCTCAAAAAATGTTCCCCAGTGGAGTCGCCAATTGTCGCAACCTATCCTTCGGCGGGAGGGCGACGCGTGACTCGCGGGTGCGTGTTCCAAGAAAGGAATACGTGCGGAGTCGCCACCAACGTTTATTTGAGGAAAACGTCAGAAAAACCGGAAAAGACGTGATCTACGAACCCTAAGTGAAAGGTTCGGGACTTATATTTACGCACGGGAAAGGTATTAGCACCCCACGCGTCCGTCACAAGAGACGGCAACCTTTAATCAAATGTGCAAATATGACTTCAATTTATATTTTTTCCCTTTTTACGTTCTTATGTCCTTTTTTATGTCTTTTTATGTTTTTATCTTTTTGTGGTCGACAAGGGCGTTTCCCTTTGCTCCTACGTATTCCTCAATTGTGATGAGAAAATCAGACCTACGTAGTTACGGAAACTTACAAATTTGAACCCCCATTTTTACTAAATACACCCTCTGCCCTTTTTTGGTGATTCTTTTTTCGTAAAGTTACGGAAACTTACGAATTTCGTAACGATACTTGTTTTCTTTCTGTAATGTTGCGGAACCTTACGGATTACGTAATCATCCCTTTTTTGCCTTCCGGAACATTACGGAACTTTACAGATCGCGCACTAACACTTCCTTTTAATTTTCGGCATGTCACGAAACTTCACGGATTGTGCTACGACGCTTTTCTTTTGGCTTCCGGCATGTCTCGGAACTTCACAAATTGCCTAACAATGGGTGCCAAATACCTCAAAGTGGTCAAACGAGGGTCGCATCCCAACAACGGATGGTCCCTGGACGAAATTAGGGTATGACAGTGGGGAAGTTGGAAAGGCAACATGGTGAAGGGAGAAGGTTGTGGATGGGAAACAAACAGGGGTGTGTTACGGGGACCACACATAAATTATTAGAATGCCTTATTTTATGACAAAATAAATTATTAGAATGCCTTAAATTATGACAAAAATAAGCAACAAAATAACCAACAAAAACAATTGAGTACAGTGCAATGAAAACATGCTTCATAATATCCTTTTTGTTAGAAAAAAAATTATGTTGCTGATGAGAGGAACATATGGGCTGATGACAGTGGTTCCACTGCCAATTTCATTACGATTTAGTGAACAATTTAAGGACAAAGAATTCAACTATCAAAACCATAACAAAATGAACAACATGAAGGCGGTAATAAGACAAAAGAATAAACAATAGAAATGTTACAAACTTACAACATTCGAAGCAGTTGATGACTAAGTACTCATCTTGATAATGTTTGAGTGGCTTTGTTCGGCATGATAAGTTAATGGTCAAAATCTCTATTTTGGGTTTCCACAGAGCCCGAGAGGAAGGAATGTGTAGTCAGAATCCTTTTGTGTCTCCAAATTGCTTGTTCCAATGTCTATTATGATTGGATGGATTTTTTAGAAGCCTCAAGCCTCTTCGTTGGTCTCGATAATGTACTCAATGTAACTGCCCAGCAGTTATTGGGAAG